>NC_084539.1:11328557-11662307 GCF_024500275.1 Phycodurus eques
ACACCTCCCGTGCACATTCCAACGCTGACCTAAGAGAGCTGATGATTAACCTCCACCTCACAGCAGACCCCGGCCTCCCTAAAACTGACCCACGAGTCCAATGATGAAAATTAAAGCAAAATTAAGTCCAGAGGGGTGCCCATGTTGAGAGCTCTGAACTTTCTTCACACTTTAAATGACACATTCAGCAAACTGACCTCCAGTGTACGCGCTAGCAGAAGTGAGAGTTGCCCTGAAGGGAGAGATTTGGGAAGTCTTCTCGGCCTTCAGTTCCCTGACAGACTTCGGCTTCGGAGGAGCAGCGGTGGGCATGTTGTTGGGCTGTGGAGCCGGGAAGAGGATGTTTCCATTCTGAAAATGCAAATAAACACAAGGTGTGGCACAACAGAAAAGTAAGGAAAAGCAGAAAGGAAAGATAAAAGCTGGGCTAGGAATGAGGGTAATCATTGATCAAAGACTTTTACGAAGCAATGGCTAAGTTTTGAATGACTAAGTTTTGGTTTCCTCTGAAAGCCTAATGACCTTAAATCTATGTAACATTAGACGAATAACATCAAAGTCGGCAAACTAATGGTACACTTGGAAGCACAAGTGATATCTGTTTTTAATCCATCATTTATAAGATGCACAACATGTCCAGTAAGTAGATACAGACAAAATAGATCATTAGTTTACTGGAAAGAAATGAATAGACCCTGGCCCAAAACTGATAAAAGCACAAAAAGCTTCTCAACAATATGATGAGGATGGATGACAAAGTGTGGTTGGAAAAAATATAAGATATGCATCACCTCTGCCATGACTGGTAATAAAGCAGAGGTCATGCATCAATTCAAAGCCTGTAACCAACACTTGTTGGCCACAAAAAAATAAATAAATCCACAATCTAATGAGATCCAATACGAGAGCTTCCTTTCTACTTTTAGAAGGATAACAACACTCACTTTGACTGACTGTCAAGTATACCAAGTTAAAAATATAGTCATTATTGAGGTGTCGTAGGGTAAAATTGTACATTATACTTCCTTCCTACCATAATACCCATGTTGCAGTCACATCTTGTTACCTCCACCAAGTAAAATAACAAAGGGTAACAATTACTTTTGTAAGTTGTCTATGTTTTTTTCAACTGACTTTAGGACAATTTTGCATTGCTGAATCCAAAAATGACATCCATTTTTCTTGTTCAGGTCAGATTTTTATGCCAAGTTGTTAAAAGTTAATTAATCAAAAACAAAATAAATTGACCTTGGCATTCCGATACTTTTGGAGGGGACTGTGTACACACACACACACACTTCAATGCAAATATAATGGGCATCAATTATCCGCGGATTTTTGCTATTTGCAGTCGGGCCTGGTCCCTATCCCCTGCAAATAGTGGGGGTCCACTGTATTTATTTATAGTTAACCTATATATATATTTTGGAAAACTGGGTGAAGGTGAACTACCCACGCATCAAACCCGGGATTTCTTAACTGTATGGCCATCGTCCTAACCATTATGCTGTATTAAATAATAATATAATATATATAACATGAAAGTAGTAGATTTTTTTGAACGACAACAACTAAATAAGTTTATAAACATTGAAACAACTGTAGTTACATTTGAGGGTAATGGCTTTCTGGGTATGCATAACTGTAAATTGTTGTAAAGGTGACACCTAGCGACCATCTGAGGAAAACACATGGTGTTTGCCTTGCTCTAAATCAGCTTCCAGACCTTTATTGAGCGAGGGCACACATTTTCCTTTAGAAAAATGCTATGGCACACCACAAAAAGAACATGTCAAAAAGTATCTACAGTATACTGAAATAATAATGATCAGGTCTCAAATCATTCGCAAATTTACATATTTAGTACGAAATCTGGGCCTATCTATTTTGAACTCAAAAGCAATGATTGTTTTAGTAGTAACAGGTGAATTCACAGGTTAACTGCACCTTCTGCAATCTAGTGGGAGAGCATATAATTGTTCTGCCTGTCACCATACGGATGACATTGACAAACAAAGGTACATTGCAGTATACATCGAATCATTCTCAGAGTAATTTAAACAAATTTGATGATTTCCTCCAGTACACCTGTTGATCTCCCACAGCACACTAATTTGGAGCGGTACAGTGGTTGGGAATCATTGCTCTAAATCACAGGTGTCAAACTCAGAGGTGTCAAACTCATGCAGGTATGTTCACATTTTGTACCTGCATGACAACCGAGCCTCTGACAACGTGACCCATGGTCCCGAAGTCGAACACATCCTTGACATCAAGGTAAAAGTTGTCCTTGTCAGGACTTATGGCGCGGATCAGCTTTGTGATGTTGTTCGAGTAAAGTGTACTGGACTGTGTGGGCAAGCGGCTGGGCAGATCTGTGTAGCCAATATGGGTCACACCCTACAAAAACAAGAGTGACCACACTTAGAGACAGTCTTTTTTTTTTTTTTTTTTTAAACACTTAATCTGTAATGAGTGAGTAACTCTCAGGTGCACGCACATTGTGTACAGACAGCTCCCCGGGCACTGTGGTCTCGATGTTTCCTCCGGCCTCAGCAGCCAGATCCACCACCACAGATCCGTCCTTCATGCTCTCTATCATTGGTTTGGTGATAAGGATGGGGGCCCGCTTACCTGACGTGAAAACAAAGTTAATTTTGCATATTCAATATTCATGAAGTTAGGAGGATTTCTAACATCTGAGACACTCTGTTTCCGCACATACCAGGAATGAGTGCGGTGCTGATAACAATGTCCACCTCCTGACACTGTTTGGCAAACAGCTTCATCTCGGCCTCAATGAACTCTTTTGACATCACTTTGGCGTAGCCTCCTTGCCCCTCTCCAGACTCCTTGAAGTCTACCTCCAGCGGCTCGGCACCCAAAGACTTGAACTGATCCAAAGCATCCGCCCTGGAAAAGAGAATGATGACTGGTCCCAAGTTTTTTTGTTTTTGTATGTGTGTGTGCATGTCAAAGATGTGTGAAACAGAAACAAACCTGGTATCAAAGCCTCGAACTATGGCTCCCATGGCTCTGGCGCTGCCGGCTGCTGCTAGTCCAGCCACTCCGCCTCCAATGATTAGCACCTAATTACATGCAAGATATAACTGAAGTTGAACACTGATGTATCTTCCAAGCAATGCAAAGCATTTGACACACTTGACCACAGACTAAATTAAGGTTCCTTCAATTGCTCTACAGTCTGGGGTCTCATTTGTCATATTTTGCACTGCGAGAAGCCAGCAGCGTTTCTGGGTGTTGTTGATACGCATATGGCTTTCACTTTGCAAAGTAGAGTTTTAATTTAACTTATAGATGTAGCAATGAACTGTGTTAACTGACAATGGCTTTCTGAAGCGTTCCCGAGCCCATGTGGCAATATCCTTTACACAATGATACCAGTTTTTAATCCAGTGTCACCTGAGGGATCGAAGGTCCTTGACTCTCAATGTTGGTTTTCGGCCTTGTAGCTTACGTGAGGAGATTTCTCCAGATTCTCTGAAACCTTTGATGATCTTAACAACTGTAGATGATGGAATCCCTAAGTTCCTTGCAATTGAACATTGACAGAGCTTGTTCTTAAACTGTGGGACTATTTGCTTGCATTCATAAAGTGGTGCAACTCACCCCATCATTGCTTGTAAACAACTGAGCCTTTTGGGGTTGCTCCTTTTATACACAACAATGACATTGACCTGTTTCCAATTAACCCATTCACCTGTAGTGTGTTCCAAATTGGGAAAATTGAGTAATGTTTAAAAACACCTGTCTTTTGTTGCCCTTGCCCCAACTTTTTAGAATTTTGTAATGCATTCAATTTGAATATAGGGTCAAAATCATTTGCAAATCATTGTATTCTTGTTTCTATTTACATTTTACACAACTTCATTAGAATTGGAGTTTGTAAAACCATCCGATGTACAGTTTGCTTTTGTGATACAGTATGTTTTGTGAGAAGTATGCTGCAGACTGCTTGGCCAGGTCACCACTGGAAATGAGACCACACCCGCAATGAGTCTTTTACCTGGATAATTAAAGTTTAAATCATAAAAAGAAATAAAAAAATAGAGTGCCAAATACGGTAAACAACAAATACATTGTACACATACCTTGGCGGGTGGCACTTTCCCAGCTGCAGTGATTTGTCCCGTGAAAAAACGGCCAAAGTTGTTTGCAGCCAGCACAACAGCCTTGTACCTAAAGAGAAGGGGATTGAAATGCATTTAATTTAGTCATTAAGCACTGTACCGTGCAATATGTTAGCAGGGTCCTAAATTTTTTAGTTCTGTTTCTATGGCAGTGGTGTAACCCGAATTTGTATGTAGGTTGAAAGGCAGTGTTGTTTATCACTAACGCAGTAGTAAATTCATAATTAGAGTAAATATTTGTATGAAAAACAATGAAAAACAGTAAGTATGGCAGTAACAGAGTTGCTTCTTGTGCCGTGTAATGACGTATTCATGTGCCATTTCTAACCCTCTAAGTGTCATATGTTGGGGCCAGCGTATACTGAGGACCAACTGTATTACAGATATTTAACTACATAACCAGCCACCATCAAAGCCACAAAGTACCCACCCAGCAATGTTTGCCATGGAGCTGAGGGCATCGTAACCCTGGGCGATGGTGACTCTGGGTACCTGGTCCATAGCCAGGACAGTGGTTTTCTTCTGAGACAGCATGTCCATCAGCTCGGGATTTTGAGCTGGGTAGATGAAGCTGATCAAAGTCGCAGCGTCCTTCATCAGCTCCACCTCATGGATACCCAAGTCGGGGTTGAAAACAGGAGCACGGACCTGGAAGCAGATTGTATGGAAGGGATGAGCAGACCAGTTGTGGGAGACAGTAACTCTTTTGTCACCAGAAATGGTGTTTAAATGTCCAGAAAGTCTGTCACTGAGCCAAAAACAATGCTTAATACATCACAGCAATCTCCACATAAATTTAGGTACTTCAGTAAGGGCTCCTAGGCAACACCTGGGCATCATTGGTATATTATTTGATTGAGTAAGACTGACACTGATAAAAATGAGTGAAAATAATTACAATAAAAGCTGCAAGCTGTGATGAACGGACCCTCTTACCACATTCGTCAGGGAGCCACAAATTCGATGCGACGACAGTAAACCTGTCTATTTGCACTTTTGTAATTACAGTAAATCAAAAAAATAAAGTTAACCACATATGTTAACTACTCAGTATTAACATTCATGACAAAGGCATAATGTGAAGTTGATTGACATTTTTACAGGTTAGTCACACAAGCGTAAAAATAAGTTAACCGATTTTTTGATACTGCTAAACTGAAGGCTTGTGCGGCATGCTTATGTTTTGTGTGAATTTAGAAGCATATTTTACCTTAAAAATTAGGGATGCATCGATAACACTTTTTTCAGGCCAAGTACTCGCCGATAGAGTACTTGATAAATACCATGTTTTGAAATTTGGGATGAAAATGTGTTTTATTTTAGTCAAATATTATTCAAAAACAGACTTTTCTTGAGCATGGCATAAGTTCGATATAGCACCTATTAGAGTAACAAAATTTTAACATCGAACTGCAAGTTTTTCCTAAGTCTTTCAACAAATTTCACATAAATGTAGTCTACAACAAAAGTCATTTCAGTTGTGTGGTGTTTCAATCTAAACACTAGGGCGTTCTAGGTAAAAGAAGTACATACATTAGATAAGAGACAAAGACAAAATAAGACGAGTGAAGTCCAAGTGTCTATTAGGAATATGGATGCCATTTTATCTCTGCGTTAACTACAAAATAAAGTGAGTAAAAAGATAAACAATACTTCTTGAGAATACCACAACTTAAAACAAAATAAAAAACTGAAGTGATACATTATCACATCATTGCTTACTTCTCTTGTACCGCGCTGCAGTGCCTTCGTGACAGGAGCGCGGCTAGCTCGGCCTGAGCCGGCGACAGGGCTCAAGAAACTTGGTGCTCGCCCGAGCAGAGTTCTTCCATTTTGAAGAGCATAATGTGCAGTCGGCTAACAAAGTGTTGCCATCCATGTTTACCTTAAAGTATTGGTGTTGTAGTATCATGTAAGTACAGTGTTAGCACCATATAGCCCTACAGAAAATTTCAGTACAATTCCACATTGGGTTTCTACTGTAGGTTCCAATGAATAAGTGATAAAATGGCAAAGTTGACATTTCATTCATTCATTATGTATACTGTAAGATCTATCAGCAATACTGTAACTTACAACTAAGTGTACTACATATGTATAATGTAACGTATGAAGCAGCTCAAAGGTTTCAGTTTCTCTTTCCTCTGGAGGTTAAAACACTAACACAAACAAACTTCTATACTTTATTAATGGTTGTAAATGGGTGGGCTCGCCAAGGGTGCCAAACCAACGTGTCACTCAAATATCGGATAAAAACAAGTTTTTTCGTTTAGCTTTTTGTGACTTACTAAACACAATGTGAGTTATCAAGTGTGTCGTTCCTGGATGTCTGTGAAGGCTCATGGCATGTTAGTTTTGTACAGTGCTGTCAAACATTGTACTTTATTTATATTCACCCCTTAATACAATGTATTGTTCTACAGCTTTATCATCACTGTAATCATTTCCCTGACTGGGTGTGCAAACGCAGAAATGTCCATTGTCTTAATTTCTAGATGAAGGACATTTGACAATGTAGGACTTACCTTGACCAACACATCAGATGCAAATACATCTTTAAGGTCTTTAATTGTAGCTCCAGCCTGGGCATACTGCTGATCTCGGAACTTTGAAGACTCTCCTGCACCGGCCTCCACGACGACATTAAACCCCTGCTTGATAAGTGCCTGGACACCACCAGGAGACAAAGCCACCCGTCGCTCGTTTTGGAAAATTTCTTTTGGGACGCCAACTGTGAGTTGCTTGTATGGAATTCCTGGAGAAACAAAAGGACAAACGATACATTTTTCAATTAGAGCAGCTATTAATTCCCATTAACGTCAACAATAATTATTCTAATTATTATGTGCATTCATAAAATTTAACAACGATACTGTATGTATTACTATACATATTGCACACCAGACAACCTTTGCTGGCTCACTGACGAGTTGCCACAAAAAACTGTGACTCAGAAGCTGTGCTAGAAGCATATTAGCCTAAGCATATTACTACAGTAATCGCATATTTTAAGACAGAAATATGAGAAAGCAAATAAGAAGTATACAAGATAAAGTCTAAGAGACAACAAATAGCTTTTTTCTTTACTATATTGCGCATTGTACAAAACAAAAGTCATTCAGGACTCTTGGTCAGGTCTGGCCTTCAAGTAGCAGTTACACCATGCTGGCTCCTATGGAAAATTCCCACTGCGTTTGCATTTAACTGGACATAAACACAAGTTGTCCTTCGTCCTGCAGTGCTGACACGTTCTCTACTGCTGCAACACTAGAAACAAAAGATGGTGGCTAGCTTTTAATATTTGTTTTGTCTGTAAACAAAGCACTGCCAATTCACATTTATCTATGGCAGGCTAACAACATCAAGATGAAACTAAACAACTTTTTATATTAGAAAGAGGGAAAGTATTTTTTACATATTTGATGTGCTAACTTTGCTAGCTTGTGTAAGCCAGCTATTAACTATTCACTACAGACAACACCCGCTGTTTGCGACAGGGCTCGGTCTCGATCTTAAAATGGAGAAAAACATAAAGCATCAACTCCATGCATCTAGCACGTGTCAAACTTAAGGCCCACGGGCCAAATCAGGTGCAACTTCCATGACTCTTGCCTAACTGTTCACCAAAATTTCAAGCTCTTTTTGCTTACCAAACCCCTCTTTACAGTAACTTGAACAATAGCTGAACAAACTATTATCCTTGAACTCTGATTTCAAAACTAGTTATCCATTAATTTGTTGTGTCTTTGTAATAATATGAGGCGGAGATGACACATTTATATGGTTTAATGGAGAGAGAAATATATATATATATATATATATATATATATATATACAGAGAGAGAGAGAGCTCTCCTATGTGGAAGTCTTGCTTGCATGAGTCAGAACGTGGCGCCTAAATATGAGTAGTTGCCATGTAAAATCTATTTTAAAAACTGGCCTAAACAGTAGCTGGATACAGTAGATTATGTACATGAAACCTCCCCTAACCAGTATATGGTGGGTAAATTATAAAATGCTTACTCTGCTTACCAGTAATTTAGATCACCAGTTGTTAGATATATTTTAGAAGTTATCATTTATTTGCTTAGCTTGCATTAGTAGCTTGCATTAGTATTATGGACAACATTTAGATAGAAAGATGTCTCGTCTTCAAGAAGATGACTCAGCAACATCCGATGGAAGGGCGCTTTGACCAAGGACGTGATCGGATGTGGTCGGGGACGGGACAGGTGTCGTCTGGTCCTATGTTTTGTGTTGTGTCTTAATGCTTAGAACATTATGTCTTGTAAAACCCTCCTATTTTCAAATAAATGTTAAATTGAACTCTATATAAACTCTAAATTGTCTATAGGTATAAACGTGAGTGTGACCGTGGCTGGTGGCCAGTCCAGGATGTACCCCACCTCTCGCCAAAAGTCAAGTGGGATATGCTCCAGTTACCTGCAACCCTAATGAGCACAATACCTACAAGGTGTTTTACACTACCTGGACTGGCACATTTTCCGAGGGCGTGATGGGTCCTGAAAAATCGTACGCATGTTGTTTTGATAGCCGGGGCACTCTGCAGTTTTAAACAGGACGCCCCGCTGAAGACAGGGGCCGAGCAGCCAGCCACAATCACGCGTAGGAGGCTGGCCATGGTGCACACACACACACACACACACACAGCAGGAGGTCAGCAGGGCAGTCAGCACTCCTCCTGGGGGAAACAGAAAGGTATTGTGGGGACACAAGGAGAGAGCATGTCAATATCAGCATCCTTTGAGTGATTTTCGCAAGACAAAGTTAATGTGGGTTAGTTAAATACACTGTGTAATTCTCTTTGTTTTATGTTAATTTTACATTATACTTCAACATAGAGAGGCAATAAACCACAGGAAGCAAGCACCTCTTTTTTGAAGAATGGTTCACTATCTGCCAAACTGCCGCTTGTTGTGATGTTCACAACCATCATCTATTGCTCATAACTAAAATTTTTGTCACAACTCAAGACAAGAAAATTGGCCGAGTGAGGCTCGTTATCGCAAACAACTCATTTGGATCACTCATAAGTGGAGGTACCACAGTAAAGCTTTTGTTATCCAACTATTTCGGAAAATGTGCCTGTGAGTGAGCCATTCTGATTGGCCACACAGCTTAGCTGGGTGAAGATTCTGAGCCACTTGCAAGCAAAGGCAGCCAGACTACATGGTCTGAAATACTATTCCAAGGTCAAAAGGAAAGCAGAACTGCAATAATTGACTGCTCGGTGAAGTCGTCAATGGGGTCCATTTGATTTTTGCAATATTTCCTCTGCATGTGCCACATACACTGAGCAAGATTTGTTTCGAAATTCGCTATTACGTCTCCGACATGACATTATTAGTGTTGACATTTAAATGTCAAGTGTCCTTATTTGCAGCTCCTAAAACATTAACAATCATTTACACATTGAATAAGAGAGTTGGCTTAATGTTGTCACGTCATATTGGTCCACTTGATTGGAAATGAGCCAAAGTGTCAATGTTATCAGAATTGCACAATCAACACAGAATGTCAAATGCCGATGTGGTATGGTATGGTTAAATTATAAGTGAAGAAGTCGTCCATATTGGATGGTTGGACGAAAAGATAACAAATACATAAAATTCGGTTGGATAGATAGATCGATAGAGTAGGTGAAGCTGCCAATGAGACTGCGTTCAGGTACATGTAATAATTTTCGATGTCGTGATAAAACTACCACGTCACCAACACGTCCACTGATTCACTAACTCGTGAAAGTTGCTTGTGCAGAGAATATCATATCACACAGTTCTGGAACGGTGTCAGTAAATTATATCAGCACAGTGAATTAATGGATTAACGCCTCAATTTTTAAAAAATGATAATAATATTTAATTTTATTTTATTAGTTCCATTCAATGGCTTGCAAACGCCACATTGTCAGTGTCATTCAAACGACCCGAGGAATTAGAATAATCAGTGGAAAAGACGTGTTTTCATTAAAACGTCCCCGCGGTAACTCGCCCACGCGAGCCACAATTATACAAAAAAAATATTAATATGTTTTCATTATTTTATTGTGTCCTCTCTCGCCGGGGGGACTAGCTAGCAGCAGTTAGCATGCTAGCCGCTAACAAATGCACATCTGCCTCGCTCACGCAGGATCAGCGTGAAATAAATGGGGGAAGAAAAAAAAAAGGTACACGCGTCACACCACGACAAGAATGCACATTGGAAAGCGATCAAAGAGAAGGGAAATTGACGCCATATTAGTCAACTGACCTTTGCAGGGTTCAGGTGTCTTTTTTGTGGATGCAGCTCGGTCGAACTTTATGTCGACCCGGAAGATTACAGGCGAGGCGGCCGGGTATTATTGGAGTGGTTTAGGATAAACGAACTCCTCTAAATGTGCTAACACTCGCTTATTCATCTCTTTGTGTATTCCAACATATTATATATATTATAAACACGTTAGTTAACACGATGGGCATTAATTTATATTTATAAATGTATTCATTTAGCCGACAAATAATCCATGTATTATTTTACAAACTGGAAGAAAATATATCCTATTGTTGCCTATTATACCTTTTATGCAAGTCTATATCTTTACATATCGTCTTGCACAAAAAAATAAAATATTGAGAACATTTAAAAATAACTTTAAAAATTAATTATGTCTCAAAATAGAAATCTGAAAATGAATTTCACCGTACTTCCACTTAGAGGTACTGTTTTACCGTTTAAAGCCAGCGATGGATCCAGTATGGATTGCTCAAGCATTTAACTTGTTTTCAATTATTATCCATCCATCGATTTTCTGAACCGCTTATATTTTTAAAATTATGATTTAATGATTAATTTTTATAATGGTTTTAAACAATTATTTTTATTTGAACAATGATTTCAACATGCATTTTGAATAATTGTATTACATAATTATTTTTTATTTTCATAATGACATAGTTTAATTGCCCTGTAGAGAAAAAAACTAAGAATTTATTCAAAATTATTTATGATTTATTTAAATTACTGAAATAATTTGTAAATTTAGTTGTTTTAATAATTACACTTATTTAATAATAATTAGAATTCTATATTGATATATAAATGGAAATAATAATTATGTATGTATACTGATAAAAATATTGTATTTATATTTATACTTATATACATACTATATTTACTTTATACTGTATATAGCTACTAATAAGAATCACTGGTTGTGAGGGCACATAAAATCAATATTTCAAAACAGATTCAGGCTTGTCCGGTTGCTGGTGAGAGCACAATATGTGTCTCATTAAAGAAGGGTTGAGCTTCATAATATGTTCTGAAATCTTATATATATACAGTGCCATGAAAAAGTATTGGCCCTCTTCTCAAATTCTTATATTTTTTAGTTTCCCCCTTTAACGTTTAAGATCATCAAACAAATGTGAATATCAGACAAATGTAACCCAAGTGAATTTAAAATTCAGTTTTTAAATGGTGATTTCATTTATTAAGGAAAAAAAAATATTCAGTTACCTGGCCCTGTGTGACAAAGTAATGGCCCCCTCAAACCTAATAACTGCTTGGGCTATCCTCAGCAGCAACAATTGAAATCAAGCATTTTCTCTCGCTGGCAATGAGTCTTTCACATCCGTGTGGAAATATTTTGGCCCACTCTTCCTTGCAGAATTGTTTGAATTCAGCAAAGATGGAGGGTTTTCGATCATGAACACCCTTTTGAAGGTCATGCCACTGCATTTTGAAGAAGAAGAATCATCTTTTATTGTCATGAACTTGCATGCATGCACACGAAATTTGTTCTCTGCATTTCAATCGGATTCAAGTCTGAACTTTAACTAGGTCACCCCAAAACCTTCATTTTGGTTTTTTTTAAGCCATTCAGAAGTGCTGTGTATATATATATAATTATAACATAATAAAAACATGCATGCTAGGTTAATTGAAGACTCTAAATTGCCCGTAGGTGTGAATGTGAGTGCGAATGGTTGTTTGTTTGTATGTGCCCTGTGATTGGCTGGCAACCAGTTCTGGGTGTACCCCGCCTCCTGCCCGATGATAGCTGGGATAGGCTCCAGCACGCCCGCAACCCTGGTGAGGAGATGCGGCTCAGAAAATGGATGGATATATATATATATATATATATATATATATATATATATATATATATATATATATATATATATATGGAAATTTCCAAAAGTCACTGTAATTTAAATACACATTTTCTACAATTAAAGTCACTGATGCTGTAGTGGTACACCTGCCTGACTTTGGTGCAGGCAGCGGGGGTTCAATTCACACTCAGTGATGGTGTGAATGTGGGTGTGAATGGTTGTGCGTGTCTATATGTGCCCTGCGACTGACTGGCGACCAATTTAGGGCAATTTAGGGTGTTGTCCGCCTTTCGCCCGAAGTCAGCTGGGATAGGGTCCAGCGCCCCGCGACCCTAATCCAGGATAAGCGGTGTTGAAAATGGATGGATGGGTTTTCTCCAATCAATGTAATGAATTACAATTAGATACATTTTGTAATTAAATTACATAATCTTATTACATGTAATTAGTTACTCCTCAAAACTGGATACAATATAGAGGTCAAAGTGAGTACAGACTCTCTTCCCAGCACTAATCATCTGGACCTGCTTATGTGGCTTAGAGTGAGGAATGTACTCACGATGCCTGTTTCTTGTTTGAACATTTCTTCCCACAGCCATCTGCAAATCCATGGGACAGTTATGTTTTTCCACACCATCCATTCTCACTCCCTGCTTTTCTTCATTCATTCAGCTGTATCCTGCACTTTATTTTAATGTCACAAAGTGGAAATTAAATGTACTGTTAATAATAATAATAATTGTTATTATTATTATTATTAGTAGTAGTAGTAGTAGTAGTAGTAGTATTCATAGTCGTAGTCGTAGTCGTAGTAGTATTTAATTTAGAGACTATATATGTGGAACAACTTCGTGTGAGGTTCTGTCAGATTTTACAAGGCTTGTAATAATTCTGCACTTTTTTATTCCTGAGTATGGTAGAGATTGGCCATTGTCTGCTCCATTTACAGCCCTGAAAGGTTAATTATGACTTGTTGACTCCCGCGAAATTAATGGTATAGGTCCAGAAGCCAAGCAAGCTGTGCAAATGTTTAGGTAGGGTAAGTGTATTGCATGAAAATAAAAGGCGTTTGTGCAATAACAGCAGGGAAATGCTGGTGTTAAACCCTTTCGCTGTGCGTAACACCCACATGCCCCCACAGGTCTCTCCCCCATCGCTGTTTTAATTTTGGACCCTGTTTGACATTTGACATACAGCATGTAAATAATGCAAATATGCTGGTCATAGTACCAGTGCTGTCAATTTACACTTTGCTATGAAGTGTTATACTGTAGCCTACAGTGAACACTTAACATGCAAACACAATGTTTTCATAAACAAATTTCCTCAATTGTTATTGTTTAAAAACTGTATCATTCCATTATTTTAGTTGGCAGAATAAAATAAAAAATTCCCACAGCGATATCTTCATATCAACAATAATCATCCAGTCATCTATCCATCCATCATTTTTGATGCCACTTATCCTTCAACAAGAATCATTTTTATTAAAGCTATTGTTTTTTAATACTATTTAACATGTAACAATTTGCATTGAAGTTCTCTTCTGTTGACAGTGAACTAAGTAGAACTGAACAGCGCCTGATGTGCAATTGATTTCGCCTCAGTTACTTCAAGATACAATTTTTTTTCTTTTTTTTTGTCCAGCTGTTCGGTCAAGCAGAAAGGAAGATCTGTATCCCTTTTATGACAGAACGGTTTTACTGTGTCACAGTGGACTTTTTAAGCTGCCACTGTGGTTTCTTTGTATTCTGATGGATATTTATTGAGAATTACAGTTGTTCAGTCGAACAGAACAAAGTTTTTAAAGGGGCATGAAAGAAAAAACAAAAGGAGAGAGAGTGAATAGGTAACTAAATAATATAAGAAAAGAAGACAACAAAAGACAAAGCACTAGCTGTAAACAAGAGGAGGAAAGTAAAGCATTCTATAACTAGTACAATGACACATTGGATTCAAGTGTTGTATGAGTCAGTAGTGCTACACCCTGTGAGGGAAGGACAGGACAATATAGGACAGGACTAGACAGGACAGGGACAGAAGGGGAAGCATGCAGGACAAGGGTCGTGGGCCCGACTGTACAACTGAAGTGTGGTGGAAGTGGCTATGTAAATGATAAACATCTATAGGACCAGAGTGTAAGTGAGGGAATACTCAAGAAATTCGCATAGGTATAAATTATTTGTCGCAATGAGTGAGTGGCCCCACGCCCTGCCGCTTGGTGTGCGGCAGGCTGAATAAAAAAATTATTCCATGCACACAGTCAATAGAATACTTAACCATCAATTAATCGAATTGACTACAACTTTTTTGTTTTGTTTAAAAAAACACTGCTGCTATAATTGTCAAAGGTACGGAATATGAATGCAATGTGATTATTCAAATACAATACATTTTACTTGCAATTATATAGGGAAATGGCTTCCTGTAGATGAGGTCTATCATTGCTGTGCAACGGTACAACAATAACAATAGTTTTTTTAAAGTTGGTATAGATGTTTTTTTATGATTGTCAAGGTGTGTAAAGGGAACACATGTCCACTTTAGGTCCGCCCCACTTGTAGTGCGTGGAGTGCGTGGAGTGCGTGCGTGCGTGTATCAGGCACTAAAGTCTTGGAAGAAAATTCCAGCCATGTTAACAAGCCTGGGCTCTAATGCAAACCAGGAATGTGTATGTGTGTGTGTGTGCGTGTGTGTGTGTGTGGAGAAGAAGAGAGAGGAAGGTCTCCCCTCCTCACTCTGTCTACGTCAGGTCTTTTTTTGTACTTTAGCATTCTTATTCCCCAACATTTCCCACCTTAATGAGGACTATTACAACCGTTGCATATATATTTTTGACCTGGATTCAAACAATGTTTTACCTGTTTTAACGTAACGTTTCACAGCTTGTTCTGTTCATGTATTTTTGAGAATTTTATGTGCCAACTGACAAACCAGCGAGGATGTTTTGTTGCTTTTACACACACTGGCTTCTATTTGCCGCTTTGTGGAGCCTCAGTCACCCAAGCTCGCTGGCTGCACGGCCGAACGTCCCTTTCAGCAAGTCCAAGATTAAGTTGGACCCCAATGTGAAGGACTGGGGAGACTATTCGGACCTCCCCTCAGGAATGGAACTGGGACTGGGCTTGGCTGAAGACAGACGACACGGACATAACAGAGAGGGTGGAGGGTCGCCATCGAGCCTCACTCCTGCGTTAGATTTTCTCTCCGACTTTGCAGGCAAGCGAAATGAACGAATCAGTTGAAGTGGATGCATGTTTGGTAGGTTGTGTTTTTGTTGTAACATTTCTTTTTGCCCATAAAGTTGGATATTCTTTGGTTCCCTGTTAAATCATGTTCAATTTGTAAGAGACATGCAGCTGAGTATGTGAGGAGAATAAGTATTTGATTCCCTAAAATTCATGGCAGAATTGTGTCTCCCACAGATTGGCTGGTGCCCATGTGGGTTGTGAATGGGTCTTCCTGCATAACAGTTATCCAAAACATACTGCCAAGAAGAAACTTGTTTTATAAGGTCATGGAATGGCCTAGTCAGTCAATGTGCAACAGCTCCTTGCTATTCACTCTTGTTCAGTGTTCTTTGTAGCATTGTTTAACTGAAGTCTTACCAGTAACAAAGATGACAAAGAACATACTTTCAAAATTGACTCCTTAATCTGGTCACACATTGTGGTGGGATGGCCTTCCACTCCTCAACCAGGAGTTCTTGCCAGCGGTTGTGTTGTTTACAAACAGCATGCCAAAGCTTACCCCACCAGTGTTCACACTATCGACTCCATTGTTTCTACTCCCAAAAGATAATATCTGATGAACACCACTCTGTGGGGTTGATGAGTGTTGTCATCTTGGAGGATGGCGTTTCGTTCCAGATTGTGGAGTTTACGGCATTGCCACTGGTCCTCTCAAGATCTCTCTCCATTCAGATTTCCTCCAACGATGGCAATCCTTGTTTTCTAGTGGTGCTGATCCTACAAATACGTGGTCCTTACAAATATGGCATCATTTAAAAAGGAAGTTGAAAAAAAGGCTTTCTAGTAAAGGCAAATGTAATTGCAAGAAGCACTGTTACAACAGAGAAATAATCTAACCTACACATATTTCCAGATTTATTTGTGTATATGTGCCTATACAAGTCTTTTTTTCCCCCTGCAGGTAAAAAGCGATTGTGGGTAATAACAGCTCCCTCACACAATGACCACTACCTACGTATGATGGAAAAACAGCTGGAAGACATGGATCAGGTCATTTAGTCATCAAAATGGAATGTGCTATTTGCACTTAAAAAGTGTCCTGTGCTTAAATGTTTTTTTGTGCGTCTGTGTGTGTGTATGTGTGTGTGTGTGTGTGTGTGTGTGTGTCTTCTTCAGAAATCTCTAAACTGCCGTCTAGCAGAAAGAGACACTTTCATTGTCACCATCATCCAAAACGCCATGATGGAAGGGAGGATCCAGAAGGCGACCATACAAGGGCAAGCCACAGTGGAGAGCCTGGACCCTGACACCGTCACCAAGCTGCTGCACTTCCTTGAGCTCACCCAGGTAAACGCTCACTGACAATCATGACCACACAATGAGGAGCACAGCCAATTGAAGAGCTGTATGAAAAAAAAAACTGCCTTTGATTGATATTTTCAGAGAATATGTTTTGTTATTGTGGTTCTAGTTTGCAGTGGTGTAGAACTACACACACATACAGAAACCTTTAAAAATATAGGCTCTATATACGTGAACGTTAAATTGTCATATTATACAGTATACTGTATATATGAAAGGGATTTTTTTCAAACATTTTCTTAAATTTTTCATTTACTAATGTGTGAATATTCACAGCAACATTTGTGCTAGATGGGATATTTTTTCAACACTTTCCAATAATTTCAGTTAATGAATATTCATGGTAAATCCATACAAATACATAATTTTTTACTTTTTCACTGACTCATGAATGAATATTCATTTCAAAATGTGTTTTATTGAGTTAATAATGCACGGATATTTAAAATACAAATGATTACAGGTACTTTTTTAATTTCCTTCATTTTTCAGTTAAAAATAAAATAATATTATTGTTTTTGTTTCCACAATGTTCTTATTTTTTCAGTAAATGTGTGACTTTTAATAACAATCCATCATGCATGGGTATGGATTTTGTAGGTATCTCGTTGGTGATAATTTTACATTTATATAATCAAAATAGTACATATTATATTATATTTTAGCTATATGAGACAAAAGTAGACACCTCTCAGTAATTAATATTTTTTTTCTATCCGGCTCAGATTGATAGTTTTACAATGTGCTGTTACATTCATGCGTTTGTGTGACCAATATCATACAAAGTTTAAAACACCTCTTATGCAAACTAATGTTTAAAACATGTCTTATGCAAACTATATATTTTTATTGGATTCAGGACCAAGCGTTCAACATGTTGGTGCTGAAAAAAAACCTAAGAGTCAGTGAGCGGTTCCCTTATCCAGTTCAGATCGAGGCCGTCTTGGAGGTCATTGATCAGTTGCCAATGAGGAAGTTGGAGAAAATCACCAGAAAAGGAGCCAACCTGAGGTTCTGCTTTACCACTTTGTCCTGCTTATAAAACAGAACATGCAGCTTTAAGTGGTCATGTGTTAATATCACAATTAGCACAAGTACTACAAGACCTTTTTGTTAACATCGTTTCACAATTTCCCAGGTGTAAAAGCACTAAAAAGAAGGTTGTGGTGAAAAGGAAAAAAATGAAGAAGAGAATAATTTTGAGTCCTCAGAGGCAAAGCAACAGGACCTCTGTGGTGACGCTGCAAAGAAAACCCCCGATGGACAAAAAGGCCGCCCTTAAGAGTAAGGTCCAGGACATACTGAGCGGCAGGTCCAGGTTTGTCATTCGGAAGGTGCCAGCTGTGAGGAGAAAGGAGTCCAGTGGTGGTGGTGTTAAACAGGAAGAGGAAAAGGAGAAAACGCACCGTGCTCCTGATGTGTCAACAAGAAAAGAGGAAGTGAAGAAAGAAAGGTGATTTCATTTCAGATTTGTTTTCAATGTACAGTCAAATGCAGAAATTGTAACCGAAACTGACTTGGAACTTTGATTTGCTGTTGGTTTGTTTGTTGTGCTTTTATGCCTGCTTCCCATTTATCATTACAACCATGATTGCTTATGATAGATAAATATTAGCCCAAGGTTACATTTTGTCAAAATTCTACTCTATGTGAGCTGTTTAATTTGATTAAAATTGCCTCAAAGCACGTGTGCAATTTAACATGGGAAATTCATGCGTGCGTTGGCACGGTGAACGACTGGTTGGCACATCTGCCTCACAGTTCTGGGGACCGGGGTTCAAATCCCGGCCGCGCCTGTGTGGAGTTTGCATGTTCTCCCCGTGCCTGGGTGGGTTTTCTCTGGGCACTCCAGTTTCCTCCCACATCCCAAAAACATGCGCGGTAGGTTGATTGTGGACTCTAAATTGCCCGTAGATGTGAATGTGAGTGCGGACGGTTGTTTGTTTCTATGTGCCCTATGATTGGCTGGCAACTGTTTCAGGGTGTAGCCCGCCTCCCGCCCGCGACCCGAGTGAGGAGAAGCGGTAAAGAAAATGGATGGATGGATGGATGTTTGCTTTTATCTCATTAATATACAGTATCTTATAAGTGCATTGCTTGAATATAATTGTATTATTTTGTTCCCTTAGATCCAGAAGAAATATCAGATTTGTACAGTTTTTATGCCTTTTAGTTAAAATCCCAGATTTCAGCCACTGAATCAGAAGGCGAGTAGGAGGAGTCATATACTTTTTTTTCACTTGATAGTGTCTTGATAACATGTGCCTTCTTTTTATTGAAATACCTCCATCTATCCATTTTCTGAGCCGCTTCTCCTCACTAGGGTTGCGGGCGTGCTGGAGCCTATCCCAGCTGTCATCGGGCAGGAGGTGGGGTACACCCTGAACTGGTTGCCAGCCAATCGCAAGGCACATACAAACAAACAACCATTCGCACTCACAGTCATGTCTACGGGCAATTTAGAGTCTCCACTGAATGCATGTTTTTGGGATGTGGGAGGAAACCGGAGTGCCCGGAGAAAACCCACGCAGGCACGGGGAGAACATGCAAACTCCACACAGGCGGGGACGGGGATTGAACCCCGCACCTCAGCACTGTGAGGCTGACGCTCTAACCAGTCGTCCACCGTGCCGCCTTGAAATACCTCAAGGACAAAAAAAAAAAAAAAAGTAAAATAGGGTACACTTTATTTCTTGTCTTGCTGAAATTAGCCCCATCTCGGGCGAGTAAGCCAGCCCTCATTCTGCCTCACATACTGCTGAGCCAGTGACGAGTACGGCTTATGTTATCATTACGCCTAGAGTGCATCCAACTCACAGCTCTGCTTACCCTTTGGCTTTGTTGTGTTGCACCTCTGCACGTCCAGACTGCCAATGAATGGCGCTTGCGTATAGCCACCACCTGTGGTGGCTATACGCAAGCGCCATTCATCCCAATCTAACCATAACCCCAGTCCCCATTTGTACATGGGCACTTAAAAAGTACATTTTCCATAATATGTACCCTTTAAGCCTCCTATTGTTTTGCAGGCCTGCCGCCACATGGGATAAAGGGCCAAAAAAACCTACTGAGGAGAGTAAAGAGGAAAAGGAAGGAAAAGAAAACTCCAAGAAAAAGGGTAAAGGGAAAAAAGGAAAGAAAGGGAAAGGAAGAGGCAAGAAGTCTCACAAAGTAGCAAGTAAGAAGGACAAAACTGCCTTTAAAGACTTTCTGGATCATTTAAAGGGGAAGAGAAGGTTGATGGTAAGAATCCCTTAATTATGTTACAGCATACAGTCCTTGATCATAGTGACGTTTTGTGTGTGTGTGCGTGGAAGCTGATGTCAACCCCCAGCAGAGACGCAACGCTGTACGTGCAGCAGAGCACCGAGAACGAGAGGCAGCACTGCGAGCTGGCCGTCAGGAAGGTCACCGTGGCGACCATCGTGGGCAAAGGCAACGACGCCACCCTCACGTTGCAACACCACCAACTCGGTAGGGAACGATGGCATGCAAAATGATACTTGTGTATCCATATTTATTACAGATAAAACTACAAGGAAATTATTCATCCATTATACTTGGAATTGCGCACTCATATTTAGTAGGAAATTGTACAAAACCCTAATGGCTTCCCTTGGCTCCAATGGGAATTGGACATACAAATCGATTGATGGACTTAATTGATCGTTAGGAGATCTGACTGTTGTGTGGAATTGATTGTTGATTAAGCAAGGTAGTGAAGAAGTCATTGAGGTTCAATGGAGTGCAGTGTTCTTGGCTACAAACAGCAGAGGTGCTGTTGATACAGTCTCAACTATTTAGCTGAAAAGACCAACATGACGTCTGTGTTGTGGCAAACGTTTTCTATAGTACAGTAACAAACACTAGAAAACACCAGAAGCTCTATTTTTACTTAAAATCTTGCAGAAGATGCAAAACTGTAAAGAGCAAAAGTACTGAGTGAAGCATATGAGTAAATCTGGTCACATATTTAGTATGGGAAGTTGTGGGCAGCATTATTCTGGTATATTTATTTTTTTACTTGTCAATGACAATAACGTTTTTACTTTTGATGTACAGTACATTTAAGTACACGTTAGTTGCTCAGTTAAACTATTTTAACCATCCTTTTCTTGGTTTTACGCAGTAAACAAAAGTTGATATACAATATAACAGTTGAACAGAATATGAGATTCTCCTATCCGAATTGGAATATTTTTTAAAAAGCAATTAAGCCACTTAGTTGGCATGAAATGATTTTTCTAATAAGAAAGTTTAGCCAAATATAATCTGTTTATTTAGTCTTGTTTTTAAATGCAGTTGTTTTCAAGCTCTATATAAAAAAAATATATGGATGATAAATATTGCAAGTATACCTAAAGAAGTGTCCAGTCAGTGATTGAATTGTATATTATGTGCACCGAAGAGTCAGAACCTCCATTCAGTGAGCTACCAGAGCAGCTGTCTGATACGGGTCTGATCTTGCTGTTACGATCCCAGTTGGGTTTGTCATCACCTGACCTTTTTTCCATGACCGTCACCGACTACGACATCAGGCCCAACGTAAGACAGTCCCTCTGAAACTAGGATTTGGTGAAAACTCCTATTTTAAATCATCTTTGAAGGCACTAACTATGTTCTTGGGTTTATTGTTGCTTCCTGTTTTGATTTCTTCCCCTAGAGAGTGTTTGAGGCGCCGCCATCAAGCCTCGCTATGTTCGAATACATCGACAACTTTCCCTCAAGGCGTCCCGAGAAAGAAAAAGAAAAAAAAAATCCCCCAGCATGTGGAGCTGACAAGCAACAATCTGAAGCTGAGAATTCCCTCCTCAGGTAAAGTGGAGTACACACGCACACAGTGTAATTTATTGGAAATTTATCTTGTGGAGAAAAAAATAAATCTATCCCTGGTGGATCAAAAGAGAGGTGATATCCTTGCAGAAAAGTTATAAGACCTCCTTTGACTGTTCTAAGGCTCAGGGTTTACATTTTTGCATCAGTTGGACTTAAAAACACAAATATTTCATTTTCTCTGGACCAATAAGAGTGAAACTAAGCGATTTTCGAATGCATTTTGATTTCGTGTAAGGTATGTTAAAACTGCATTGAGCTTTTTGGTCTTTTGACATACTTTGAGAAGTAAGTCGCCTACTTTATTCCCCCTAAGGATACATTACAGATCAGTTCATATGCTGTATCTTCTGTCTAATTTTGAAGATATTAAGAAGTTAGAGCAAACAAAGCCATTTGTATTATTTCATTCCATCACTCAAAAAGAATCGATAAGAGACTCGATAAGGAATCGGATCAGTATGCAGTATCGATAATTGAATCAGACGAGCTAAATTCTTATCAGCTCCCATCCCCAATCCTGACTGCCAGAAAATACAAAGGAGAAGAAAGCGTAGTAGTAGAGACAAAAACATAAGAAGCAAGGCTAACTGTTATCTTATCTGGTAACTACAAGTACATTGCAGTTGTGAATTATTCTCCTTGTCATTTATTTTTATTGTGGTATATGACTAGTGTTGGAGGCACGTTAAACCAGTGTTTCTGACTGTGGTCCTTCCCTAGTGGTCCGTGGTGTAATTGCAAGGTGTCCGTGAAAATCAAATACCTTTTTAAAAAAAGATCCTATAACATTTATAGAAATAGGATGATTTTACTCAAATGTGACTGAGACTTTATCTATCCAAACTCCAGCGGGTACAGGACTTATTTTTTCTTTAATTCCATCTGTTTCACAAGTGTAATTCATTACATTTTAATAAATTGTCTCGCCCCCATTTGCAATGTTGAAGTCAGGGGGTCCTCAGTGTTAATCCAAAGTTTGCAGGGGGGTCCCGCACTCTAAAAAGGGTGAGAGCCACTGCGTTACATAAACACTGAACACAACCAGTTGGGTCCTCCATTTGTGTCTAGCAACTGGGCCGGCGTCAACAAGTTCCCTCACTAGCTATCGCTACTTTTCACCTCACAATAGGAATTGCAATCGTAAATACTGACGTGTGATATTTACAGTTGTGGACCCAACCTCCTTCCGTGCAGATCGAGAGGAAAATTCACTCTTAACACATCATATACAGTACCACAGGCTAATCACTCAGTATAATATTTTAGAGACATCCATTCAAATGAGGCCCGATTATCGGCCTGCGTGTATGCCGCTTTAGCGAACGACAGCTAAATGTTACAAAACATTATCCTCATTGAAAATGACCCATCATTGTAGGTTCATGTCAAAGAGGAGACTGCTGATCGTCTCTGCTCCAGCTGAGGATGACTATTCTTTTCAACAGCAGCTGTCTGCTCTCAATGGGCAAGAGTGTCACCTTGGTCAGTGTTACACCACACTCACAATTAGGTGCACATGCATAATTTAACAACTCATATTGTACAACAGTTGCAGCCAAAATTCTATCTTTACAAAGATAATGCTGAGTTTTGATCGACACTATCAGACGGATTTTCATTGAACAATGTTTATTATTTTGGTTGTAGTACATAATAATACAATTTAGATATTTAAATCTTTAAATTCCATGTTTCAAATACAAACCCTGATATTTAAAAAAAGTTTAAAAAGATGTAGAAGCCCTTCCATTTAGTTTCTACAGGTCATTATTATTATTATTATTATTAGATATTAATTTATTAGGGTTGCAATTGAACTGGAGCCTATCCGTTATTGCTGGGAAAAAAACATGAGGAGCCAAGGAAAGCAGAAGACCGCTTTCCGCAGTTTATTTAACAGTTCATCAACTGTTTCAGCAAAAAATAAATAAAGTTGAAGCAAGGAAGGCAGGAGAAACTATCAACAAATGAAGGTGGCAAAAAGGCAGGCCAGGCACATTGATTAGCACTGGGCAGCAGGTAGCTAAAACTGAGAAGGACAAAAAAACCAACAACCTCATGCTGAAATCACTGCAGATAAATTAGCAGCTGCAGCTCCATGAATGTAGGCTAGTCACGCCCCCTGCCTCGTGCAAGCAGTAAGAAAAAAAGCAAAACACAATCAAAATCACAATAAGACCTGTCACCTAATATGACCAAAGCTGAAGTACCAAAATAAACCAAGAAAAACCCAGACTGTACACTATCCCAGCTGACTTTAGAGCAAGAGGCAGATTTCACTCTGGGCTGGTCGCCAGCCAATCAGTGGGCACATGTAGACAGAGAAACATTCACATTCATACCTATGGACAAAATAGAATCTTCAATGAACCTAACATGTATGCTTTTGGAATGTACTGGGAGAAAACCCATGCAAGCACATAGGGAGAACACGCAAACTCAAGCTCAAGCTCAAAAGCACTGACTCGAACCCCCAATCTCAGAACATTTAGGAAAAAAGTAACTAACCACTACGCTGAAGAACTACACCAAAATATGCACGTTAGGTTCATTGAATACTCTAAATTGTCCATAGATATGAATGTGATAAGGGTGTTTGTGTATATGTGACCTGCGATTGGCTGTTGAGCAGTCCAGGGTGTACCCCGCCTCTCGCCCAAAGTCAGCTGGGATAGGCTCCAGTTTATCTACGACGAAACAGTATGAAAAATGAATGGACGGATGGGCTTCCTTTAGGCTTTGGATGGACTCAAATAGAGTTGAATTTAAGACCACCTGTAGATTCCATTGTCTACTGTCTCTCAGGTATTCGTCACTTTGCCATGTTGAAGCTAACTGGGGATGGAGACAAAGCCTCAGGGACTGTGGAGCTATTTCCTCTCAATGGTGAGTCCATTCCGTTTTTTGGTCATCATCGCATTTTTCTGTTTGATTTGCTTTGTGGACGCATTTGGAATATAATATCATGAATTACCATATTTTTCTCGAAAGGATTCGTCCATTTTGGATTTTCCTTTCAAGAGGTTCCACCGTCTTCATATTACGGTACTTCTTACGTCCGTCACCATGCCTCCAGGTCGCAGTCAGAGTGAAGTGGAGCAGTTGTCCCGCGATGTGGTCAACAACCTGCGCGACCAGCTGAAGATCAGCAAGGACTACTTCAGCATGCTGGTGGTGGGAAAGGATGGTGACATCAAGGCGTGGTTCCCCTCGCCCATGTGGTCTCTGGATAACATCTACGACGTGGTGGACTCCATGGAGCTACGTCTGCAGGAGGAGAGACTGCAGAGACGGCTCGGGATCCACTGCCCGTAGGAGCACGGGAGAGGAGGACGGGTGGGGGAAGGTTACCATGGTTACGGAGAAGATCATTACAGCTCACAATGAATCGATAACCATAGATAAGATGCATTAGAAAACCAAACATTACAGAATTTTTCTCAATAAATGCTGACTCTGCAGTGAGAGCTAATTACTGTATTTACGGAAATATTGGAATGAATCCATTCAAACAAATGCCTCCCCTTCCAAATTTGGAAAAATATCATGAGAAATGACAGCACGGTGGACGACGGGTTAGAGCTTCTGCCTCACAGTTCTGAGGACTGGGGTTCAATCCCCAGCCCCACCTATGTGGAGTTTGCATGTGCTCCCCGTGCCTGTGTGGGTTTTCTCTCTTCTCCGTATAAATGTAACTTTTCAACAAAGAAAAAAAAAAAATACGGGACACATACTTTTTTGCAAAGTCATCTTGTTTTAATAATGTACAGCCATCTTTTTTTTCTTTTTTTTACCCACCACAACAGCCTACTTTATTGTGCGACAGATGTGACGTCATTAACAGAGCGCCGTGTAGTGTCCGAAAGCTCACATCGTGCAACCCTACATGGGGAATAGGAAGTAGTGAGTGAACGATTTTGGACACAGCATATGAGTGGCCCAACACTGCGTCCGTCGGCAATAAATGTCCATGTGAAACATTGGTCTGGCGGTGCAAACATGATTCCAGGCTGAACCTTTTTTTTTTTTTTTTTTTTTTGGTCCTGGCATAGCTTTGGGGAAGAAATTTTGCGTCAACCTATTTTTGAAGTCAAAAAGTGGACCTTCCACAAATAAGGTATCTCATTTTCAGCAACTTCATCAACAAAGAGATTTATTCTTTCCCTTTGCCAAAACCACCTCTAATACATCGATGCTGTAATGTTTATACAAAGAATAGAATATGTCACACACAATTTTAAATGAGACAAAAATAAACACTTTTCATAGAGTGTGCTCATGGTGGTAATACTCATGATTTTTTTTATTGTTGCCGTGCTTTAAACAGGACATTGGAACTTTTTTTAAACTAAATATGTCAACTAGATGAACTATATTCATTTAGAAATCAGAATCATAAGGAACACATTGAGGAGTTTCTAAAATCTACATGTGTGATGAAAGAAAAATCAGGCATCCCTGCCAACTGTTGATAGTGGAACTACATCTGTGATCGATAATTACAATAATAGTGTGTGTGGAATGTGAAGGACATTAGACTTTGACCAGCCAGAGCGTTTTTACGAGGCGGAACTCTTACACCGAGAAGACATTTGGCAATACAGAAATCAAATACAGCGTAATAAAGGCTTAAATACCTAAAATAGGAGCTCACTTGTGAGCATCTGTCAGTAGGACCTATTAAAGCTACATGGAAGTCAATAGCTTCCAAAACATAAAATGTCCTTATGGACTTTTAGTTTTCCATCTATCCATTTCATGTATTACTTGTCCTTATTAGGGTCCCGGGTGAGCTGGAGCTTATCTCTGCTGACTTTGGACGATATAGGCGGGTACACCCTGGACTAGTCTCCAACCAGTCATAGGGCATATACAGACAATCAAGCATTCACACACATCTTTGGAAAATTTAAACTAGAGTCTTAAATGAACTTAACATGCATATTTTTGGAATGTGGGAGGAAGCCCCAAACCAATGCAAACATGGCAAGAACATGCAAACTCCACACGGGAGAGCCTGAACTGAGATTGGAACTCAGATAGATATGGATATATATATATATATATATATATATAGCAGCTCCCCTGAAGTTTTATTAGTTATAAGTAGGTTAAGGTATAAGAAGTTAGAACTGCAAGGCAGACCAGACTCAGGGCCACATAAGGCCCACGGGCCATAGGTTGCCCTCCCTTGATTGAAGGGAACACTTTTTTATTTCGTACCAAGTTGCTGAACATAGACGAGAAACAAAGTTGACAGCGACAACCAAATCCACGAGATCAGCACATAGAGATAACAGTGTGTGTGAGACACACGCACACACACACGCACACACACACACACACAGCACAGGAGAGCAGACTGCGGGAGAGGAAGTATTTGACACACTACCCACACAAGTTCACACTCACACGCTCAATGCTTTATCACTCTTTGACGTACACCAAGTCTCAGCAGACTACAGGTTTCTCTCTCTTGGACAGGTACATACACCAACACGCACACGCACACACACACACACGCTAAAGCTACTTCATCAGACACAGCAGAGGCCGGTGGGACTCCTATCCTCAACATGGTGAGTACGGTACCTCATACTACATTTAAAAAAAAGAGAACTGCAGGATAACTAACTTATTATCATTAACAAATAAGCAGCTACTTTTACATTTACTCACAAGTGACAAATGTGTAATTAAACAGAACTTATATGAGTATGTACAGACTTTAAGGGTCAATGAGAGGATATTATTTATTCATTGGATATTCAACTCGATATAAAAATTGAGCCACTTTGTTTCGCTTTTGCATCTCTTGCTTGTGCAACTTTGGCCGCCACCTTTTAACAAAGTGGAAATAGAAATGTTTGCTTCCTCTTTGTTTTGACCAGAGGACATCGCTCCTATCTCTATATAGCACGTACAGCTACTTTTAAAAGCTGGGTTATGAACTATACATTTCTGTGCAGTAATTTGTCATCTTGAGTATTGAACCAATGGGCCTACAATGACCATAAACCTCCTCTATGCATGTATATGCTCGTTCTGTTGCTGTGTGCAAATCTGAAAAACAATAGAAAATTTGGAAAGGTGTTTATTGTCTTACTGACGCTATAGTTTGTGTTAAAGTGTGTTGCATTAGTCTGAAAGGCACTTGCAACTTTGTGGAGCAACACATGTTGGGTAATTTTAGCTTTTTTTTCTGGTTGAGAAACAGACACATGACAAAGGGTATTTTTCTACTGATTGTTTTTTCCAGCTTGTCATGGTCATGATGCTGGTAGAATTTTTGCATTCGCGGCAGGTGGGTGCTGTGCACCGCCTCTTCCACATTCAGCTGTCAACTTGTCTCATGTTCCTCATTATTCAAACTCCACTGCAAACTTCAGCTTTACAGATGCCACGTCAATACTGGTGGTGTGCCCCAAGTTATGGTTTTGTTTGTTTCATATCACTTGAAAAACGTGAATTAAATTAAATTATTTGCTACAGTCACATTTTCACATTTTCCACAATAATGAAGGTATCATCATGTAATGACAGCCACAAAAGGAGACATTTATCTTATCTCTCATTTTTTTTATAAGTGAAGACAATTTGCAATCTTAGTATTTTTAGCAAGAAACACAAAGTCAATGCACAATGATTTAATCATCGCGGGCCAGATAAAAAATGCGAGGTGACCAGGAAAAAGAATGCGAGCAGTGATTGTTCATTTGGTGTACCTGCTAGCTTTGTTGAAGTGGTAAAAAATATAACTATATTCATTCATGTCGACTTTTTTTTCTGGCTAAATTAATCACTGTATGTGCTTAAGTTTATTGTTTGGGCAACAAATAATATAAACCTTGCGTATAAACCTTGCGTAAAAAAACAACTACATTAATAATAATAACAAGCAAATGATTAATATTTCATTTTTTTCCTCCATTATACATGTAACTATTTTTCAACTACTATACTAGTACTGTATTTCAGCAATTACAACTGACTTGACAATTACTCCAACATTTGAGTTACTTTACTGAGTTACAGAAAAGATATTGATATTGACTGATTGAGTGTATGCAGAAGTAAGAGTTCATTTGATGTCATTGTTTTGTACTGACATTATTGCCATAGTAACAGCTTATGTCCTCGACTCTTATCTGCACTTCCTTGTACTGTGTTGTATGGTTGGCCCTCCGACTCTGCAACCAAAGTGTCGCCGCTTCTCTAAATCGTCCAGAAGTGCGAACGTGAGTGTGGCTGTTTGTCTCTGTGTGCCCTGTGACTGCCATGGCGACCATTCCAGGGTGTACCCTGCCTGTCGCTCGGATGGGCTCCATCTGCCCACAACCCAGGATAGGCAGTACACAAAATAAATGAATGGATGGATGGAACGCCAAATTGTATGACTTTAGGGCATGCGCCTGCAGTTGTATTATTTCATTCATTCATTTCCCGTACCGCTTATCCTTACGAGGGTCACAGGCGTGCTGGAGCCGATCCCAGCTAACTGTGGGCGAGAGGCGGGGTACACCCTGAACTGGTCGCCAGCCAATCGTAGGGCCCATAGAAACAAACGTCCATTCGCACTCACATTCACATCTACGGGCAACTTAGAATCTTTAATGCATGTTTTTGGGATGTGGGAGGAAACCGCAGTACCCAAAGAAACCCGGGTCCCCAGAACTGTGAGGCAGATGTGCTAACCAGTCGCCCACTGTGCCACCTCGTATTATTTGGGGATCATTATTAACTCCATCTCTATTCTTTTTCCCACTGGTTCCAGGAAAACAAGGCTGATGTCAAGGCCATCATGGCTCGTTTTCAGTCCAACACTGGGAGCGCTGATGAGAGCTCGTCGTCGTCACCAAGACACAAAGCGCCCCTCAACCTCACCCTCTCATCTGGTCCCGTCATGCCATCCAAAAAACCAGTCTTGGAGAGTTTCTCGGGCAGCACTTTAAATCTACCGCCCAAACCCTCCTCCTACCTTAAAAACACAGTTTCTGCTAAAAGTGGCACAGAGGTCCTCGGAGCAAGCAAAACTAAAGCGCTGGCTAGCAAATTTAGCAACACCATGGATGATACCATAAATAAAGAACCTTTATTTGACAGAGGGCAGACACCTCTGAAGCCCCTGGAAGCAAAGTCTCCTGAAGTAAAAAGTCCCGTACTGAAGCCCACCCTCAAGCCTCCTTTCAGCACAACACTTTCTAATCCCAAACCTCCTGGTCCTAAACCACCTCCGGCAGGATCCAAGCCCAGCTGGGTGAAAGAAGAGTGCCCACCTCCCGACCCCACGCCTCCAAAAGTGCCTCCATTGCACCGAAAGCCCAGCAGCAGCATTGTCAAGTTATGGCAGCAGAATGAAGCCAACACGGACAAACCTTCCCCTCCCACAAGCTTCATGGCAGCCCAAGAGGCTTTCAACAAGGAGAAAGACAAGCCAGAGTCAGACCTCAGCATGGAAGCGGACTCCAAACGGCCTCTTAGTGCCAATCCCGCTGCCCCCCCTCCGAAACCCCCGGCCAGTAAAAAGCCCAGCTTGAGACATCCGCCCAATGCTTCTATTCGGAACGCCAGCACTAATGATGGCTCCACTTCGGACCCAAAACGGAACCCACTCCCAAACATGTTCACATTGGGCCCTGCTCCTGCTAAGCCAAAAAGACCCCCCAAAGTAGACCTGGACGACTTCAGACGAGCTGCCGGGATCTTTACGGGTAAGTTGGAATACTTGCTTATTCAAGTGGAAGCTCTAAGGTCACTTTGTTTGAATTTGAAGACATTTTTTCCATAGAACATAACTTTCAAGGAATTACTGCACAAATAATCTCTTCCTGGGTCAAAAACTGTCCCCATTTTAAACCCCATAGAGGAAGGCCAGAACTCCGACCCTCAGAACTGTGAGGCAGACGTGCTATACTAGTGCCACTTATCCAGCATTTTTCTATAGGGTTTGTCCTCTTTAGGGTTCGCAGGTGAGCTGGAGCTTATCCCCGCTGACTTGGGCATTCACACCTACAGACAATTTAGTCTTCAATTAACCTAATTTGAAGGTGTTTGGACTGTGCCAGAGTGTTATCATCCATACGTCCATCCATCTTGGTTGTGGCTTTACTTGACCCTAATTCTGGTTTTACTGCCAACATGTGTGAAGTCATAAATGCTGGAAACACTTTATAAATGAGTGACCTAACAGTTATTCAAAGGTTTTCACTAAAGTCACATATTGACTTCCTCTATTTGTCCAGTGAAGTTCACTGTCCATTTTCTCTCTTGGCCCCGCCCCCGTGTGCTAAGTTTGTGTTGCCTTAAGGGGAAGTTGTGTAGAAGGAAGCAGGGAGAGTTTCGAGCGAGAGCTATGCTGTTTATAGGCAGATGAGATAATGGCTAATGTAATCACACCTTACTCTCCTGCCATGTTTTAAAACCACACTATAAGTCATGTTCATTTTTAGTCATCCATAAGTAAGATGACACGCAACATGCAATTTATTGCAGAATATGGATGAAATCAGAGCAATCGGATAGTAAGCTCAGGATGTACTTTAAGCCAATGCCATAACATTGCTTTTTATGATATGGATATCGGAATATTCTGTAATCGGTATGTGAAAGTAGTTCTTGCTGGTCCAAAACGAGCCGCAAGTTTGAATTAGTTTATTGGAATATATTGGAATATAATATATCACAATGTATCGTTATTGCTCATTCTAAGGTAAACATAAACTAACTTAACACTGATATCGTGCATAAAGTATCATTATCTCTCACAACAAAGTATTAACAAACCAACAATAAATACGAATTTATCATTATTTCTTATTATACAGTGTCAGTGCAACAACAGCATTGCAGTTCAATAAAGATGTACAGTGAGATGTACAGTGAGACTGACATCAAATTTCAATACTATTGTCTACTATAGTAATACTAAGTGCTAGAGGACTCTGCATCTTTTTGCACAATTGTCACACAAAAAAAAAAAAAAGAAAAATTGTACCGGCATTACCAGATAACTAGCAACCCTTTATCGATCAGTGACTGTTTTTTGTTTTTTTTTTGGCAAATGATGATTCTGATTCTGATCTTGTATGATACAGTATTAATACACATGCATCAAATTTCAATGCAGCTTTATCTCTCATTATACAGTATCAATACACCAGCATCAGAAATCAATATCACAATACATCATGATATGCTATTATTGCACCAACATCAAATATGAATACTGTATAATTCCCGCTCATCCATCCATTCATTTTCTGAGCCACTTATCCTCACAAGGGTCGCGGGAGTGCTGGAGCCGAGCCCAGCTGTCATCGGGCAGGAGGCGGGATACACCCTGAACTGGTTGCCAGCCAATCGCAGGGCACACATAAACAAACAACCATTCGCACTCACATTCACACCTACGGGCAATTTAGAATCTTCAATCAACCTACCACGAATGTTTTTGGAATGTGGGAGGAAACCGGAGTGCCCGAAGAAAACCCACCCAGGCATGCAAAGAACATGCAAACTCCACACAGGCGGGGTCGGGGATTGAACCCCGGTCCTCAGAACTGTGAGGCAGACGCTCTAACCAGTCGTCCACCGAGCCGCTTAATTACCGCTCACGATAAGATATTGATACGCTGGCATTCAGTCATTATCCCTCTATACAGTCACCGATATACTGCGACATCGAAGATGGTGGGTTAGAGTTTGAGTTAGATATAAATTGATATATAAGCATTAAATATCGATATCATGATGTATCATGACCATTAACGATACACCAGCACCCCAATATCATAATCTGGGATCATACACTATCGATACACTTGCAATGAATATTTATATAACAATGTATCACGATCTCTCACAATATGGTATCACTACATAAGTATCAAGTGTAATTATCAATTAAACATGCTTTAGTTAAATAGTATTTTTTTTAAGGAAGAAGTCTGTGTTTTTCCCCTTTTTTAATTATAAAGCTATTGGCAGTATGAAATATTGTCTCATACGATTGCTATCGTTGGCAAAATATTGTGATAACTGTTAGACATGAAAAAATCAAGTGGAGTAACAGCAATCATTTTGATTAATTCAGAAAACAAAGATATTTTACGCACAACATTATTTCACCTTCACCAAGAGTGAGGTCATAATTCATCAATATTAAAGGAAAACATTAACCACAAGTCATATCTCATATTAAAGGCCTTGATGAGGGCTTCCCACAGCTGCAATATTTTTGCCAATGTATCATTACCTGACCACACAATGTGCATATGTAATAGCAATTGACTTGACAAGGCATTTTGGAAAAGTTTTAGTCACCTATGAGTGATGTTACTTGTCTATTAATGAATCAATATACCCATGGCGTATATCTGTTTTTGTTACAGGAAATACCATTTACAACAAAACATTGCCCCTGCCTCCCTCAGCCGCTGGTAACCATGGCAACAACACAAGCCGGCCTCAGCCGCCTCAAAGTGCACTTCCAAGCTTGCCTCCGCGACCTTTAGGAACCATGTAATGCACACACACACACACACACACACACACACACACACACGACTAACAAGCTCAAACTTAAACTTGTACCTTGCAGTGTGCACCAGGAAGAATCCTATGACGATGTTGACGCCGTGAATATCAGCTCTCCTTCTCCTCCTCCTCTTCCTCCGACCACAGGTTCAGTCAACTCTTGATGGTATCAAATGTGTCAGGATGTGTTACAAAGCAGTCATATTTGAGTGCAAGTAAATCACAGTCGGACCAAGTTTGGCACACACTTATGACAATTTATGGGAATTAACTGGTAATTTGAGTTACTGTTTGTGAGGGATGCACAGTGCAACTGAAAAAAAATGAAATCTCTTTATTTTATTTGAACCATAATTATAATGCAAGATATTTTTACTCACTACATTTCAATTCCTATCACAGAAACCTGTAATTTTGCAACGTTTCAGTTTATACCGCTTCATTCCCATGAATAATTTACTACTTTTTTGTGGCCCTACGCTTGAAAACATTTACATTACAAACGCCACTATAGTAAATGTCTTCATAACATGGCAGTTGCAAATCTTTGAGATTATTTTAAAACAGTCTTTCTTTTTTGACTTCCTTTAGGTCATCCAAGCCTACGGCCCAAGGTGACACATGCTCAATTTCCACTTTCACAACATGGCTAATTCATCACGTTACTCAACAAACCTCATTTTAAAAAAAAAATGTTTTTATTTATTTGGTTTTTTTTTGGGGTGGGGTTGGTTTGTGTCTTCTCTGCTCAGGAAGAACAAGACGATGACAGTGGCGATATGTATGAGCCTCTTGATGAAACATGGTAAGAGAATGTTTTAGATGAGGGCATTAAGTTAATGGGCTAGTTGGAGATACAGTATTGAAGTTAATAAGCGTTTATCTTCTGCCCGTTGCCTATGCGTTTGTGGTCACTCGTCAAAAGGGACGAACAAGAGAAGAGGAAAGAGAAGGAGGAGAAACGACAACTTGAGGCCGAGAAGAAAGAGCAGAAGGGGCGAGAGAAGAAAGAACAAGAAGCTAGAAAGAAATTCAAAGTAAAAGCCAACTTTTTAACACTTTTGTGGACAAGTTTAAATGCTTTTTTTTTTTTTAATTGTTCTTATCATTTTGCATGTCAGCTTGTCGGCCCTGTGGAGGTGATCCACCGAGGCAAAGCTTGTGTGGACTACAAAGGCAGTAAGACAGAACTAGCGCTGAAGGGAGGCGACTGTCTGGATATTGTTCGAGTTCAAGGCAACCCAGAGGGAAAATGGTTGGGACGAAAACAGGATGGATCCAGTAAGTTTTCTTTCTTACACACTGTCTATTACTCCAAATTATAGTCATCGCAATTTTTTGGGTCAAAAAATAAAAAATAAAAATTAAATGCTACCATACAGTATATTTGACTGTAGAAAAATATTTAAAACATTCTCATAAAATCGTGACATTATTTTCCTCAAGCAAAAGAAGGCTCTATTCTCATAAGTTTAGAATATATTGCATGTAAGAGTGTTCCTAAATAAATTATAACTATTCAGGTAAATTAAATGTTGCCTTTTAAAAAAAAATTAAAAAATAAAATTAAAATAAAAAAATTACTTGAATCAGCTTTTACCTAACAAAATAAAAGACAACTATTCAGGGGAATTATATTTTTTTTAATTGCAAAATTAAGGCTTTTTTGTACTTGTTCAAATTTTCACTCCTCCCAAAAAAAATCGATTTTATATTCTCCTGAAAATGTGCACGTCTCAAAAAAAAATACAAATATTCTGACTTTATTTGGTAAAATAACTTTTATTGCATGTTGAGTCCAACTTGCTTGTTTCTTTGTCAGTTGGCTATGTGAAGACCACCTCAGTGGAGATTGACTTTAACACTCTGAAGAATCATCCAGCTCAGCAGAGCTCCAAGTATGACGTCTACGATGATGTGGACGTGGCCTCGTCAGACAGCAGGTGGCAAGCACGTTCCAAATTATTCACGTATTTCCAAAAGATTTTAAATTCATCTTTTTAACTGGTTCCATACACTTACCTTTTGTCAGTTTAAGACAACAAAATATGACTGAATATTTAAACAATAATTAATTCAAGTAAGGGCAGCAAGGTGGACCGGGGTTCAATCCCCGGCCCCGCCTGTGTGGAGTTCACATGATCTCCCCATGCCTGCGTGGGTTTTCTCCGGGTACTCCGGTTTCCTCCCACATCCCCAAAACATGCATGAACTGGAGACTCTAAACTGTCTGTAGGTGTGAATGTGAGTGCAAATGGTTGTTTGTTATTATGTGCCCTGCGATTGGCTGGCGACCAGTTCAGGGTGTACCCGGCCTCCTGCCCGAAGATAGCTGGGATACGCTCCGCCCTTGACATCATGTCAAAGTGTCCTTGAGCAAGATATTGAACCCCAAGCGGCTTCTGATGCTGCGTCATTAGTAGGTGAATGAGAAAAGAGTGTTAAAGCGCTTTGAGTACCTGGAAGCTAAAAAAGCGCTATATAAGTGAACTTATAAGTCCACTGAATTTCATGTCAGTTGGTGAAACTGGACTTGGGGAATTTTTTTTTTTTTTTTTTCGAGAGTGAATTTTAGAGCATCGTATTACATTTTCACTAAGATACAGTACATGCACACATAATGAACAATGACTGTAAGAGGGCCTTTGCATAGCATAATAATAATAATAATAATCAGTACAAAGAGTACATGGCTTTATACCACTGTTTTTTTTTGGGGGGGGGGGGGGGGGGGTAGAGCATAAATAATTTTGCTTGCGTGTAATGTTCGAACCTGTTTTCTGTCCACAGTGGGATCAGTGGACAAGGAGGTAACATGGCTCAACATTTTACATTCACTTTAATTTTCTCTACCCATCATAATCATCAAAAATGCAACATGTCATGATACACCCAGTTCCCATGCTCAAACATTGTATTTATTTCTTTCCTGCAGTGGTTTTACCACCTCCCCCAGAGGAGGACGAGGAACTATATCATGATGTCATTGATCCAGACTTGGATGTGCGGTGAGTAATGCTAAACAGTGACAATATAAAGTGAGAAGTTGTTAAATATGCAATATATATAAATATTTGACTCTTTAGTCACCTCCAGCCCAGGTCGTCTGTTATAAAGTCGCTCGGCCTCCTGAAGATGTTTGAGCGAAACAGACGTCCAGTCAGCGCTAAAGTGTAAAAATACACTCAGTAGTAAGACCGGTTCTCACACGTTCATCCCGTTAATTCATCAGCCTTCACCCTAATCTCTATTGCCATCATCGAAGGCCAACAGAAGGAGGAGATGATGCCTTCTTGTGTTGAATTGTCTCGTTCTCTTTGTAAACAATTAATGACGTCAATATCGCATGATTCTTTCTGTCTAAAATTTACATTTCTCTACAACCAATTAATTGTGTTTGCTCTCACTAATCCTGTGATCATGTTTGTGTTACTGCTGCATGATGCTGTTCAATTTGAAATTGAGACATCAACTGCAAGAGATCAACCCAATTGACGTGACGATCTTTCAGCATGGATGCGTGATCAGACATATTTTACAATATGTAATGTATTCTCATTTCTTGTGGTGTGCCAGACTTCCTCCACCCAGCCAGTTTACAGCTGAGGAAAATCCAGGTATTTTAAAGCAATAAAAAACACAAGGAGAAAGGAAATAACGATAATTGATGGATTTTTGTTGCATTTTATTTGAAAAATAAGGATGATTTAGGTAGTTTATTTATCCACCCATCCATTTTCTATCCTGCTTATCCTGTTCAGGGTTTCGGGGGAAGTTTATTTATACCTGGATTTAATCAAAAAGGATAGTTCATAATTTAAAAAGGCAAAATTAAAATAAGAATGTTCAAATTAAAATAATCCAGTCTTGTTTTTGCTTGATAATATAAAAATAATAAAACGGATCATTTTTGTACATTTAATTAAACGTAGATTTAAGGGATAATGCTGATATCTACTGTTATTTACTACATTGTATTAGATTGTAAGTGTAAAACTAAAATATCACCATGCTAATGGATTTGTTTTATGTGATTTAAGTTGATGAAGAGATCTACTACGACGTTGACGCCCAAATCCAGCCTCCACCTCCACCCATCAGCAGGTACAATAATAATACTCAGCTATTTTTTTTTTCTAGCTGTATGAGCAGCCTTTTCAAATTCTGCTGTTTTGTTTCTTCAGCATTCCAACCCTGAGAAGCAGAATAAAGATAGAAGAGACCGACCCAAAGAAGACAAAAAAGTTTGAGAAAGAAGAGAAAGACTTCAGGAAAAAGTTTAATGTTCGTATCGCTCGTCCATTGAGACAAACGGATATTAGGGCCGCACTCAAAACTCCTAATTAGACCTAAACAACAATTTGGAGTGTTCATACTGCTGATGGATGTCATAAAACTATTTTGACTATTTTGGACTGAAGTTCAACTTGTTACTAAAATCAAATGTGCTTTCAGTATGACGGCGAGATCCAGGTGCTGTATCAGGTGAGCATCAGCCCCGCTCTGGCGAACAAAAAGTGGGGCGGCAAAGAACTGGCGGTCAAAGCCGGGGAGAAACTCGACGTGATCGTCAAGCCTGCGGACAACAAAATGATCTGTCGGAACGAGGAGGGCAAATGTGAGTGGACAAAAGTATCGGGACACATGCCCATGCACATTACACCAACAGGACGTGTCACGTTATTTTTTTTCCCCGCGCTGTACTCACACTACTGATGATGTATTCTGATCTGTGTGTTTGTCCCTCACAGTTGGTTATGTTTCAACCAGCCATATTTCCATGGAGTGAGTACCACAAACATTTACACACGTTGCAAACCAGGAAGGCACAAGTAAATATATGAAAGTGTTGATCAGGAAACAAACAGCTGACTTCTTTTTGGTTTGGTTACAGCGACGGCGAAATTTATGATGATATCGGCGATGGTATGTTTTTTTGAATGAATCTAATCCTAAAATTCAAAATCAAAGGATCTTTAAATCATGATTGCATCTCTCTCCCCAGATTCCATCTATGACAATGACTAAGGAACAACCTGCATCTTGTTTGTGTGTGTGTGTATATATATATATATATATATGTGTGTCGTCCAATATTGAAATGTTATTTAATTGTGTGTAGAAATCATCACTCATCCTAAAGTCTTTGAGATACATTTTTTTAAAACATAAAAAGAAAAAAAACAAGCAGTATTTACGCCCATTCATTTTAAATTATGTGAGGGATTTGTTTTAAAATGTTTTCAGCTTTGTGTATGCGTAATAGTTTTGTAACTTTCCCTGCAAGATGCCGTCACAAGTTTACATTTGTTACGGCCTCTAAAATGATGTACATAGACTTACCTGACATATATAATGGGAAAGTTTATAAAGTAGTTTTTTTCTTCAGTTTCGATGTGCCCTGCGATTGGCTGGCAACCAGTTCAGGGTGTGCCCCGCCTCCTGCCCGATGACAGCTGGGATAGGCCCCAGCACGCCCGCGACCCTAGTGAGGAGAAGCGGCTCAGAAAATGGATGGATGGATGGATGTATCCGTGTATTTATATGAGTTATTTAAAAAAATGTATTACCTAACTATTTTATGTGGCCTAAATAAACTCCTTTGATGAAATCTTGACCCCAAAAAAACATTTTTTATATTTTCATTTTATTTTTTCTTTAACGGTGGCACATGTTGAGTGGTTAGCATTGCGGCCTCACAGTTCTCAGGTCTGGGGTTTGAATCCTGGCCACGGCCTTCCTGTGTGCAGTTTGTTTTCCCGTGCTTGTGTCAGTGTGAATGGTTGTCTATATGCTGTGTGAGTCCAGGGTGTACCCTGCTTTTCACCCAAAGTCAGCTGGATGGATGTTTCCTTAACCTATAGATAACCTATACTGACCTATAGAAATTGTTCACCTCTTGGATGAAAAGGCCCCCAGCCCCTAAATTTGCATTTTGTTTTAATAATCACTAAACGTTTTATTTTTTTCAACATATGCTATACTTCCCTAATATTTCAACATTTTGGCTGTGCTTTTTGTAAATACAATTCATTTCACGTGGGCCAATGGTAGTAGTTGCACTACCGTTTTGAGACTGAGAGCAGGGGGGCGCTGTGTCCACTTTGATAGAGCAGAAACGAAGAAGAAAAAGGCGGAAGTGATCGTCGTCCTTGTCTTCACTATGGCCCCCCCTGTTGCGGTGTCGCCGCTCATTAAGGTAAAAATAAACGGATTATATCAGATGGTTTTAACGCTAGTCGTCTTGTTGCAATAATATTTAATATAGGTCGTATTATGAAACATCTAGTTGTCAGTTTCCCCCTGTATTAGTGGGCTAGTTCAATCTGTCCTCAGTATTCCAATGACATTGCGGTGTTTTACGGGTAAAGCTATGCAAAACCACGCGAAAAATATCTGTATAATATCTTACATATTTAGTCGTTAGGTACTTTAAGACGTTCTGTATATGTGTTCTTGTGGTCATTTGTTCTTAGTTTTAAACTCAGCCGGAAGGTCAGCGTGGCCTTCACCCCATCTTTACACGCGCGGGTGGTTTTACGTACTTTGGAGTATTAATAATATATATATTTTTTTAATCTGTTAACACAATGGCGTGGGTGTCATTTTTCAGACGGCCAGGTGGTCTGCCCTGTTCCTCGGCGTCTTGTATGGCAAACAGAGGTTTGGTAAGTTTAGCGACCACTTCTCTTACACTCAAATAGTGATTCAATGAAAATGTATTGCACGTAAAAGTGAAATAAAAAATGCACTCAAATAAAAGTTTGAAAAAGACTTCTTAAAGATTAAATGCAAATGTACTACAAAGTTAAATACAACTTAACTGTGATTATGCAGGGAGTCTTTAGCATGCCACTAAAGAGAGCCTGAATACTACTAGTGGTACTAGTAGCAAAGTGAGAATCACTGCTCTATAACGTGATATAGATGACAATGCTCAATTTGGTCAACACGTTCACTCAGCTATTTATTTACCATTAAAGGGTTGCTTTACGACTAACGACATACAATGTTGCAAGGTTACCAATGGCGTGTAAAGAACGAGTTTGTGCAGTAAGAAGACTTGGTCACATGGCACAAGGCGACGCATTCAGTTATCTACTTGCTGTTTTTTGTTTGTTTTAAATTTATGGCCTAGGAGGTGTTTTTAATCTCAGTATTTACTGTGATTATGACTACTACTGCGTTAAGTGATGGACCAACTGCTAACTTGCGTACAAATTTGGGTTACGTCAACAGCCAGAAACCAAGGACCGATGGGTATGTTTATTTTTGTGCTTGCAGTGTTGTACCATTAGGGGTGTTTGTAATATGAAACCAGAATTTCCTTGTTTTTGAAGAAGTGAATTAGGTGTTACAATTATTTGATCAATCGACAACTTTTCACAATTTCCAAGGTTTCATTTGTTTTCAAATTGGCATGGCGGCCCAGATGAAATGCTTTCACAGACCGTAGATTCGCCACCACTGCTCTATAACCAAATGTTACTTATTGTGAGATAATATCCGGTAACGTTGTTGTTAATATTCAGATTACCTGAAGCCCATCGCAGAGGAGGAGCGGAAGTTGGAGGAGGCTGAAAAGAAGGCCCGAGAGGAGCAGGAGCGCATTGCCAAACAATTGGCTGAAGGTAGCGCACAATGATGACATCATCACTTGGCACGTGCCCGTCAAATGGCTTTATTTATGATATTACCTTTCCCCCCACCCCCTTGTGTCTCCACAGCTAATTCAGACACCATCCTCAAGTGAGCGATCACTTACCTTCTGTTATGTTCCAAATTGAATAAAAGCAGATTATTTTTCATATGTGTTGGAGTGTTCATTGTGATGTGTGTGTGTGTCCTTCACTTAAAGGGCGGTTGTAATCCCCGGCCTCGTTTAGCAGCAATAATCCCCAGGATTGGGGTCAGCCGCCAGTCGTAGAAAGTGCAATGTGGACAGAAGCGCTCCTCTCTAAAGGCTCCAACGCCTTGTGTCATTATGCAACCGTCACTAGGAATTCTATTCTCGTGTTGTGACATTATTCAACACACAACACATACAAAATATATTTGCTTTATTTGGATCATTGTTTGTGTTCGACATGGAGCATGTACAGAAGCAAAGCTTTTGAGAGTAGTCTAGAAAAAAAATAGTCATCACCTGCATCTTATGGTACATTTATTTGCTATGAATTAGTTTTCGCTGAATAACTACATTGAGTGTCTGCTGTCACAAGCAGCTTCACTCACCAGTCGCCATTTTAAGGGAGCCCCCAAAAAAAAGAGTATTCAAGTCACACTAAATTTTAATGTTATGTGAATAGTCAATGACAATAGGATTGTTTTACTAGCAAATTTGAGATGAAAAATGATAGAATAAGTTCTAGTTTTAAAAAATGAAGAAAAATTATGTAACATGATTTTCTCAACGGTGTTAAACAGTTTAAATTACGACCATTCAAAAAAAAATATTGTAAACTAGATTTATCTGAAAATTATGGCTATATTCTTATGACATTGCAACTTTATTTTTGCAAAACGGGCTATTTTTTGTAATGAGATTGCAACTATTGTAAAAAAATAAGACGAAGCAAATTATGGCTTTTTTTCCTCATGACTTTCACATAAAAGTACAGTTTATTCTTGTGAAATCTTTAACACTTGCAAAAGTTTGACTCAACGCTAAAACAGCTATTCGCATACAACAAACATTTTAAGAGAACGTATCTCATCTTATTTTAGTAATTATACTTAAATGTACCCTCATCTACTCTGACTCATACAATGTATACAGTATAAAGGCATCATGACTGAGCAGCTAGCAATTTGTTGGCTCATATCTTATAGGCGGATCTTAAGAAGTCAGAATAGAAATGTTCATATATTTAAAGAAGTAAAGCAGATTCATTAAACAAACACTTTCAGAAGGCCAATCCCTACCAATTTTTTATATTAAAGATATTTTTTTTGTATAATGTAGTTTCTTGATGGTAAATTTGGGGTTTGCATTTGCTATAAAGTATAAACCTCGAAATTCTAAAATATCAAATGGTTTTTCTTTTGGTGTTCAGTGAATCAACACGATATGAATTTCACTTTTTAAATTGAAACAAATTTAATTCCACAATATTCTAATTAATTGAGATGCACCTGTATATCACTATTGCATCAGATTTGTGAAAAGCAACTGTGCTGACTGCTACTTTTTGCTCTCTCTCTCAACTGAGGTAAAAAAAACTTCTGTGACTGGAAGGAGTAAACATTTGTTTTTCAACCAAAGAAAGTATTTTGGTCATTCTTAGCCTAAAGATGTACCTTGTAATTGGCTGGCGACCAGTTCAGGACGTACCCCAGCTCTTGCCCGAAGTCAACTGGCATATGCTCCAGCTGACCCTAATGAGGGTAAGTAAATGAACGGATTTATTGATGTCCTCAAAATTGACTTTTTTTTGTGTAAATAAAAAAAACAGTAATCTGTGCTTTTCACAACGATGGTGTATTTACAAGTTCACTTTTAGGCTAGTGTTGACTGGCAAACCAAAAGTCATCTGTACAATTGGGAAACATACACACATACCGTATATACAAATACACTTACACCGTCCAAATATGTAAATATTCCGTTAAGACTACAAGATACTTCTCTTGCTTCCGATTCTCTCTCTGCTTCTTCCTCATAAGCACCAATCTTGCCGCAGAAATATTAGGAGACCAAGATTGCACACACGTCCAGCTCCCTTTATCTTTTTTTTTTTCTCCTTGGCAGTGACTACAGCGATCATCTTTCAGCATACCGAGCAGGTCTTGGAGCCTCCACCGCTGGCATTATCAGCTGATGGAGGAAGAAAATGTCACTAAGAAACATGTATTGCATCACCGAAATACGACCATTAATGAGTCATTTGAATCTTTGAGGAGCACCTTTACTGGCTGCTGCCGCCTGTTGGGCAGCCTTCTGGTCCTCGATGACTTTGAGCTTTGCCTCGTACTCTTCTTTTTTGGCGTTCCACTCCTTCCTGTTGTTGAGGATTCCGTCGAGCATGGGTTGGATTTGTGGGTGGAAGCGGGAGAACTCCTGTGAAACAAAGTAAAGTTCGTCATTCATTCACGTTACAGAGTCCTGCACTGCACAGTATGGTTTATTTAATCAGTCAAATAAAGCATCACCTTGTAGACAAATGTGCAGACAAAGTCGATGAAACCGCATTGGAGCTTGGGGAGCTCTGCTGCTTTGTTCCTGTCCATCATGGGCTGATGGACGCAAAAGAAAACAATAATAACTGGAAATGCATGCATGGAAACGACTATGGTGTAGTCAATTGAGCATCCTCCATTGTTAATAATATATTATGTACATGTGCCATGCACCACTTTGTTTCTGTATCAGGCAGACGACGTGTATATTCTGCTTTATGCCAAAGTGGAGTAACGCATGCTGCTGGAATAATGCAAAACTGGGAATCGATGGTTGTAAACACCCACAATACAAGCCAGGGGACATCCTCAAATTGTTTATGATCTAATTTGCACATACATAAAATTAAGTGCAGTGTTTCTGTTGAGCAGCTCAGGTTATGTTTTTCAGGTGCACAGGATGTGTCACAAAAGATGTAGTTCAAAACCAAACTACAAACTATTGAGTTTTTTTTGTTTTCCTTCAGTGTGGCGCAGATGACCAATCAGCACGTCTACAATGAGATCCTTTGGCATCTGTTCTGTTCAGTGCACGAGAAGAGGCAAGAGATTTGGCAGTACAACTTGTAGCTGCTTCACTATGACAACGCGTCTGCTCACAGTGTCATGAGCACCTGACAGTTCCCGGCCAAGAAGAACATGACCTCGCTGAATCACCTGACCTGGATCCTTGTGATTTTTTTTCTCTTTCCCAAGTACAAGGGGGTCATCAAGGGGACCCATTTTGAATCGTGGACAACATAAAGATGGGTGTGATGACAGAGCTGTGGAGGATCCGTCTAGAAGTGCATTAAAGGGTGGCAGAGAAGGCTGAGAGAGTGTGTTTGACTCCAGGGAGATACCGTAACTTCCAAGGGAAAAAGTTTTATTTTGTCGTTTGGATTTGAACGACAGTATATCTTTTGTAACGCCAGTTCTGGATCTTGTCCAATACACCTCATATGGTGTACTGTATAATAAATGAGATGCTTGTATATGTGTGAAACTATAAATTCATGGTTATTTATGACCATAATGCAACCCTGTTGGAATTCTTCAATTTCTTATATGTAAGTACAGTGTTTCTGTTTGTGTTGGCCAAATTGAGTAGGTTTTCTTTTTTTTAAGGGGGTTAAGGTGTATCACATCTCGCTGGAAAATGGGCAAAACAAGAAATTCATGGTTGTAGATGACCACAATGCAACCCCACCAGACATCCTCCAGTTGTTTGTGATATTTTGCAGTTATACCATTTAAGTAATTACGTTTCTGTGTTAGGCAAATGGATTATTTTTGTAGTTTTAATGATGCTGCGATATGGGTGAAACTAGTAAATCATGGTTGTACGTGACCACAATATACCCCACAGGACATCCTCCAATTTTTTATGGTTTTTGTATCATGTACATGTACTGTAAACATTTAAAAATTGCAAAATTGGGAAGACACAGTATGTCATTGCTTGGAGAACTGGCAATGCTATTACACGTTGCTAAGTCATTTCACATTTAGTCTTATTTGCCTGTGCTCAGCAATCAAATAACAAAACTCTTACGATAGGTTGTTGTTCCAGTACTGTCCTTTCCAGGTCACCTTGCTCCCAAAACTCTGCCGCCACAGACAAGGCAACCTGTATGATGCAAACGCACAGTGAGTACTGCATGCGTATGACGTATTTACGCATGCCTCTTACCTTGCTTTGCACCTCCCAAGGCTTGGTAATGGCGGACAAGTCGCAAGCAGTCATCATCATGGCCCTGCAGTGAAAAATGTAGTACAAGGCTAAAGACGTGGCAGAAGTGCATATTGTGTGTGTGTGTTGTGTGTACTCACATGACAATCTCTTTCCTGGTTGTTTCTAGAGACATGAAATCAACCCACTTCTTTTCGTCCTCATACGTGTGCGAAAGGTCCACAATCTTCTGGAACATGGTCCTCTTTCTAGCATGCAAGGAGAGGTATTACCATTTATTACTCTGCGTTCTTTGTAGTAATCTACTCATATGAGAATAGGGTAAGCATAACGAGAGCTAACTTGAAATAAAGAGCGAGATCAGTGGCAATGATGGCTATGTCTGTGAGGTGAATGACGTGGTCCACCTGTCGCCGGTTGAGGTTCTGGTAGATGTTCAGTGACTATTGGTGAGAAAAGAAAGGGCAGGAAGTATTCTACATTGTGTTTTCATGCTCAAAACATGCATGTTTATTTCATTTTTGCCAATGCACCAAAGAAGAATTTGAATCATACTATGGCTGCATGATATTTTGTTTAAGCATCGCCATCGCGATGTGAGTGTTCGCAATAGTCACATCGCGCGGTCTGCTGCGGTGTTGGTGTACTGTAATATACGGTGAATAACTGTAATATTAAAAGTGACCAGCAGAGGGAAAGATTAAAAGATTGTACACCTGTTGCATTCCTACTTCACTCTTCAGAATGAAACCAGGCAGAGCTGCGAGGAATGCAAAGTTATCAATGTCCTTTCACTTTCATGCCTGGCATATTGTGTTGCCAAAAAAAGTACTATATCCTGAAATATTCTCAGGTTTGGCCTTTCCCTGTGGATTTTATGTTTGCCCTGTGCTTGCGCTTTGTTTCGCTTTTCCCCCTGGGTACATGCAATGGGAGGAAAAAGTATGTGAACCCTTTGGAATTTCTTAAATTTCTGCATAATTAATCACAAGAAACCATCTGCTTGTTGAACTAATACCACACAAACAATTATATTGTAGATACTTTTGTATATTTGTATAGAACATAATGTAAACATTCACAGGACAGGAAGAAAAAAGTAAGCAAACCGTTAGATTGAATAACTGGTTGACCCTCCTTTGGCAACAATAACATCAACCAAACATTTCCTGTAGTTGCAGATCAGACCAAATAGGGAATTCATTTTCCATTTTTTTGATTCTAGACAGTAGACAATTCTAACCTGGTGTGTCTTTTCTAGTGGCCAGAGTAGCTTTAAGTCACACCTCCAATCTTCGTTCATTGATTTGACTCCAGGTTGGCTCAGTTTGGCTCACACCTGACTCTGAATAACTCTTGTTTTCCTCTCTGTCCTGTGAATGTTATTTTCAATAAAAACAGGGACAAAAACATACATTTGTTTGTGTGGTATTAGTTAAGGCAGACTCTGTTTGTTTATTCTTGTGATTTAGATGAAGGTGGGACCACATTTTAGGACCGTGAATGTGACTGTAAATGGTTGCTTGTCTATATGTCCCCTGCATTTGGCAGTTGACCAATCCAGGGTGTACCCCGCCTCTTGCCCAAGTAAGCTCACCCATGAAATTGAGGTTGGCATGCAACTGATGCTTATTTTCATGCCCATGGGCTATGTAACACCTGTTCAGAACTTCTGGTCATTAGTTACACAGAAAGTCTCCCCTGTTTTGAACTGCAGGATTCTACTATCTCCTAATTTTGGCGGTGATCTAAAAGTAATAGACCTCCCAAATAAATATTCCAAACCCAGCCATTCATCCATTTTCTACACCGCTTATCCTCACTAGGGTCACGGGTATGCTGGAGCCTATCCCAGCTAACTGCGGGCAGGACGCGAGGTACACCCTGAACTGGTTGCCAGCCTATCGCAGGGCACATACAAACAAACAACCCTTCGCACTCTCATTCATACCTATGGGCAATTTAGAGTCTTCAATTAATAAACTGTGTATGTTTTGGGGATTTGGGAGGAAACCAGAGTACCCCGAGAAAACTCACGCAGGCATGGGGAGAACATGTGAACTCCACACAGGCGAGGCCGGATTTGAACCCGTGTCCTCAGAACTGTGAGGTGGATGCCGCCATATTCCAAACCGATACTTGTAATTTTAGCAATCATGAAGAAAACAATATGGTTAACTGAAAAGATACAAAAAAAAAAAAAGTGACCAATACCAACCCATTGCTAAATCTTGTAACATAAAATGTAACACTAAATCAAATTTCAGCTAAACATAATAACCAACTGGATAACTCTGTAAAAAACCTGTCACCTGTCATCAAAATGGTGAACCTAGATCCTTGATTCCTTATCTGCGAGTGAAAGAATATCATCTAGAAATGTAATGTAACTACATGCCCAAAGTCAGCTGGGATAACTTCCCAAATCCTTGACCCAAATGAGGACAAGAGCTATAGAAAATAGATGGATGGATTATGATACTCCATGATATATATTTTTGTTGTTGTTGTTTTTTTTGTTTTTGGAGACCCAGCTGCAGTTTAGTCCTGATGCTGCAATATAACAAAACTACCTATTACATGTTAAGGTACTGTAACTTCAGATGGTGCTGTTAAATCAGGCTCAAAAAAAAAAAAGTCAGTGTGTTGTTTTTTGGATTTAAAATAGGAGGGATCAACACATTTTGGAGATGCATACTTTTCATTAGACATTTTTACCTCATCAGACAGGAGAAATTTTCCAAACTCTAGATGGTGTCGTTCCAAGATGGAAGATCCATGCAGCTTGGCTAGTGGGTTGCCTGACCTGTTCACATTAAAACTGCAATTAAAATACCTTAAAATGATGTCATCTCATCTGTATTACACATCAAATATCTGTTTATAGCAACGGAGTTTTCACAATACCAGTGGACGGTTGACAGTCGACCAGTCAGTCCGATGTCAAATATGTCTAGTAAATTAAGCTAGCAGCACTTACTTGACCTGGTACAAGTTGTTGGTTCCTCTGTGGTCAATGTCATGAAGGAAGCCTGCTGTAATCATGGCCATGACCTCTAAGTCGGTATAGTACCTCTTTAGCATTCCCGTCTGGCCCAAAAACATACAATACTCATGAATCCTGCTTGCTTTCTAAGCTGAATATGCACATAAATATATACCGTCAAGAGAGTGAACATGGTCTGTCCCACGTTGAAGCCGTGGCGCCAGTTGTGGTAAGTGATTCTCCTGTAGCCTTTACTGACAGAGTACATGAAACGAACCAGCACCTGAGGAGAGCCAATAGAACCACAGTGCTTAGAAGGACCGCATACTGTTTCATGATACAAAGTTTGTGAGTGCACAATCACCTCCTGTGGGATTTGGAACTTCTTGACTACGCCGACTTCATAGTACATCTGTATTCCGCACTTGACCAGTTCCAGCTCTGTACATTTGAAATCCGAAAAACGGAACTCGTAGATCTCAAATTTCTTTATCAGAGGAGGAAGGTCTTTTTTCTACAAATGGAAAAGTCAATGACACACTGCATTCAGCGCACTCAACATTCCATTCTTAAACATTTTACCAAGATATCGAGAAGCTCGTCTTCTTCACACTCCCATGGTTCGCAGTCATAGACCTCTGTTGTGTTCTGAGAGTGGATACAAAAGCCAAAGTTTGTACTAGCTCTAGCCAAGTCCACACACAAAGAAAATCAAAAGGCCTCCACAATAGAAAGGTTGTACTGAACTTAATGTGTTTGTACTGCTAACCCTAACCCCTGCTTTAGGGCTATGGCTGCAAAACAAACTAACCATTACCACTAACAACAACCGTAACCCTGAACCTCTTACTAAAACCATAACCGTAACACTTGAACTAAAACCCTAACCTCTAAAGGATGAGGTTTGCACCATCACCTATCATCTGCTTACAACAATGTCCTGACATCTCTCGCCCTAAAGATTGTCTCATTCCACTGGAAGAGCGGCCGCTATCGATTTGTTTTGCCACCAGGCAGGTAAACGACTGGTTGGTGTTCAGGATGGTTGTTCACCAGCCACGCCTGGCAACAACAACCCTATCAGGAACACCCTCATGAAACACACCTAGCAAAGACATAAACGGATGCTCCACTCATAAAATGTACAACTGAAGAAGCCTTTTGGATTAAAGATGATCTGCAGCAAACAAAAAGAGCTCAGTTGCCTTGATTCCAACTTTGCGGAACATGGAAAAAGTACTGACCAGAATATTTTGAATTTCATCGTTCCGACATTTAACATGGTAGAGCACCATGTCCTGGGCGATGCCTTTGCGGTTCTCGAGCTTGTTTATCTTGTCGTATGTGTCCGTGTTCAAAGCCGACCAGCCCAAGAACTGGGTCAAAGCCTGGGAAATAAGAAGCACCAGAATATCAGGACTAATACAAGAAGTTCAGTAGAATATGTGGTGGAGTTATGAATGTACCATACCTCCATGAGCTGCTCATCTTGATCGTCAAATGGCTTTCCATCTTTTCTGTTGTAAAAGGTGGCCACGCCGACTATCTCTTCCTTTTTGTTTACAATTGGGAGGGAGAGAACATTCTTTATGGTCCATCCACTGCTGTCCAGTGCCTCAGTCTGGATCATCGACACAAGCCAACAAAACATTGTGTTCATTGATTGCCATGTTTACTTTTCTTTCACCACGTTTGAGCTCTTACTTGGAACTGAAATGTCTCATCCGCCCCTGCATTCATGATATTGCAAATCTAAGGAACACAAAACCGAAAGATTGCTGACGTCATGCTTACAAAAACACAGATTGATGCATATTGTTGTAATGACATCAAATGGAACTCACAAAGCCACTTTCAGCAACGTAAGTAGGCAGGCCACTACTCAAGGCCCAATGATCTGCTGGTGGATTACTGCATGACAAATAAAGTTAGCCCGATCTACTTCACAGACATGACATTATATGCATTTTTAAGGTACCTTAGCATAAACTCGCCCAGATCATGTGTTTATTGTGTGCCAACGATATTCGCTTGAGTTGGGATGCTAAAGGCGCTTAAACACCGCACTGAGTTTGCGCGGCATCTTCCATGAGGCACAGGATGGCCCAAGCTAGCCCATACTGTATTTGCCACTGACTTTGCAGCTACCAAACAGGAAGTAACCTGGTGCCTGCTGGTTTGGATGTAAAGTAGGCCACAGTTTCAGCAAGAAGTATTTGTCAGGAGGAAGAGGAGCGGAAAAAAGGGTATGGGTTCGCCAGATTCAAATGGCATGGCAGGATCTGGGGAGTCTAAGCTTGTTCAAAAGCTACATCTCAATGTGGAGTTTGCATGTTCTCCCCGCGTCTGCATGGGTTTTCTCCGGGTACTCCGGTTTCCTCCCACATTCCAAAAACATGCATGGTCGGTTAATTGAAGACTCTAAATTGCCCGTAGGTGTGAATGTGAGTGTGAATGGTTGTTAGTTTATATGTGCCCTGCGATTGGCTGGCGACCAGTTCAGGGTGTACCCCAGAGTCAGCTGGGATAGGCTCCAGCATACCCGTTTGTAGTGATATTATATATTAAATAAGAACTCCAAATCCAAATAGGTTTACTTACGGTATTACTTTGATGTCTTCCTTCCCATGTAATATATAATCAATTACTTTGTAAAAATTTACCTCCTTGAAAAAAAGAGAAATATTATCAATATTATCGCATCATCGAATAATTTCAATTTGACTTAAAGTATTCTGAAAAATAGATGAGTACCCTTCCATCAGGAGTTACAGGCCCAGAGTAAGGTGGCTGCTCTCCCATTAACACCGGCCACACGTCAAAGAACTCCTGAAAGGCAGAAACAGAATTATGTTCAGGTAAAATAAATCCATAAATAAATGAGCCCAAGTTAACACGCGACGGAAAAGAGAAACAAAAAACAAAAAAAACTCACTTTCTCCTTGGTCATGTCAAGTAAGCCGACAGAATATCGGTCACAGTTGAGGTAGGCTCGCACCGTGTACAAGGCCTTGTGGAACTGTCGCTCGATGTCAGTCAGCTCTTCAAACACTTTGTTGGCTGACCACAGCAGCAGCTGGCATGCACACACAGTGACAACAACCAACCACTCTGTTTATAAAACAAATTTCATCAATTCTATGGAATGCTGACTTCTTGGCCACAACATTAGGTACACCTGATGATCAGCTCTATCAAATATCTTTTAAAGATATAATTTTTCAAATTGATATATCAAATGCCATCTCATATCATCTTTACCAAGATGATAATGCTCAATTTTGGTCACAGTTGAATCAAACAAAAATGACATTCATTACGATGCTTAAATAGTTCGCTTCCATTGTTTAGCTACATGGCGACTTAGCTCTAGCCACTCGATGGCACTGTTTTTCCTTACTTTATTTTATGTTTAATACAAAGCTGTGAGACGATTATGGAATTCTTTTGTCTAAATAAACTTATTTTATATTTTTGGGGTATTTCTACTAGTAGTTGTTTGTCATTCAAATAGCATTTTTTAAAATTAGTTCATTCATTCATTTTCCATACCGCGGGCGTGCTGGAGCCTATACCAGCTACTTTTGGGCGTACGGTGAGGTACACCCCGAACTCGTCGGCAGCCAATCGCAGGGCACACATAAACAAACAACTCTTCACACTCACATTCACACCTACGGACAATTTAGTCTTCAATTAACCAACCACGCATGTTTTGGGGATGTGAGAGGAAAACGGAGTAGGGCACGGGGAGAACATGCAAACTCCCCACAAGAGGGGGCGGATATGAACTCCTGTGAGGCAGATGTGGTAACCATTTGTCCACCGTGCCGCCAAAACACAAAATATGAATTGAAAATATATCCATCCATTTTCAACATCACTTTTTCTGGTTTGGGTCACGGGGCGCTGGAGCCTATCCCAGCTGGCTTCGGCGAAAGGCGGACTACACCCTGAACTGGTCGCCAGTCAGTCGCAGGGCACATATACACACGGACAACCATTCGCACTCACATTCACACCATCACTGCACCAGTCAGGCGAGTGTACCACTACACCACCAGTGACTCATTGAAAATATATGTCAAATGTTTTTTATTGGAGCAGTACAGTGTGGTTAGCATCGCAGAACTGTGAGGCAGACGTGCTAACCAGCCGGCTACCGTCAGCTCGAGTCAGCTACAGTATGTGAACCACTATACTACCAAAGAACTGTACTTTTTTCTAGTATGTACAGTAGCCTACCAAAGTGGTTTGCGTGCGGGCATTTATTTTTTTTTTTTTTCATGTAAAATATCAGGAGCTGCTTGAGAGGGGCAAACAACTATCAATATAATGCAACGCAGTTTCACATAATGGCAAATAACCACAGTAATGAACATAATAATTCATACCTATGTGACAATGTCAGTCAAAACTGAGGCCGAATATGGCAGAATTCTTGGATGAAGTGTGTATAATGAAGTCCGACGGTGACCTTCGGCAGTGTAATGTGCTTCACCTGTCCTTTCCGTGTCTCACAGTTGTGGAGGTAACTCAGGTGGTAGATCTTCAAGTTCAAAGTGGCAATTTTCAGATACTTTAAAAAGAGCTGCAAAAGAACAAAGATGCATGAATAAAACTATTCTACTGTACAAACACATTTTTATTTGTCTAGCCCACAGGTGTCAAACTCAAGGCCTGGGAGTCACATCCGGCCCATCACATCATTTGATGTGGTTTGTGAAATAAAATCAAGTGCGTCAACTTCCATGATTCTTGCTAAAACGTGGACCCGAATTCTAAATTGTCATTCACAACAAATAATAACATTGCCTTTTTTTTGTTTTTCTTTGTTTGTATGTTTGTTACCAAACCTCTTTTAACAGTAAATTGAACAATCACTGAACAAACTATTATCCTTGATTTCTGGTTTAAAAAACAGTTATCCATCAATTGGCTATGTATATGTAGTACTATGATGAGGCGATTAAACATTTTTATGGTTTCACAGTCGTAACGACCCTCTAAAGCACAGGTGTCAAACTGGTGGCCCGGGGGCCAGATCCAGCCCCCAACATCATTTTATGTGGCCCGCGAAAGCGAATCGTGTGTGTCGAATTTCATATTTCTTGTGAAAATACCAAAATTGGTGTCTTTGCTTGTATAATGTTGAGATATTGCAAACATTTTATGTTACCAATCACCTTTTTGAAATAAATGTAATAATAGTTGAACAGTTTTAATTGGCTTCTGATTTTAAAACCAGTTATCCATAATTTTGTTGTGTATGTCATTCACAGTCATAAGGGCCCTCCGAGGGAAGCCCTACCTACAATGTGGCCCGTGACAAAAATGAGTTTGACACCCCTGCTCTAAAGGAAACCGTAACTACAATGTGGCCCACCAAAAAAGAGTTTGACACCCCTGCTCTAAAGGAAACCGTAACTACAATGTGGCCCACCAAAAAAGAGTTTGACACCCCTGCTCTAAAGGAAACCGTAACTACAATGTGGCCCACCAAAAAAGAGTTTGACACTCTTGTCTGTTAGTTAGTTGGTTCGTGGGACTCACATCTTCATCCTCATTCGTGAAATGCGGCCCGGTGGTCTTGTTCAGGGCCATGATCACGGCCACCATGTCTTTGCCGTTGAGAATGGGCGTGGCCAGAACGTTCCTGGTCTCATAATCCGTGAGCTCGTCTCCGAATGAGCTGAAGTGCTGGTTCTGAAACACAGCAAATACACAATATTAATGTAGTGTAATATGACAACATGTAGTAACACTTTTCTTGTCTTATCGTGATTTGACTATGGTTCCGAACAGCTATTTTAGCATCAGAAATTACATACTTACCGGTAAATACCGCCATTAATATGCTTTGTTAATTTCAATTAAGGTTAAACACAATGGGATATTTCACTTTCATACAAATATTAACTTTCCACATAATTCTTAGGACTGTAATCTGTTGTTTTACACATACTAGCACATATTGAAACACATTTATGATATCTTATTCACAACGGCTAAACAATAAAGCTACAATGTATTGCATTGTAATTAATATTCCCAAATGTGACTTTTTGCAACAACAGCAAAGCAGTTCTTAATGTTTGGGATCAAATGTAAAAAAATAATATTAAGTGCATTATTTCCACTTTATAGCAACAAAATGCAAAAAAAAAAAAGGGGGCTACTTATTTAAGACAGTACACATTGTAGTTGTTGAGATGCTGTAAATGATTAATGATATATGCCGACACTAAACTACACCAGTTGTCCATTACTGCTGACTAAATGCAAGGACGTGTTTAATCCACTCCAGTGGAGCTGCAAATAAATGGATTATGTCTGCCAAGGTGATTCCACCTTCACATGGTCAATTGTAGCTCCGTGGTTGCATTCACGCACTCGTGGCTTGTCTGCACCTAAAAGGGTTACCAAAGTGATGAGCAGTGTGTAGCACCTTTAGTTATCTCTTCGTTGCCTTCTTGTCTTCTACACCTACTTCATCTTTTGCTTTCTTTCTTCTTTTTTGAATGTAGTTCTTATTTGCTTTTTTTTCCTTTACCTAGTTCTCCTTTGCCTCTCTTTCCCGTACTTGTTCTTTGCGGTTTTCTTTACCTATTTGTTTCTTTTTTTCTTTCTTTTTCTTATTTACCTAGCTCTCCTTTGCCTCTTTACTTCTTTTTGTAGTTTTTCTGTGGCGTTCTTCTCTTCTTTGCATGGTTCTTCTTCACTAGTTTTTCTTTGCCTCTTTTCTATTTAACCTATAGTTTTTCTTGATCAAGAATCGCTTTGCGTTTCTTGACTTCTTCCTTTGCACCTTTCTTTTCTTCTTTACATCGTTATTTTCAATTATCTTGTCCTTTAACTAGTTCTGCCTTTTTTTTCTTTTTTTTTTACCTTGTTCTTGCCTTTCTTCATCTTTCAGAGTGCTTCTGTGCCTCCTTTTTCTTCTTAACCTAGTTCTCTGCTGTCTTTACTGTTAATCCCACCGGAGAGAGCATGTTTATGTTGTTGCAATGCATCAGAGGGATGCGTGAGCTGACTGCCAGGATGAGGCAGCCATTTTGCATTCACACAATAGACAGCAAAATAAATGGTGTTACTTCTCAGACCTGAATGGATATGTCCACATTTTGGAAAGTGTCGCAACTAGTGCATATCTTTACCGTTATTACAATTGTATAACAACAAGAGTGTACTGTGTTTAATGAGTTTGTTCGGATCATTTATGCACTTGTCGCCGCAAGAGTTTGAAGGGCAACACGTAAATTGCACTATTTATGTCTTTACCTTGATGCACTTTTGTCTTTACTGTTATAAAAAGAAGTGAATTTCAATGGGCCCCCACCATTTCCTCTGTCAATGAGGATTGCTCTTACCTTGAAGGCCTAAAATTTTAAATCATCAATAACTTTTTGAAAATAGGACATAGAATTTGAGGTCGCTTTGTGGGGATTTGCTGCTACCTGCTGATATTGCTATGAACTACAGGCGTTTGTAGGCTTGAGTTGTAGTAGCTGTACCTCTTACCTCTTTGACATCCTTCACATTCACCGTCTTCTTGGTCTGGGCTACGTGACCGACTATCCCCAAGTCCAGTGGGTAGACGATCTCGGAATCGGGCGGCACGATGCACTCGTCCAGCTCGGACTGGGTGTTGACGTTGAAGAGTCTGGTGGCCAATTCGCCGATGCCGTTCCTCTGACGGTACATGAACAAGCTGCAGCGGTCGGCGTGGATCAACGCGCTGATTCTCTTGAGGATCTTGAAGACCACTTTTTCCATGTTGATGTTCTCCTGCATGTCTGTGATCAAGTCGTACATGATTTGACTCTCCTCTACCTGGGGGAAAAGGCAGACGAATGTTTCAGATATGGCTTTGGGTGTGTGTCTTTTGGTAGAATAATATGATTACCTGGCTGAGTTCCTGAAATTGGCTGAAGTCCACCTGTTTTTCCAGTAGTCCGGACACCTCAGATATGGTGCTTTGGTTCATCTTCTTGGCAAAGTACTCCGTAGCAAAAGCCGGGTTCCCTTTGAGGAACTGTTCCACATCCTCCTTTTGTACTCCCATCCTTCCCTCTGTGTCCTCTTCACTCAAATGATGGCAGCCTCTCCCTCTTCAAGGCAAGAACAGAGCTCTCTCTGCCTTTGGCCTTCGCCTGCTGTCACTGTGCTACCTCCAAATATTAACAGACAAAACCTGCCAAAAATCAAACAAACGCTGTTGCGGGATCCAGTTTTGACCTCTGTTGTAATCCAAGAAGGGGGGGGAAAAACAGAAATATAAAGTGCAGGTTAGCAGTAATAATAATCCCCCGTGTGTACTCGTGGGATGAGAGCCCTGAAGAGAAGGCAGAGGGCTGAATAGCAAACAATCCTTTTGCCCTCAGCAGATAGTTCTGAAGGTTAGCAGGGGATCTTCCTCGTCAGGTGATCATCTCCTAGCCCACATGGGGCCCCCGGTGATCCCAGTCAGCACATACGGTGTGAATGACACACAAAGCAACCACTAACTAGAATGGCACATGGTCGAGACTTCCGCCAAGGCTCAAAAGGCCTAATATGGATCCCAATCAAATTATACACCTTACGCACCTCCTGCATGTGTTGTTGAATTCTTGAGGTACTTAATGAACGGTGAAAGAAAATGTTAGCAGCAAGCACATTTTTACTTCAACCCCCAAAGCCCTTAATGTGGCAAATGTGTTCAGACTAACACAAATAATTACAAGTTATCAGTGAAATCTCAACAACAGGAGCTGGTTGATCTACGCTTTGTTCAATTTTTGTATCAAACGTTTCCCGTGTATTAATGGAAAAAGAAACAAACTGTAACTATAACTATTATAAAACCTTTATAAACCTTGCTGGCAATGTTTGATGTGTAGCATTTTAACATTCTTAACTCATACAAGTGGACAAAAAATGTTTGATGTGTAGCATTTTAACATTCTTAACGTCATACAAGTGGACAAAAAAAAATTGCAGAACAATATTGAAATATTTCATGTCAAGGATAAATGTGTAATGAAATATTTCAATATTTGTGTCATGCAAAGATGATTCACCTATGTAACACTTAATCAAGTGTAAAAAGAAGTTAAGCACCAGGGGGTACTTTTTCCTGACATTATTGGTCAAATTTTGAATTGCGACATAAAGCCCGTTTACCTCTGCTGTAGATGCAACAGTTACCAATAGTTATATTTTTTTCCTTGCAAATGAAAGTACGTTTATTTTTGGTTCACTCCCATCACTTCTATTTCCAGTTTTGTTATGTAAAATCTTTCATAAATATATAAATCTGCCCACATACTAACTCAAAACAAAGGAAACATACCTGTATAACGATGTAAACACGACTTTATATTTGTGGATTTGTAGTCTGTCGTATTTGTACTGTAGTTTTATTCGTTTCTTCTTTTCACACCTGCAGGCCTGCCTGTGCAAGCTTATTAAACAAGACCTCCTCGAGCTTAAGCCCTATTTAGTTAGGGCATTGGCTGATTATCTCGGGCCTACAACTACCTCTGCGCTCTTTTAAATGCCAACCTACCTCGGTTGCTGTTCACTCCTTCGCACCATAAGGCACTGATGATGGATTGTGTAAGCAAGTTTCCATAAGCACCTTAGAAAAGGTCACATTAATAATCTGTTTGCACTATAATAAATGACAACAATACAACAAGGCGCAGGCAAGGAGGATGCCAATGCCCTCTCCTCATTTGGATGCCCCGGGATAGATAGTTATAGATACATAATTATGACATACAACGTAGCAGCAATAGTTGCTGTTAAAATAATGACCACCAGGGGACATAAAAGTCCAACTTTTAGTGCCTAGTTTTCCTGCCTTTGGTCCCTGATTAGTCCTTCTTCCTCGGCTTCTTGGGAAATCTTAATGATGCATATAGGGCAGGAAAAAAAGAAGAGGAAAAAGAAACATAAAAACATTGATTGTTGACTCGCAGAATTGCAAATCTTGACTGGCATTCACCCCATTCGGCAGTAGCTACGAGGTGTGTCATAAAGGTTTCAGGACTGCTGTCACAAAAGATATATTTCAAACCAAAACTACAAGCTATGATCTTTCTCCTTCATTATTGGCCAGACGGATCAAGCAGCACGTGACGTCCACAAAGACACCCGCTGACATTTGCTTTGTTCAGTGTGCGAGAAGAGGCGAGAGTTGTGGCAGGACATCCCGCTCCTGCTCACCGTGCCCTGAGCACCTGACAGTTGCTGGACCAAAAGAACATCCCTGCGCCGGAGCAACTTCCCTACTTACCTGGCTCGGTGTGATTTCAAAAATGAATTTTTTTTTTTTTTTTTTTTACTCTTTCCCGAGCTCAAGGGGAACCGTTTTGAAGACATTGATGACATGAAGATGGCCATAAAGACAGAGCAGCGGAGGATCCCAGAAGAATCCCTCCTGGAGTGGGAAAGTGCGTTAGACTCCAGGGGGATTTGGAGAGGAAAACCAATAGTTTGGATTTGAAAGATATCTGTTGTGACACCAGTCTTGGAACTTTTCAGACACACCTCGTTAGTATTTCCCCCCCATACTGTTACTGTAGTCCACTATAAAGTTATGTAATGTCCAGTAATTAGTTTGTCTAAGGGGAGATGTAGTTTGGTAAGGGTTTATCATCCATCTATCCATTTTCTATGCTGCATAGGAAATCCTCTTTGGGGTTGAGGGTAAATGGCGCCTGTACCAGCTGACTTTGGGTGAGAGGCGTGGTATACCCTGGACTAGTTGCCAGTCAACCGCAGGGCAAATATAGACAAACAACCAGTCACACTCACTTTTATGGCAAAAAAACAATTTAGTCTTCTACTAAGATGAACATGCATGTTTTTGGAGGAAGCTGGAGTATTCATAGAAAAGACCAATTATAAAATGAACACAAATAATTCCAAATATTGAACACGATTATTTCCTGTTTTACTTTTAAATGACACAACTATAATTATGTATGTCATAAATCATGTTTGATATTTCTTTCCTTAATATACAGTTTTACATTACAGTAGATACAACAGATCTTTTTTAATATGTGCAGCTGTACAGTGAATTTGCGTCCATGAGCCATTTCAGGCCACACAAGACAGGATTAGAGCCAAGAGGAGAAAATAGATCGTCTGACTTGATTGGCTTGTGTTCCGTCTGTCGCGCTGAGGAAACTGTTTACTATGTTTACGTGAACTAAGTGTTCTTTAATCGGGTAAAAGAGCCACGCACGGAAGCGGACAGCCAGAAGACGTTTTTGGAAGGTTATATTGTCATGCTGTTGCATTATGAAATCAGTAATCTCAGGTGACCGAGGTTAATCCGGGAAGTTCATTAGTTCACAGGAGGGAGAAGTTTGTTTGTGTGCTGTACAATCTATCTACTAAGTACAAAAATGTGAGGGCCGCTGTAAGAAGCTCATTAAGGAGAGGACAACAAAATATTAGTATTATTGAAAAGTTCCATGTAAATATTATAAACTAAACAATTATCCCTGTTGACATAGAATTGCAAAAGGAAAAAAACAACAACTGTGAAATCAAATACATTATAATGGCTACACGGAACAATATAACAAAACAAACGCTACCAATAGTCTTCCTTTTAGGAACCGAACGATGAAACAGCAACAGTTTGAAAAGTGTGAATTATTATGCTACTTATATTTTGTTATTGTTTTCCCCCATCTGAAGAGTTAGAACTTCGCTTGCCATGACATCTGCTAGCCAGAAGCTGAGCTGCACTTTGTTTGTTTATGGACGAGGCGAGTGCCTCGAGCACAAGGCACTCCTTGTCCCTCACCTACTTACTGTACTATGTTCTGCATGGGGAGCCTAATAATTGGCCCACCATATTACATAAATTACCCTGCATGTGATTATCATTTTTATGGCAGATAAATAGTTTTGAACAGAAGTTAAGGAAAATTTGTGGCAAACTTTCGCGAGCCACAAAAAAAAAAAAGATACAGATCTGGCAAACGGATCTTGAGTTTGACCAGCTGTTTGTCCATAAGGCTCTTATCCCAAACTGTCTTTGGAAATTTGCATTTGTGAGCTCAAAAACGGATTCATCTCAAGATGCAGTTGCAGTGTAGTAAATGTACGCTTGGCTGCAGACATCTTAACAAAGTCCTTATTTTGAGCAACACAATCAACAGCAACAGCGCTGACATTTCCACATTTCAGAAAGTTCCATTTTGAGATCTGGTTTTGAATGTTTGCATTTGCAGGCTCCAAAACGACGTTGTTGTGTAAACTGTGGCGCAAAACAAAAGGTTTCTTTCGATGTTTTAAGTGTTGCCTTATGTGTTTTGGGCCCCTGAATCGGCACTGAACACTGCAACATGAGCGCAATAGCAAAATGGGCTTGGACTGAAAGCCTTTCTGTGTGGAGTTTGTGTGGGGTCTCTCCCGATTACTCCTGCCTTGCTTCCATGGTTAAAAAACACACGTGTGGTTGCAGCTATAGTCAGTTACATAAAAGTTGTTTTTATGGTAAATCTTTGCCAGGTTTGAACACAAAAGCCAGCTTAAGGTGAGCATTTATAGCCAACGAGATTACCTCTAGATTTAAGCACCTTATTTAGTTCCCGGCAATGAAAATCAGTCGTAAGCTCGTCTTCGTTTGGCTGTATATAAAGCAAGCAGCGGCAGACACCAGACCCAATCTGATGTTTGGCCATATACACAAACAACTTGATCATACTTTGAACTAAAAGGTAAGACAAAGACAATTTTTTTTAATTTATTTTTTTTACATATAAAGCGTTACCAGCAAAGATACCAGTTAGTCTGATTGTGAAGAAAAAGCGAATAATTCTCAAACTATTTATGATTTAACCTACAATGTTTCTGGGGGTCAAACAGAGTGCAAGAAAGAAGACCTTAACCCTTAAAAATAGGTTGATATTCAGGGATTGTTTGACCCAAACAAACACTTCTCTTCCCAAACTGGAATTGTTGTAACCTTGCGTATTTTCTCCCAGAATGGCATCCACCAAGCTGGCCCTCCTGCTGGTCGTGCTGTCCTGCATCGAGAGCTGTCTGTCCACCTCGTGCGTGGTCGACAGCTTCACCGTCAAACAGGACTTCGACCCAAAGAGGGTGAGTACATCTTAAAGTCGTCACTGACATTAAAAAAACAAAATACAAAATCAGAAGCAAGTCTGACATCTTTGACTGATTGATCTGCGTTCAGTACTCCGGGAAGTGGTACGCTCTGCAGAAGAAAGACCCCGAGGGCTTGTTCCTGCAGGACAACATCTCCGCGGAGTACACCATTGACGATGACGGCAGCATGACGGCTTCCTCCAAAGGACGCGTCACACTTTTCGGGTTAGTCAGACACCCAAGTTCTCAGAATTATCTTACGTAAAGCAAAACTAGAAGGTCCTTTGTCCTTCTTTAGAACATTGGAACATCAGTTTAGTCAAAAGCTGTTGGAGCAAAATTTTAATTATTTGAAGATTACAGTTATCAGGACCGGGACCTGCCGCGAAGTTGAGTTATCCATGACCTACCCCCCCCCCCCCAAATTTTTTTTTTATAAAATTCCCCACATTAATAATTCATTCTGTAAACATGCCACAAATTTTGATCCCGAAATCATTTAATAGCATTTTGAACTTACAATATTACCTTAAAAAGAATGGTCGATAGATGATTTGGATTTGAAACACTCACCAGAAGTGTGGGTGTACGTGCACATGCGCCGAAGACTCTCTGTAACTTCCTCTAACAACACAATCTAAATTTAGCTCCTTGTCGAAATACTAAACTTGTCTCCTAGTTGGCGTGTCCCTTCAACATACTTACTCCAAACTTTCCCGTGTGTGTGAATTCGTGACGAGTGACCACTAATATGCGGGGGATTACTGTGCTGACAGGAGCAGGTCTTTCTCAGAATTATTTCCCAGATTGTAAAGCATTAAGAAAGCGTTGAGAAGTTGCTTTCAACATAGGAATTTGCCATGTTTTCACATTGTAGCTTCTGGGTCGTATGCGCCGACATGGCCGCCCAGTACACCGTCCCTGACCCCGCCACCCCCGGCAAGATGTTCATGAACTACCAGGGACTGGCCAGTTACCTGTCGAGCGGAGGTGAGTGTCAATGAATATCCCTTTTTACTTTCCCTCGCTCTTTCCTAATAGTTTGAACATCCTAACTCGCTTTAGGCGACAACTACTGGGTAATCGACACTGACTACGACAACTACGCCATCACCTACGCCTGCCGCACCGTCAAGGAAGACGGCAGCTGTGACGACGGCTATGCCCTGGTCTTCTCCAGGAACCCCCGTGGCCTGCCCCCCGCCATCCAGCGCATCGTGCGCCAGAAGCAGGAGGACATCTGCATGGTCGGACAGTTCCAGCCCGTGCTGCAGTCCGGAGCTTGCTAAGGAAGAGGGGAAATGAGAGTGGGGAAGCGAGTGGTGACACCTGGTTGCAGTTTTTGTGGCTTGAAAGCGAGAGTGATGTGGATTCTGTGGAACTGAGTGTTTGCCTGGACTGATGTAATAAAAGCATAGAAGAGTGACCACCTTACATACCCCCATACCTGGAGTCCAAGTTTATGAAGTTGCTCTCTTCTGTGGTCTTTGAATGAATGTAACATAAAATAAAATGTTTTTTTTTTTCTAAAACCACATCTCTGTCTTTGTTTTGTGAATGCATGAAAACCTGCACCGTGAGGCTTGAAAACATACCGAGCTGCTGATCCCTCCTGATACACCGTAAGAACCCGCAGACAAACCCCACGAGTGAAACACAGAGTGAGGGGCTTACTAGTGGTCTGATGTTTACACACTTTAGCCCTGTTATGCCAATTCTACTGTTGGCCAGAGGGCAAGGATCATGGTGGTGCTTTTGAATACAGCAGTGAGGGGGGGGGGGGGGGGGGGGGACATTCAGTGCGGACTTACCTGACTTAATCAACCTCTTAATATAAAAAAAAAAAAGTTTTTTTAAAATGGTCAACTATAAAGAATGAGACTTCAAAATCATGAAAAATTAAGCCCTAGCTTGTCGGCTGTATGCGCTGAAACCCCGCCCCGCTTAATCAAACCCATGCCTACAACCTGAAAGAATGCATAGCAAGGATTTCCAATAAATGGCCAAATGGCTTGCCATAACACTCGTTTCTCCAACCATACCACATATTTTATTATCTGATGGATGCCGTGCCGCTGTGTCAAAGCGGGCACAGCTACGCGAAAAGTGCTTTGGCTGGATTAAGCCTAAATCACGCATGCCCGGATCTTATGTTATGGCTCCGATGCTGCAGTTTTACGGGATCTCTGTTTGAAAGAACTTAATGCGATTGATACAGGGTCGTAGGGGCTGTATGCAAAAAGGGGCTATTGTGAGCGATTGCTTGGCGAGACATTGTGTAATAGGCATCATGCCAGAGTTGTAATACTTTAACTGAGCACTGACGGGATCGACTAGGAATTTGCAGTAACTCAACACGAGGAGCACTTTCATTCTGAGTCCAAAACAATACAAATGAATATTATAATAGCAATTGGCTTGTATTCTGGAATTGTTTTTCTCATGATTATATATATTTTTTCAACATTGTGGGAATTCTGGGTGGGGATGTGATCTGCTTCATGCTTAAAATGCAGTGGAGGAGTAGTTTTGAAACATCACCAGACCACTTAATCCATGTAATCTATGATGTCACGCCCTCTTAAGTGTGCAAGAAAACCAAACGATGAGAAAAAAACAAGTACAGTAATGTCACCATGACTGACGCTACTTTGCTCATGGCCCTTTTTTAAATGCTTATTATTATTATTATTATTTCACGTCAAATTGTAACTTTATTTGCCTTTATGTATTCAAATGTAATTGTGTGTATAAATTAAAATAATTGCTGTCTGAAATTAACTCGCTGTTATAGTTACTTTGTGCCACTTTTCTTCAAATGTAGTATTCTTCCTTATTTCACTTTCTTTACTTCAGTTAACTCTTGTTGTAGCAAGCCATTAAGATGACCATGATGCCTATTTTCAGCCATTTTTTATTTGGACCAATTTGAGTTTCTTTTTGAGCTGGTATGACCACACACACAAAACAAAAAAAACTGAGCCATAATCTCAAACCATGTTCCAACCAGATCTGATCGAGTTTGCATTTACACTTGGCAATAATTTGAATTCAACATGGAAAACTCTTACATCGTACTTGAAATAATGATGCTATGCACTAGCCACATCATCAAGAGCAAGTGAACATTTATTGAGCAAAATACAAAGACAGGATGATTAAACATTATCCTTGCACTTGTCCTAGGTGCATTACGGTAAACGTTGATACCCTAAGAAATAAATATCTCCTCGAGGTACAGTATTCTTTTGTAAAACGCTTCATCAGCTGCCCTTTTCACCAACAAATCTAATAATATAAGCATAGTACAGCATGCACAGCTATGGTAGATTACATTTCAAAAGGCAGAATGTTCAGAGCCAAATAATGCCACCAGTAATGAATCATATTTCTCACATACTTTTTTTGCTTTTGTTATTAATGGCTCCCACATGCTACCTCCTATTTCTTGGTCTCCTCGATTTGCTCCACCTCGCTGGATTCGTCCACCACCTTGCCGTTGACCATAGTCTGCGTCACCACCTTCACGATCTTCCTGGTGCGAACGTCAGGCTCTTCTGCACACGCAATCATAAGACAATGGCACACAAGTGTGTTGTGTGGCATGTATGTTGAAATAAGTTGAAATAACACTAATTTATATGCGTTGAAGACTTAGTCTTTCTCGACAAGACGGTCTCATCCTGACATTAGAAACGGGCAGAGGTTTGAACTTTTACATACTAATGTTAAAGAAAATTTTCTACTGTTTCAACTCTAGTTAAACTCTACCTCCCTAAAAAGAGTCTCCGCACATTGTTTAATTCTTTCAAAATTGGCTACATAAGTGTATTAGACGCATTCTGATTGAAATTATATTCCATGTTATGAGATTTAAGTTGTACATTTTGAAATGTTAGGAGAATAAAGTCCTAATGTTACAAGGATAAATTCTCATGACATGAATCTATCGCAACTGGACTGTTCTGTTTTGTCTGAGAAACTAACTTTCTTAGACAAAGAGAACAGGCCCGTTGTGATCGCTTCAATAATGAATGAAATATTCACAGGGATGTTACAAGGACAAAGTTTTCTGTGGAAAAAAAACTATGAATATTACCAGAATAAAGTCATAATGTTATAAGAATATTTATTTTTTTATATATCAAGGAAATGTACAAATGAGGTGAATAAGGTCATAATGTTAAAAGCCCATTTTTTTTCAAGAAAAAGTAGTGAAACCAGTCATAATGGTACAAGAATAAAGTTGTACTTTTTTCAAGAAAGCGTTAAATAATGATGAGAATGAAGTTGTGATTTTATAAGAATATTTTTTTAATGTTGATATTTGAGAGTGAAGTCGTAATATCAAGGGAATGAGTTGGTGTTTTTCGAGACAAAATTGAGCTATTATGAGAATAATGTCCCACTGTTACAAGATTAAAGTCATGTTTTTTCAACAAAAAGTTTCAATAATATGAAAATTAAGTTGCAATGTAACGAGAATTGTTTTTTTTAGTTAAAATATTTCGCATGAATAAAGTCGTAATCTTACAACAATAAAATTTTATTTTAACAAAACATTATAAGAATTCCAAATCAAATGTAAGCACATTGTCATCAAAACTTTATTTTGAGTTTCTTTTTTTATTTTTATTTTTTATTTTATTTTTTTTAAATCAGAAAACTACAACTTATTTCTTAAAAAAAATATTATTCTAACTTTTGATTTGACTATAATAATGATGACCTTTTCATTTTTATTTCACTTAATTTATTGTCACGTTTATTGTGTGTAATGGTCGTTCATAATACAGTATAGTACAATCTTTGTTGCACATTACAAAAAAATGTTGGCACTTTGTTTTATAGGTGAATGATCAAAAGTACTCACTTTTTGGTGAAGGTGGAACTTCCTTCATGCTGCAACATAAACAAAAACAAATACTCACTTAAGCGGTAGCTAGACAAGCTAACTGTGCTAAAAGTTGTAATCGTCTACATTTTGACCTCCAGCAAAAACTCCTCGACTACATGTTACGAACAGTAAACAGATGATGTCACCTCATGAATATAAACACTTTAATTTAAATAACATTATCAACAAATACCATGGAATAATAACTGCCTTATTGTTGAGGGCTGATGTTAGCTAACATCAAAGCACACGCTAACCAAAATGTGAGCTTTTTAGCCACTTATACTACGAGCTTTTTATATAGAAAAATCACATAACCTGCCTATTAGTAGTTGGTACGTGTGCTGCAAAATTGTAAAGTTTCATTGATTTATACAATTATCACGAGGGTTTACTGTATTTTAAAGTAGCAGTAATCTTACTTGAATACCATTTTTGGCTACTCAACCCACCGCTAGTTGTAACCCTCCCTGATAGCCCTATCAACATTGTAATGAGTGAAGAAATGCAATTTTTGCCTGCTTTTTACCTTTCCTCCCCCTCCAGCAGGCGCCTGTAGGTGGCGATCTCCATCTCCAGGTTCTGTTTGATGCGCAGCAGCTGCTCGTAGTCGGTCTTGGTGCGCTGCATGTCCAGCCGGAGCTGCGAGAGGTCTTCTTCCAGCTGATTCAGGGTGACCTGCAGACGCTCCATCTCGGCGGAGTACTTTTGACCCGCCTCACCCAAGTTACCCTCCAGGGCTGCCACCTGAGGGTAGAAAGCATCAAAGTAACGCAGTCAGGATGGGAATGGTTAAACCCCTGTTCTTTTGTGTGTTCCTGTTGTGGGGTGTGTAGGCGGGATGGCGACACCACCATTTGAGAAGCATAAAACCAAATTTAAAAAAAACATGACTAAGCTGACTACTGTTATTTACTTATCCGACTGCAAAAGTTTCTCTCCGTCTGCCAGTCTACCTCAAACCTCAAGAATGTCATCCTGATCCTCCGACGACTTCACGGGCCATTACCAACAATCGCTGTGAACAGACAAGACCTTGCACTCCAAAGCAAACACTGCCTGGCGAGACACATTCAGCCAACTCATCATTGGGAGTCAACCCTGACTCAACAGTGTGTTGCTGTCGCTGCTGAAATGTGTTTACTGTCAACATCAGATCGGCCAAACAAACGGAGGATTTCTCAAGGTCCCGCTGTGCGACAGTAAAATGAAGGTAGAGAGCAAAACTGGGTCCTGTTGCAATACAAATGCCTTCAACCACCTGCTACCTACTAGCAACAACCAACAACAATGCCTGAATATTAATACAGACTACCTTCTTCCTTATTCCTTCTAGGACCTACAGTATTACCAGATACCATTTACTACTTACCAGCAACTGACTATTTACTACTCCAGACTACCTGCTACTAGATAGTACCCACTTTTTAGTACCCATGGGGGATGTAGGTATTTCAACATCCACATTTCCCCAGTGAAAGGGTTCAACATAAACACCTTTCCCATTCTCAGCAAATCAGAAAACCCTCTATCCAAACCTACATACAATGAATGTCTTTTTATGAAAAAAAATCCAACCTAATTAATTCACTGTGTTTGTGAGCGTATGGTATGCTTTTTGTTTTATGTATCACTTTGCAGTGCAGCCAATCACCTGCTTGTGCAAACTCTCCAGCTCCACCTCGAGCGTTTGAAGGAAGCGCTGCCTCTCGACCAGCTCGCTCTGCGCACCTCTCAGGGCCTCATTGCTCTCCTTCACATCATTCTGCACCGTCTCCAGCTGCAACAGGAGACGGAAAATATTGTACAAATATTTACAGTACAGTACTATGAAACAACATGCCATGGACATCAGCTGGATGCTTGTGTACCTTCTTGTGGTACCAGTGCTCGGCATGTTCCTTGTTTTTCTTGACAATACCCTCGTACTGGATCCGCAGCTCAGACAGGATGGCTCCCAGCTCCGGTCCCTGGGCCGAGTCCACCTCCACGTTCACCTCATCTCGGGCTATTCGAGACTTCATCTGCTGGAGTTCCTACAGGAGAAGAGATGTTGCTTTATGAATTAATATCATAAAAGTCTCTTGTACACCATTGAAATATATTTCACGCTGCTATCCGTGTTGCACATGTGGAAGAGGTGCCCATTTCATGAAAAATTTAAATTTTGCACATGAATAGTTGATGAAGTAAAGCTCAGCTTACAGTTGACCCTTTGAACAAAGTAGTGGGACGATGCCTCCATCTCGAATTAGTTGAATAAAAAGATATAGTAGCTCTCCATCTTTGGGTTTGTCATTTAGTTGCAGGAAAACACTGTGCGATCTAGTTCTTATGCTCCTTATAGCTTTATGTTGAAACTATCATTCCATGTAGATAAGGGCAGTTTTGTCCTCGTAGTACGTTTCCTGGCTATAGTATACGTCACATGAGTTGAGTGGACAGAAGCGGCTGGTGTAGTGTAATAAGATCTACCAGCTCTTTGTGTCTGCCGTAACCAAAGGACCCCCAAAGACCACTTTCAGCCACCAAATTGGGTCAGTCAAATGTATACTCCCCTCTTGCTGTTTAAGTGGGAGTGAAAAATGACCCAAAATTCAACTTTAAATTAAAAACTAAGATGATGTTGACTTAAAAAAAAAAAAAAAAAAAAACAGACTCCATTTTAGGCAGTACTAGTATTAAAATAATCATAACAATATATTGAAATGTATTTCAATGCAATTGAATGACTACAATTGCTACATGTACTAATCTGAATATTAAGCGAATGAGTCCAGTGTATTCATTTTGTTTTTCTTAAACTAAACTATTTGTAAGAGATAATGTTTGATTTTTGTAACTTGACTTGACTTTCTAATTTAAAAAACAAAACGTTTTTATCTCTTTAAAATGTAACACTTTTATAGGGCTCTCTTTAAAATACTTGAAAATTCAACAGTAGCCAGGTTTACATAAATTCTTAATATTTGTATTACATTATTTATATACATTACATATTTTATGTATTATATAAAGATAATATATCATACAATACAATTCATCGATACAAAAGAATGTTTCATGATCCTTTCTGTCTAAGAGGGAAGAACGTGCAGTCCATTTTGAAAAATATACTTGCTGTCAAATAAAAAGCATGTACCCTATGTCAAAATTTGGTTAATTTATAACTTTGAAGTAAAAAAACAAACAAATAATAATAAGATTATTATTATTTTAAATTTAAGATAATCTCATATTTGGGGGGGGTAAAATTAAAATAACAACATTGACAATGTGGACATACATGTTTTCTTTTGTATGGTGATAATATGGTTCCAATATAGGGCTAAGACTGTTTTTGCATAAGGATGACTGAAGAGGAAATTAAAAAGATGAGGTGCCCAGACTACCTCCTCGTGGTTCTTCCTAAGGAAGTAAAGTTCCTCTTTTAGGCTGTCCAGGTCGCCCCTGAGGGAGGCAATAATCTGCTCGTGGTCACTCTTGGCCTTCTTCAGCGCCACACAGTCTCGCTCCACCGACTGACACATCACCAGCTCAGTCTGCCATCTAGTTTGACAGAAGATGGCATAAGTTTCTGTTTTAATCGCTTGTTCTTGGTTGTTAGTCAGCTGTATTAGTCCAAAACTTTCTAGCCAACTGTGGAGGAGCGGCAGATGTGTCGAGGAAGTACATTTCGGAGTTACCATTAACTACTCACTTGATCCTGAAGTCATCGGCAGCCAGTCTGGCGTTATCAATTTCCAACATGAGACGAGCGTTTTCCAAGGTCTTCTTCCTCACCTAATAAACATTAACAGGAGGTGAATGTGTCAAGAGGGGCGATCGGAGACTAACACACACAGTCAGTTGCATGGCAGCTTCATCCTTCCATCTGTCCCAGCTGACTTTGGTCCCCAGCCAATCACAGGGCACATATAGACAAACCACCATTCACACTCACATATGGTCACACGTATGGACAATGGAGAGCACAGGTGTCAACTCAAGGCCTGAGGGCCAGATCCGGCCCACCACATAATTTTTTATGGCCCGCTATAGACCAAATAAAGTGGATCTACTATTTGCTAATTGGATCTCTTATTTTCGTTTCGGCAGAAAATCTCTACCAAAATTGCACATTTTCTTCATTTTTACAGCTATTACAAGCATTTTTCCATCCAAGTCCCCTTTTAACATAAATTCAACAATCGTTGCAAACTTAAATATACGGTTGTTGTTACTATTTTCCATGGCTCTCTGATTTCAAATTCAATTTGTTGTCAAAAACATTCAGTATATTATAATAAATGCAGTGGCAATGGTGGACACGTAATAATATAATTGGGTGATTATATTTTTATATGATTATTACAGTCATAATGACCCTCTGAGAGTAATCAGAACTACAGTGTGGCCCACAATAAAAAATGAGTTTGACACCCCTGATTTAGTCTTATGAACCCAACGGGCATGTTTGTGGAAAGTGGGAGGAAGTCAGTAATGTGGGATTGAAATCCTGAACATCAGAAGTGTGAGGCAGATGTGCTGACCACAACTCCACGTGGTGCTCAATTTAAGTGCATGTATGTGGTGACTTGACTGACAAGTACTTGCACAGCGTTTTCTGAGTTACAAGGCCTCACTCAGTCGAGTTTCTGCTTTTTTTGTTGAAAGTCAAAACGATGAAGGTTGATGGCGGCAGCAAACGCTACAGAATCTGCCCTAAACTCAATAATTTGAAATAACAGTAAACTGAGATACAAGCTCAATCATGGAATGAATTCAATTTGTAAGTCAAAAAACTATTGTGCAGTATTTGTAAAATGAAACGACAGTGGCAACTATAACTTTGAATGCCCCAAAGTTAGACAATCTTCTTCATGGTGACGAAAGCCATACTCGACACTGATTCAACAATAGAGCAGGTGGGGTTAGCTGTCACTCATTTTCTGGCATCATTACTGGCAATGAAGGCTTTATGATGGTGACAGAATTATTCCAAATATAGAAGTGAGTTTTGGGTTTTAAAAATGTTAATTTGGCCAGCTCAGTAGAATGTATTGTGGGCCAATTTAAGACCAGAGTATTACATTAAAAAGTACCCACTTTTCTCCCCCCCAAAAGTCATAACACACCACAGGATTTTTAAAGTGTAACTATTTTGGTTCCGTCAAAGCAGGTAGCATAATGATTAACTAGGGTGCTGGACTTTCTAGTGTGTCTTGACTACCTCCTGCTCGATCGCATGAGCCTGGGCCATCATGGAGTCCATGTCGTGACCTTTGGGAATGCGTTCAATCATCACTTGCTTGATCTTCATCTCCAGGTCGCCATTGGAGCGTTCCAGCGAGTGCACCTGCGAGGACAAAAAGAGCTCGCACGATGAAAGCGCGTCAATAACATTGTTTCTTCATCTTCGGCTCCTGACCAAGAACCCCAACAGAACCCGACCTTGTCCAGGTACTTGGCCAGACGGTTGTTGAGACTCTGCATGGCCTCTTTCTCGTTGGCGCTGTTGCCGTGCACCCCGTTCAGCTGCAGGCCGGCCGGGGCGTTGAGGTCGTGGCTGATGGACGGCGATCGGGTCAGTGCGCCGCCGGCGGAGAACGAGACGGAGGCGCGGGAGCGGCCAGTATCCATCAGGGAGCGGCTGGAGAAAGACGGCTGACGACTTACGGAGTAACCCCGAAGTGACATACTGGAGGCCATGATGAGGGGCTGTGGGAGAGGGATACACAAGACGTAAGCGGGGTGGACACATACTTACAATCGGGCCAAATGTGACCAATTTATCTCGCCTTCAGCAAAGGCCCGATTGTCAGATGTCTCTTGAAGATTATCCTGAGTGATTATTCTGTGGTGTGTTTAACTATGCCGCCACTTTCAGTTCACACTGTGTGCACAGTTTTTATTTTAACTGTACAGTTTTTACATCGTTTGCAAAAAAATTGGTAGCCTACCATCTATATCTTCTTCTACGACCACTGTTTCTTCTTCCGGCACTATGCTGCCTCTCACAGGACAGTATTGGTACTACAGCAAGCAAGTTTTTCCTCAGCATGCGTGGGCTCTCTAACGTTTTAAAAATGCCTGATGATGTTAAAAATGTGTACGTGTGCACCTCGCTCGTTTAGACACACCATGAACACGAATTCATGGCCTTTCATCTGAAGTATCACCTAAGATCTGACTATGTGACAGCCCTTAAGCAAATGTTTCTTCCTGCATAGGCACAAGTACTCTTGAAGACCACTCAACATGATGAAAATGGCTCTTAAAATGAGTGGGAGTCCATCGTGTAGCATCTGCACCCAGGCCACCACTGACTTTGAGGTCAGCGCCTCTTCAGGGTGTCCATCTCAACAACGCTTCCATTAAAAACAGAAAAAAGAAGAAAAAAAACGTCAAATTCATCTAAATGTAAATGCTCTTATCAGAATGCACTCATAAAGTCAATTATTATGATAATAAGATCCCTTTTGCATTCAAGAAAAGTCTTGGGGGGGGGGGGGGGGGGGGTTGTGCCACACCACACCAAGGAATATTAGGGCCATATTGGGGAAAAGAGCCCCAATGTTAAACAAATCAAGTCATATTTTCTCCTGAAGTTAATTTACATAAACATAACGTGTTCGTTCGTTAATAAGTAGTGTTGCGTTTGCGCCAAACATACCTTTTGCAATTATGGCCAAAAAATTCAACCTTGGTTTCATCAGACCATAAAAGATTTTCTCTCATGTGTTTGGGAGACTTTGCTAGGGTCCAATGAAAGATGAAAGGTCACCGGTCACATGAATGGTGGAAAAGGTTTTGAAACGATTTATTTTGGTCTAATTTTTTCACGACTTTGAACAAGAGTGTGTAGACTTTTTATGTCCACTGTATGTCATGACATCATTAAGCCACATTTTACTTTTATGTAAAGTCTTTTTTGTTCATATAAAATTGACACTGTTGTAATCTTTCTTTCTCTGTAGGCTCATTTGACATTCTCTGTTGCAGGTGTCACCTTACTTCCTGTAGATTGGACAAGTCAATGTGTGAATGTTGGACAGTCGGCCTTTGTGCGTCACTGTGTGTGTGTATGTGTGTGTATGTATGGGAGTTTGTTCGTGTGTACTGGCCATGGCGCGTTCGAGAGGCGGATTAGCCGTCAAGGGAACCTCTCTGTGTGTCTGTCACTTGATCCTGGCAACGCGACAGAGGAGCCATCAGGGGACAGACAGACAGACTCCTTGTTCACATGGGAAAATGATGAGCTAAATATGATTCATGGTGCATTCCGTAACGGAGACAAGGGAATTCTTTGTTGGCTAGGACAGGCACTTTTTGATTGACATTATTGTTTTTCTTTTTCGCGTATATCGCAATGTAAGCAGTGACAGAAAAACAAACGTCATGCATGTCAAATTAGGGCTAATTTTATATCACAGACAGATCATTTTTGAGAGTGACTTATAATATCTATAATGACCTAAAATAAAAGATTAATGATATTTAACTCACCAAGATGTTCTTGAGACAAACAACCGGTTAGATATGACGATCGGGCTCAATGGGGGCAACAGAGACTCATTGCTGCTGTTGCTGCAAGGTAAGCTTATATACAGGTGAGCAGGAAGTGGGCGTGGCCTGTCCACCGCACATAAAGGTGTTGCGCAAAAGAAGTAAGGGATTACACTTTTTTGAGGGATTATCACCAATGGAATCAGTGGGGAATTACATCTTGTTTACATCTGTATAATTACATTAACATTATTTTTTGAAAAATAAATAGTTCAATTTTAATTTTTCATTTTAATTGTTACATTACATTTACATTAAAAATTATATATGTATCATGTATGTATAAATACCGGTAAGTACTTTTCTTATAAAATAAAAAAAATAAAAAAATCTGCAAAAAGTATTTTAACTTTATTTGATAATTTATTGATATACGTTTTTTTGTTTAATAAATTGTTAATACTCATATGGAAAGAATTAAAAATTCTAAGGTGTAAGTGTATTTAATTTTAAAATAAAAAACATTTATATATAAAAAACATTTACATATACTATATTTACACTATATATGATTAAGCAAAGATGCAAAATGTTATTTTACCTTCATAGTTGTTTAATATTTTATAAAAACTTTTGTTGCAAATTACATGAATAAATAGATAGTGCATATGTACAAAAGTGGAATGTATAAACATTCATTATTAAAAATGTATAAAAATGAATGCATTTGGATAATTGTTTTCATTGTATTTATGAATATTATACAATTGTTATATGTATATACGTACATTTTTGGACAGGGGAAAAAAAATGCCTGTGATGTTGTTTCAGTGATGCTAGTGTGGCATAACAAAGTGTGCCGACCACTGGCCTACAATAGAGCACACACACCCTCTCGTGTGTCCCTGCTATTGAATTTCTCATTACTGTCGCTATTTCACTGTTGTGGACGCAGCCTCGCATCGCTGTAACTTGAACATCCTTTATGTAAATTATTAAACAGGTAGTTCAGAGGAAGAGAAAGCTGGTGTGCACACATGCATAAAAAAAAAAAAAGACACTAAAACTGGATTTCATGTTACACGGTGACCAATTTGTGCATGTGGGGGGCAATTGGCAAAATACACATGAATAAATAGTGCTATGTACAGAAGTGAAAGTGAACAAGAGTAAGAATGGTCTGACTAATGGGTTGCTGTCTACATTTACAATCCCAATTCCAATGAAGTTGGGACGTTGTGTTAAACAAATAAAAACAGAATACAATAATTTGCAAATCATGTTCAACCTATATTTAATTGAATACACTACAAAGACAAGATATTTAATGTTCAAACTGATCAACTTGATTGTTTCTAGCAAATAATCATTAACTTGGAATTTTATGGCTGCAACACGTTCCAAAAAAGCTGGGACAGGTGGCAAAAAACACTGAGAAAGTTGAGGAATGCTCATCAAAAACCTGTTTGGAACATTCCACAGGTGAACAGGCGAATTGGGAACAGGTGGGTGCCATGAATGGGTATAAAAGGAGCTTCCCTGAATTGCTCAGTCATTCACAAGCAAAGATGGGGCGAGGTTCACCTCTTTGTGAACAAGTGCGTGCGAAAATAGTCGAACGGTTTAAGGACAATGTTCCTCAACGTACAATTGCAAGGAATTTAGGGATTTCATCATCTATGGTCCATAATATCATCAAAAGGTTCAGAGAATCTGGAGAAATCACTGCATTCTTTGAAAATTATATATTTTTTTGATGTGGTACTTGGGGTAAAAAAAATAAAAAATAAAAAATCAGGAAACACTTATATGGACTATTTATTGATACATGAAGAGTAGTTTAAGCAGTTGATGACAGGTGAAATCCCTACTTACATATACATTATCGTATTTAGTAATAAATACCATATATCTTTTTTTTCTCATCAATACAATTCTGCTGACAATTCTTTCTGCTGTTCATATTTACTTCTGTATGCAGAGTGGACGTTAACAGCAGCACAAATAGTCAGTTAATATACATAGCCCCAACCGGTTTTCAAACTCATTCTTTTCAACTGTACCACACACACAGACACACAGACACACACACACGAAAAAAAGATGACTATATACAGATTGTTGCCATTATACATCATTGTAGGAGTAAGATGACATGTCATTGGGATTTTTAACCTTCAAAGTTGCCAATTTCGTTGCCATTGGAAAAGTAACAGTATAAATTGGCAGAATATCTGTAACTATAGATAATAGATAAAAATATGAACTGTTACCCAACGTTCCCATTTACTGAGAAGAGTGAGAATACAGTAGGAGCACTTTTGTAACTGTGACTGTGAATTAGGTCTATGCAAATGAGCTCGGCATTGAAGCATGGAGCTCATTTGTTTGACTCAGACTGGGATATTACAATTTCAATGAGATGCAAATATTCTGCTTCCTCCATGTGCATCATGACCATAATCAATGTGGCAATTTGACATTTTTTGTGTGTGTCTGTTAGACAAAAACAGGTTTGCAGCCTCCATAGTAATGAGATTATTTGTCTGACAAGCAGCATAAGAGTCACAAATAGTTATTATTAAATCTGTTTTAATACTTAACAGGCTAAAGTTGGCTTTAGGATATCATACAATTCTGTCACAATGTTTTCTCTTATTCTGGTGAGAGAAAACGATGCACTAAATCTGCATGTAAAAATCAACATAACATCTTTTCGAAAAATAAACTTCAATTATTTAGATATATAACATATTAAAAGGTACAGTCATGAAAATATAAAAATATACAGACTGTAATATGTGTGCGACAGTATGTTCCACCATCACATCAGCAGTTACCACTCCCTGCCAAAAGAGGGCAGCAACAAGCTTTCTTGAAATCCCTGCTCACGCTTTCTTTTCATCGTTTAGTCAAATTTATTCTCTCTCCCTCTCTCTCTCTCTCTCTCTCTCTCTCTCTCTCTCTCTCTCTCTCTCTCTCTATATATATATATATATATATATATATATATATATATATGAAGATTATTGCTACGCTTACATGAAGGGAGTATAGATAAAAATATGAACTGTTACCAAACGTTCCCATTTCCTGAGAAGAGTGAGAATACACTAGGAGCACTTTTGTAACTGTGAATTAGGTCTATGCAAATGAGCTCGGCATTGAAGCTGGATGGATATATATATATATATCCATCCATCCATTTTCTGAACCGCTTATATATATATATATATATATATATATATATATTATATATATATATATATATATATATATATATATATATAATTTTAGATTATTATAAAAGAACTAAGGTAGATTTATTTACCTGATGAAATGTAAAATTAATCTCTGTCTATCCACTATCTTGATTTTCAAAGTGTGGTACGCGGGCTCCCTCTAGTGGTACGTGATAAAACAATCACTGAATTAAATGTTTAAACTGTGCAAAATGTTACAGTGGCTTAAACGTTATTATTATTATTATTATTATTATTTTATCCAATACAGTACGTTTGTTAAGTACATTTCAGTGGTATTTAACTTTAACAATATATTTGCATTAATTTTCATTTATGTCTGCTTGTTTCCAAATATTTATTCAGGTACAAATCGTATGTAACTTTTATGTGAAATACATGTTTAGAAAATCATTACATTACAGTTTTTTTTAGTTTCCTATATTTAAGCACATTCATAATCTTAAAATTGTGCATAAGGCTACAGTGGCTTACAATAATATTAAACATACTCTTTAGGAATAAAACACCTGCCTCGTTTTTTTTATGAACATTTAGGCCTACTACGCTACTGTGGTTGCTCTTTTTAAAACAATTAGTAGAGTTGAGTATTGTTCATTATTTTCATTATAGTGGGAATTGGAGCACTAAGAATGTTTTTTAGGTGTACAAAGAGAACCGCTGGTGTACTGTAACTATGTCTTGATCTCTATCAACTTATCTATGTTCCTATCCATCTATCCATCTCAAGCCATATATCTAGTTATCAGTGTACAAAAGTGTGGTTAAAAATGAGCTAAATCCACGGTTATCCCTTAACTTTCACTTCCTGCTTTTCCTGCATCTCTCCCCGGCGTAGATTGGCTGTTAAACAAATAAACGGGTGATTAAACGAGCAGGACGCCAGGATACTCCTGGTGACCCCACTTGACTCCCTGTGACTCCTGTCACAAGTGATCATGTGATCCCCTCGGCGGCGCATGCGACTTGACACCGAGGCCAAGTCGCCAACTTTGACCATCAGGTCATGTCCACAAAAAAAAATAAAAAAAATAAAAAAATAAATTGAATAGAATATGCTGAACCGGAGCATGAGTGAAGGCTCTCAATACCACTGCAAGTGATGACTTCCTGTTTTGGTTCAGTTGCTGCCTTTCACTCTCACTGGTAGACAAACAAACAAGGACACGATTAGCGTGTACAAGGAGCAAAAAGTGCTACTCACACTTTGTTAATTATAAGTAACAATTAACTACAATTTCAAGTCACCGTGTCTATACGTACATGTGCTGTAGTGCTTGTCCTCATTAAGGTCTCAGGTAAGCTAAGCCTCTACCAGCTGACTTTCAGCGAGAGGCAGGTACACCCTGGATTGTTCTCCAGGCAATGGGAGGGCACATACCATATAGCGTCAGAAAAACAAGCAGTCACTCACATTCACAATAAACTTCTCAATTAAACTAAAGTGCACATTTTGAGGACGTGGGAGGAAGCCAGAGTACCCGGATATTGAAACTGCAAACCTCTGTGAGGCAGACGTGTTAACCACGAAGCCACCTTTTAGGCTTTATAAAATAATCAACTTGTGCTCGATGTGTGTAATGAGTTGTGTATAAATAGCAAGGTTGATCAATATTTCTAGCTTTTATTTTGTGTTACGTCTTGATCTGTGTGAAATTTCGAGTAATGAAATAAGCATGATAAAAGTCAATAAGGATGATATGAATAATCAACAATGACATGCTGATTCCTATTTGTGTGCAGTGGTGTTTATGATGTGGGAGGAAGCCGCAGTACCCCAACAAAATAAATGAATAAATAATAACTCCACAAAGGAGGGCCTAAGCTGAGGTTTGAACCCAGAACATCAGAACTGCAAGGCATACATTCTAACCACCGGGCTACTATAATGTTGCTGCAAGTCAATGTATATGGAAGTTGTTTGTTTGTATTCTTATTTTTGCACTACCTGGCTAACGGTTACGTTAATATTATCCTATAGTAAGTTTAAGCTTTGCTTTTTTGTTTTTAATGTATTCTTGGTTTTGACTGGCACGGTGGACGAATGGTTAGAGCGTCTGCCTCACAGTTCTGAGGTCCGGGGTTCAATCCCCAGCCCCGCCTGTGTGGAGTTTGCATGTTCTCTCCGTGCCTGCGTGGGTTTTCTCCGGGCACTCCGGTTTCCTCCCACATTCCAAAAACATGCATGGTAGGTTCATTGACAACTCTAAATTGCCCGTAGGTGTGAATGTGTGTGCGAATGGTTGTTTGTTTGTATGTGCCCTGCGATTGGCTGGCAACCAGTTCAGGGTGTACCCCGCCTCCTGCCCGATGACAGCTGGGATAGGCTCCAGCACGCCCGCGACCCTCGTGAGGAGAAGCGGCTCAGAAAATGGATGGATGGTTTTAACCCTATTTTTGTAGAGTTTTGCCAAGGAAAGAAATGAATCAAGGATCATGTTACAGCAACAGCACAATATTAAACAGTACAGTGCTTAAGTGACTCCTAGTGGCTGTGAGCACAATGGAAATTACTTAAAGAAAGCATGCCAAAGTCCGGCCCGCGGGCCAAATCCGGCCCGTGTCCAAATTTCCTCCGGCCCCAAGCATCATGTCATAAAATCAATAATATGTGGCCTGCCAGCACAGTTCACCACAGTAAACAATACACACATACAAAAAAAAAGCAATTTTATATTTCAACAGAGGGTGGCAGTAGACCTGTGGCCACACTCTTGCCATGTGACCCTTGTGTGAACTTTTACCCCTGTGGTATGTTTTTAGCCCATTTCTAAAATGGCAACTGAAAGTAAAAAGAGGAAAGTTGACAACGAGGGCCGCCGTGTCCAGGACAAGTTGATTTTTTCACTGACATACGAAACAACTGTGTCTGCCTAATTTGCCAAGAGACTGTGGCAGTTTTCAAAGAATTTAATAATAAGAGGCATTACCAGACGAAACATGCTAACTACGAGAAGCTAACGGCGATCAAACGCGCCGCAAAACTGAAGCCACTGGAAGCTGTTTTGATAGCACAGCGGCGCTTTTTCACAAGAACACGTGACTCAAATGAAAATTCTACACAGGCGAGCTACGAGTCTCAGTGAATTGATTTTTTGTGATGATCAAATCACAGTTTTGTGATTAAAAAAATAAAATAAAAAATCATAGTCAAATCAGATGACAGAATAGTATAGTCACTATACTATTCTTTGTCAAAACGCATTGGGATATGATTTGTTAAAACAAAATCAATAAATAAGTTTCTTAAAAATTTCAGTCAACTTTCATAAAATGGTTCATTTGTATTTAATTTATTATAACTATCCTGGTAATGCAATTGAAAACCGATTCTCATTTGCAATATCGACCTAGCTGCAGACAGCGAAGTGATATAGTTACATATTTACATGTTCATTTACAATAGAAATGGCTCGAGGAATGTCAGGCCGAATGGTCGGCCCCCATACATTTTCATCTGTCCAAATCTGGCCCTCTTTGCAAAAAGGTTGGACACCCCTGACTTAAAGGCACTCACAACATCCCTTACCTGCTTTCAAATCACACCTCTTCAAAATAGTTTATTCTATGTCCCATAATCTTATAAGTTTCACAAGTATATTCGTTTCTTGTTCGAACCTGAGCAACAGGTATTGAAATGAAGGCCCTCCTTGGAGTTCCTGTTTATTATTCTTCCGCTTTTTGGGCACCTCAGCATACCAGAAAACTCATCAATTTTTACAAGCCTGTGTATACAGTACTGGTAAAGCTGTATGTACATTTTTGGAATCACAAATACGATCCCCCAAAACTCAGTCAGCACCGGGTCCGAGAAAGTCTAAAAATAAAATAGCTCCCAACCCCGTTTGACCAATCGCCATGGAATTTGGTGGACGTCTGTCAAAACAAGATGCGCAAAAAGTCTCAAAGACCCACGCTCAAAGACCCATGCCCAAAATTGAACACTCTATTCTCTGTAAAGTGACCTGAGGTGTAGAAAGGTGCCCTTCACCAACATTGTCCCAGATGATCGCACTCGTCGTCACTTTACACCGCATACACTCCTTGAAGTCTCGGCGCCCTTTGCACAATGGGCATTGCACCGGACTATTGCAATATTAGTTATTCGAACTGCTCTAAGTGCTAGTGGACTCTGCATCTTTTTGCACAATTGTCAAAAAAAAAACTACTTCAACTACCGGAGACAAATTCCTTGTGTGTTTTTTGGACATACTTGGCAAATACATTTTTTTTTTTTTTTTCAAAGCCTCAGACTGATGCCTCATGGGTCCCTGACATCAGTTTGATGGGGCGCATTTCAGCCCACCAGCTATTTTCCTGATAAGAAGATACAAATCAATGGGCAAGAAAAAAAGCACATATAACAACATATGGTAACCACTCTGGAATATCACCCATTCTCCCCCACCATATCCCCTCATACCCTAAGTGCTGCTTTTGTTTGTCAGACAAACATCAGTGTGCGTGTTTGTGTGCAAGCACAGATGATGATTTCAGAAGGCTTGTCATATTTTAGATATGCATCTATAAGCCGAGCTGCTGAGTGGATGGGAAGTTGAAAGGAAAAAGTGACGCACGTACGTGTACGTGTGTGTGCGCGTGCGTGCGTGTGTACCTTTTATTTAAGTGGAAAGTTGGCCCGAAGCCCAGCGTTGTCCTCTGCATGGCCCAGGGAAGTCTTCCTTCTCATAACTCTGACATGAGCGTGGCGATGCCTTGCTCAAGAGCACAACTTGTATCCACTTCATGAGTTTAAAAAAAAAAAAAATAAAAAAATAAAAAAAATAAAAAATGAAATCCAATTATGACTACATTTTTACTTATACCCCCAATTAAAACAATATACACTAGAAAGAAGCATAACATACATTAAATGGAAACTATAACACTATGAATACATCACAGCATATCATGGTCTATCAGTATAAGTAAAACGCTTGGTAGGTGCAAATATTTATTTTGATTTATTATTTGATTTTATGATATTTTATTTTGTCCGCGAGCTTGTCTCAAGGATAATCAGTAACAAAAATCTTAATAATAGTGCAAAAAAAAGGAACGTCATTTTTTTATGCGCAACTGCATTAGTGTGAAAGTATTTTAGTGTTAGTGTGTATTAGTGTCTCGATGTTTTGATGCAAAACAGCATTCATGACAATCTCTCAGCATTCGCAAAATAAGAAGAAAAACATTATTATTGGTGAGGCACAATTGTATTGTTTTGAATGCTTGTCTCCCAGGATTAACTGATTTAATTTTTGATGAAAAACAGCATTATCGAGAGGGTTCTTCTTGTTAATGCTGTCTGTCGCAGATGCACAGTTGCATTAGTCTCTCTCGTAGATGTTTTGATGCAAAACAGCGTTAATGACAATCAGCATTCACACAAAACTATAATAACGATATTAACCTCTCAGCAGCCTCACTATAATTTTTTTGTGAGAATACTTGTCTCTCAGCAGTCACACAATTAATACAAATAATTTAGTTTGAATGCTGTCTGTCAGCATTGACATACAAGATGTTTTGATGTAAAATAGTATTAATTAGAATCTCTCAGCATTCGCACAAAATAAAAGTTTTTGTCTCACAAAATGCTCACTATAGATATTTTGTGATAATAATGAATATGGGTCTCTTAGCATTCACACAAATAATAAAAAGAATACTTATTGGTGACACAAAATTTCATTTTTTGAATACTTTCTCTTTTAGCATTAAAATACAAGATGTTTAATGTAAGATATAGTATTAATGAGAATGTGAACACAAATAATATGAATAGCATTAAAGTATTGGTGACATAAAGCAAATGATCAGTAGTTTGAACGCTTGTCTCTCAGATTTTGCATGTCACATTTTATATAAAATAGCATTATATGAGAAAGTTTGTCTCCAAGCATTCACCAGACAAAATAATAACCGCAAATATACTGTGTATATGCAAAACTGCAGCTACTTACAGTAGTATGAAGTAAATGAGCTTGGTATTCACACAAAAATAACACATAAGTAAAAGATTTTAAAATGTTTATGCCACAAATTAGTGTAAATGCTGAGACAGATCCTCAGAATGGTTCCAAAAGAAAATTCTTAGAGGCGGCTCAGCTCATTGTAAGGACCCAGACTGCTCTCAGCACTATCAAATGAAGCCCAGTCAACACAAAATGAACTTGAGCCCCCCCCCCAAAAAAAATCCCTAAATAAATCCAACTCCCCATCTTGGATTTAAAAGAAAAATAATTAAATTTGTGATTTCAACTTTGTCAAGCAGACATGGACACAGAAGACTATAATGACACAGCTCTGTGATGCATGGCTAATGTGATCATTAGATGTTTGTTTGGAGGAAGAAGCTCGGCTTTCCTTCCTTTCGAGCCATTAAGAGCTGGCAGCATGCTTGTTTTTGCCTTGTTGTCTAACCCGGGCCTTTTCATATTCATGTGACGTGCAGCGGGTTCTACTCCATACACTGTACTGTGTGTGTGTGTGTGTGTGTGTGTGTGCGCGTGTGTGTGTGGATGCTCACAGGAACACACAAGTGTGTGTCAAGGACACACAAAAGAAAATATATATATATATATATATATATATATATATATATATATGTGTGTGTGTGTGTTTTTTATTATTATTATTTATTTAATTGTTCATATTAGTTTGTTTTTTTACAAAAAGTAAAAGGTACGGTGGGCGTCTGGTTAGAGCGTCTTCCTCATAGTTCTGAGGGCTGGGGTTCAATTCCCGGCTCCGCCTGTGTGGAGTTGGCATGTTCTCCCCGTGCCTGTGTGGGTTTTATCCGGGCACTCCGGTTTCCTCCTCCATCCCAAAAACATGCATACTAGGTTTATTGAAGACTCTAAATTTTCCGTATGGGTGAATGTGAGTGCGAATGGTTGTTTGTTTCTATGTGCTCTGCGATTGGCTGGCAACCAGTCAGGGTGTACCCCGCCTCCTGCCCGATGATAGCTGGGATAGGCTCCAGCACTCCCACGACCCTTGTGAGGATAAGCGGCTCAGAAAATGTATGGATGAAACTGAATCCCAAAATGTTTACTTTTTTCTCAAGAAAATTATGTTATGACTTTTTTTTTTGTTATTTTTTACACCCAGCAAATTTGATTTCTTAAAATTAAGATTTTAAGAAAAAAAAACTCTCTTAAAATGAAGACATAATGTAAGAAAAAAAAGTATGTGCATTTGAAAGGAGAGAGTTGAGACAAATTTTTGCTGAGTCACTTTGGGTAATGGTAGTTTTATCAAAACTCAGAGTGGTGTCCTTAAACAAGTGCTTGTGTCTAGTAGGGCCAACAATCAACAGCTCAGATTTCTCGCGGTTAAGAAGCAAGAAATTACAGGATATCCATTGTTTCATCTCATACGCGTCCAGATTACAGCAATCGTGGGGGTTAGTTAGTTTTAATGGCATGTTGTAGGCATAACAGTGAAATCCGATTCTATATTTGCGTATGATATCGCCAAGCAACAGCATATAAATACTGAACAACAAAGGGCCAAATACAGATCCCCGCAAGTGATATTACAATACTTCGAGGTCACATTACCACGGATTACACGGTGCATCCTCTCTGAGAGATCTAAACCAAGAAAGTGCCGAGCCTGTAATACCGATACATGAGGCGATCTAGTAGTATGTTATGATCGACCTTGTCTAATGCTGCGTTCAGGTTGAGTAATAATAGTATTGATGAGGTGTTGCAGTCCATAGTTAGTAAAAGATCATTGGTCACTTTTGCAAGTGCCGTTTCAAAAGAGTGGTCTGCCCTGAATCTGGACTGAAGAAGTTCAAATAGATTGCTCAGGTCCATGTGACCATTAAGCTGTTGTGCTACATCGCTTATCTAATAGTGTTTAGACTTTTTTTTATTACATTATTTAAAATTATATATTCAAGCTTTTTCCTTAAATACAAGTTAATTAATTAATTTACAACTTTGATCTTAAAATCATTTTTCTCAAAATAATAACTAAAAACAATTGGTATCCAAAAATGCTCAGGCCTTTTAGAGATTAGAGAGCTAACTTTTTTCCAGCAATTGCATCTAAATTTATGGCCCATTTGTATATTTTATCTCGCCCAGTGAACCAGAAGAACAAGAAAGTTAACAAAATAAAAAAAAATAAAAATAAAAGCAGACATCTCTGTCCTCAATGTCGTGTGTTAGTATTAGCACACACAGACTAAGCCTGATTAAAATAAATAATTCTGCCACAGTTTTGGAGGATAACAATTTTTACATTTTGTCATTCCTTGCCTCTGAAGTTGTCTATCAATATGGCCGCGGAAGGATGAATATGCACAAGGGGTCCTCCTCCTCCTCCTCCTCCTTCTCCTTCTCGTCTTCGGCGGCGATGGCTGCGGAGGCCCGGTAATTGCCGGTCGTCAGGGGTGGCAGGAACAGTAATTTGCATCTCGGGGATCCTGCAATCAGCGTTCTATTCATTAGTGCGCCTGCCGCTTCATCTGCTGGCCACTCAGAGCTGCCAATCTTCTAGCGGCAGCCAAAGCATGTGGGGGAAAAAAAACAGCAAATGGGGAAAAGTTTCAATTACAAGCCGTGGCCACGCCGAGTGGTGTAACACGTCTCACACCCTATATTTAGGCGGGTATTTATGCAGGTGATTGACTGGTGGCGCTTTGTAGAAGGAGAATTGGATGAAGAAAGCTCAATGAAAGCGTATAATGGCATGAATGTTCAATCACCGCGCAGCCCAATGGGGGACTTTGTCTGTGGCCGTGTGAAGTGGGGGGCCTACGACCGTCGAGACAAGACACAGACGATTGTCACTCAAGGCTATTGTCTCATAAAGGATTACACTACATCTGATTTGCGCTCTTTGTCTTGCCACGCAGCTCACTTTCATGTACCTCTTGCCGCCTGGCGTAACTCCTTATTATTTAAAAAAAAAAAAAAAAGTCATTTTCACCGAAGCCACTACTCAAGGAGATGACACAATGCTGATGAAGACTATTAGCTCCTCCAACATCTTGCTATATTTTTCAGCATTTGATCTTTTAAAGTTTGTGTAAATATTCCTGCGCGCCGCGTTTGCTGCCATAGCGGAAATGGGGCATTTTACCTACCTACCCGGGTGGAGCGCGGCCCCTTGTCTCCTGTTGGTAAAAAGCTAACTAAACATATTATTTTGCATTTCTGTAGCAGAAAACAGAGATGAGGAGAATCGAGTCAAATGACTGGACTCGAGTCAACTCCAGTTGCCAGTTTTATGACTTGCGACTTGCTTGCCAAATACTTCAAAAAGACTTGGCTTTGACTTGATAGCCAAGAGACTTGACTTGAACTACATGACTTGACAAGTCATCTCGTTTAGTGTTGGAAATCTGCATTTTAATCAAGGACAGATTGCCTTTTTTAAAGAAAGAAACATTGTTGTTGTTGGGTTTTTTTGGGGGGGGGGGGTCATTCATATCAACCTGGCAACCCAGTCTGCATTGTTGCGCACTTCCCAGTGTGACGTATCCACCTGTATGAACAATGAAAGAGAGAGCGCAAAAATAATATCATTTGGCCTCAAGGATTATGTTGATAAAGTCTGCAAAAAGAGGATGGCAACCTGCATGGCTTGCAACTCGCGCATTAAAGACACAACAAGAACGACATCAAACTTCATCCGTCACTACAAAACTCACAAAGCCAGGTAAGCTAATTTAACACTTAAGCTAGCTGGTCAAACATTAAATTTCATAGACTGGTTTGGGATGATTAAAAATAAAAATGAGGTGATTGTGAACATTTTAGTTCAGCTAAGTGACGTAACTAGGAGTGGGATGGTTTATGATAATTGTCCGAACCTTTCGTTTTGGTTCATAGGCACGCAAATGTCTCTCTTTTTCTCTCTCTCTCTCATGCACTCGAGAGCAGAAAGTAGCCCTTAAAATATTAATGCCAACTGCTGAATGCAGCAGTGAAGCTACGTTGTTAGTGTTTTGGAGATTATTTAATAAAACATTTTTTTTTAAAAAAGGTCCTGAGACGTATGCTGGCATGACGAAAGAGTCGGTCGGCGCTAGAAGATGTCAGGTGCGTTATAGGTCTGCTCTCTGGGACCACTTTGCATGACCATCACGGGGATAAAAAATGTCGTTGACAAAAGTGCGTTCCACTATTACGAGGTACAGTACAAATTGTGAGTGGCTACGTGTGAATATATTTGTCATACAACTGAACATGGTTACTGAACCATCACCATCAAACTGTCATCTGTTGTGTTGGCTCTGTGATAAAGCTGTCTGCACTATGTTTTTAAAATTGAGACCACAGCATATGAATCATAAACTTTAATCGAATGCCAATTGTCAATTGTCGAGAGTCAGCGGTGCTAAATAAATGAACAAACCCGACTGAGTGATTTAATTAAAGTAGAGGACACAGGAGAAATGCAGATTTTGTTCACATTACTTTTTTTTTGAGGGATGGCAACATTTTTATGTCATGTATTATTCCCTTAATTATTAATCTCTTTCATTCTCCTTTAGCCCATTAGGTACACATCGAATTATATTTGACCAACAGAAAACAGTCTTGGCCTTTGGTTCATTGTGTTCTCTTAAGAAACATAGGAGTTACAAGACTGCCATCATAAAATACACAGCAAAGTTTGTTGAGAAATAAAGTTCAGTTAAATTGAGTTTGAAAAATAAACTTTAAACTTGAACTTGAACTCAGTTCAAAAAATTAAATCAATCATAATCTCTGCTGTTGTTCATTTAACTTTTATAAAGTGTTAATACTTTTTTTTAGTGTTGTGATTTATGGGGGGAAAAAAGTAATGACTTGACTTGCTTGAAATTTTGTGGCGACTCAACTTGACTTAATTGATTTTTTTCCCCAATGACTTGGTTGACACTTGAAGGTTATGACTTGAGACTTGCACATATGTGACTTACTCCCACCTCTGGCAGAAAATAATCATACAGTAATTACCGCTGAAGAATCCATCTTTTTTTTCCCCCCATCGGGTGTCCTTCAAAACAGAATAAAAACTTTGTGGAATTACATGGTGGAAACGTACCCACCCTGTATAATGATGTCGAGACAAGACAAAAGATAAAAATGCAAATTTTTGATTGACATTACCAGAGAGAAGTTGTATTTCCAATGTGTCTATGATTGTATTTCTATGACAGTGTCAATCATATGGGTTGCGCGAAAATTCCTAGCCAGAGTTTTGAACATATCAACCTGCATTTTGGTTTCGGATATTCTTCCAAGGTTGTTCCTTACTCATTTTGGTGAGAATTAATGATGTAATTAAAAAAAACTTGAATATAAACGGAGTAGAGTTGGGGGGAAAAAAGGGTTTCTGTAGACTACATCGCTCCAGTTTGAACGAAATAGGCTTACAAAATGTGATGCCAAATCAAATTTCATTCAGATCTAATCCAGATTACACACTTGGCAGTTTGGCATTTAACATGTTCACACACTTACAGTATGTGTGTCAAATCTAATCAGATCAGGTGGCGGTCTTGTATTGGGAAATGCACCCAATTGTATGACCAGTGAGGCCATGAACTGCTTAAGCCTACTTAAGCACATTGTTGCAACCGTGTAAATAATTTATGAATCAATTCAGAAAGCACTGAACACAATCACGCACACTATTGCCTAATAATAGCCTCTACGTATTAAATACAGTGCAATTACAATGATTAACACCAACGCATCAATGTATTCGTGCTTGCATGGTATGGGCGGGTATCACTGATACTGTATGATTTGTTTTATCAAGTGTATTTGCATATTGGGATTGTTGTATTTTAGGTGGAAATGATGTCTTAAACACATACAGTAAATGTCAGACTTTTGTAATGCTGCAATGTTGTTTTGATCAACTAAATCTGGTGTGTAAAAAGTGAAAGAAGCATGTTTTATATCAAGCCTGAACCCTCTCAATGCACCATTGTTTCGCAGTACTCATTCTTTTCTGATTCAAGACTGTGCAGCACACAAGTCTAAAAATAAAACCATAGAATGGTCTTTTGTGGCAACGTGCAAAGTGAAAATATAGTTGAACGACTCACTAACCTGTGCTATGACCTGCTCATATGCCCATTTGCTATTTCATTCATCCATCCATCCATTTTCTGAGCCGCTTCTCCTCACTAGGGTCGCGGGGGTGCTGGAGCCTATCCCAGCTGTCATCGGGCAGGGGGCGGGGTACACTCTGAACTGGTTGCCAGCCAATCGCAGAGCACATAGGAACAAACAACCAGTCGCACTCACAGTCACAGTCACACCTACGGGCAATTTAGAGTCTCCAATTAATGGATGTTTTTGGGATATGGGAGGAAACCGGAGTGCCCGGAGAAAACCCACGCAGGCACGGGGAGAACATGCAAACTCCACACAGCCGGGGCCGGGGATTGAACCCGGGTCCTCAGAACTGTGAGGCTGACGCTCTAACCAGTCGGCCACCGTGCCGCCCTGTTTCATTCTGAAAATATGGCCAGAAGTGAGAGATTATAATCCTATACTGCAGTTAATATATACATAAAACATAAAACATATATATGCAAATGGGAAAGTAATTAAAAGACCAGATTTTTCACTTGTAAAGTGTAAAATTACATATTTTTCTATATTAAATGATGTACACAAAAACTAACGATTACTTCATCCATCCACCCATTTTCTTGAGGTTTATCCTCATTAGGGTTCTGGGTGAGTTGGAGCCTATTTTAGCTGACTTTGGGCGAGAGTCGGGGTACACCCTGGATTGGTCACTAGCCAATCACAGGGCACATAGACTGACAACCATTCACACTCACATTTGCACCTAAAGAATCTGTAAAGGTTGAATAAAGGCAACTGGACCGTACTTGTTTATTAAAGACATTTCACGTTTAATCCAAAAGGCTTCCGTTCTAAATTTTATGTCTATTTATGCCGAGGAGGGTGTGTTCCCAGGGGATGGTCAACAATGGGGTGTTGCTGTTGCCTGGTGTGGTTAGTTAAACGAACGTCCTACATCCCAGTTTGTCATTCACTTGTCTTGCATGTGGCAAAACAGCTCATTATGACATAGTTATTAGGCAAACGATAGGCGATGCTTCAAACGTTCTCTTCCTCTGTTTTCATTTTTTCCAGATTAACGTAGATGGCTTCTTTTACACCTCTTTCAAACCAGCGGACCAATCCAGAATTTGGATGTTGTCCTCCTATAGAAGGACTCCACACCTAAAATTTCGGATTTAAATCAGCCTTTTGGATTAAAAGTTAAACGTCTCCAACAATCAAGAGCAGTCCAGTTGCCTTGATACAACCATTGCAGATTACCATGACCTGGATAACTGAGAATCTACAGGCAAACCTAAGGACAAATTGTTGTCGTCACAAGCATATTCTTAGAATGTGGGATGAAGCCGTAGTACCAGCATAAAATCCACGCAAGCATGGGGAGAACATGCAAACTTCACACAGGAAGGCTGAAGCCTGGATTCAAACACCCAACCTCAGAACCTTGAAGCAAATGTGCTAACCATTCTTCCTAAGAATTACAGATCCAGTGGAACCTCGATAAAACAGTCCTCAATATAATGGATATCAGATACAATGGACCGTCGGCACTGAATAATGTGCCCAAAAATAGTTTCCATTTGTCACATAAAAGGCCGTTGACAAAGTCTGTTAGTTCCAGCATTGGCCGCTTCCTGAATTACTGGTGTAATTCAGGAAGAAAATGGGACTGTGTTTCCGGATCACAGATATACAATATTACTATATCCAATTCCAAAAAACGTGCCTCCCATGCCTATATGGCGGCCATGTGACAATGGTTATATCCATTGTCTATTGTACATAGAGCAGAAAGAGCGGCATGGCTGTGGCGTTGACTCTGAGGAGTCTCTAGAGGCTGGAACATGCTATATTTGGTACAGTAACAGTTTCTTTTGTTTTATTTAGGTTTTTTTTTGGCAAGCCGGTCGCCTTTGGCAATGCATTTGGAACTAGGAAGCACACTAATTATTTGCGGCCATGAAAGCGACTCGCCTATGATGAGTGACCATGACCAAGCACACCGGTGTGGTAAGTTTGGATAAAAAGTGAAACTTTCAAACATTTTCAAGATTTGTTTTCTATTTACAATAACTTTGTACTGTACTGGCTGCTTTAGGCCACGAAAAAAATCTACAAAACAAGAATTTTGTAATGTACAGTAAAATGGGTGCTTAGTCTGTTCTATCGAGGTTCCACTGTGAATTGATTTAAGACAAATGAATCACTACTCTACAGTAAATACAAAAACACATTGGAAAGAAAATACAACACCATCTGCTGGATCTCTGCCCCCAAAACAGAGTCAGCAGTGACGACAATCGCAGCTCAACTTGACCTGGGGATGAACCTGTCAATACACGACCGGGGAAATGCCCCAATTTCCCATTTGACTTGGCGCGCTTGATCTCAAATCACAGCTCATTTCTCCACGCATGAGCACATTTCCTCTTCTCACTCGTGACAGCCTTTTATTGCCTTTGCACGGCACCTTTCCACCCCGTCGGCGCGCACCTCTGCAGTCAACGCGAGCGTCTACCGACACAGAAACAACAACGACGACTCTGACAGGCCTCTGTCAAATTATTAAGGCCGCCGCTCTGATGATTCTGCAACCGGACTCCAACCAACCCTCCTCCAGATGACTGCAATAACACTATTACACTTACCATCATCATGTCAAAACACCTCTCGCTGTCAGCCTGTCTGACCAGCTGTCAAAACCCCCCCTCCGACCCTCCCCCTTTATCCGCTCGGTTGTGAAAAGACAAGAGACGAGCAGTTGAAAGCGAGGTGAATTCCTGGGAACAGCCTACGAGCCACCGAAACACCTTGACACGCACCTGTCAGGCACCTTAATTTTGCGTGTGTGCACGTGAAAGGGGAGGGCTGGTAGAATGAGGGGGTAAAGAGAGGGAGCGTGCAGCTCAGTGGGTGGCAAAGGAGAGCGATGGCTGCTTTTGACAGGAGCTATTTGGCTAATCCAAAACAACAGCTGGAAGGTAAGGAGGGTTGGGAGGGGGAACCTTACAGGACGTAAAATTGAACCCTGCATGCAGAAGCGTTGAGGTGGGGGCGGGAAACAGACAACGATGACAAACACATTAAAACTATAACCCCTTCCTGCTTTTTTCACCGCAGAAATCTGTCTCAACCTTGGTCCTCCATGTTATCTCATTTGTTACTACAAATGATCATTCATGCTTTTGTCTCCTCACATCTTGACTATTGCAATCCTGTGTTCACCTTGCTCAACAAAACTTTCATTTTCCGTTACACTTAAGTCTCCATTTACAGTGGTGCCTTAAGATAAGAGTTAATTAGTTCCGTGACCATAATTGTAACTCACAATACTCATATCCCAAATCATCTTTCTCCATTGATATGAATAGAAATGCCATTAATCCATTTCAGCCCCCCCACCCCCAAAAAAACCTAATATTTTTTTGTAATATGTTTTTAACAATAAAAATACCTCTCTACAAAATAGTGCTTTATAAAAACATACAGTAATGACATAACTAAATTGAATGTAAAGAATTAAAATGTTTTTACCACATTTTGTGCTTCAATTCAATGGATATTGTGCTGCTCCCTCTGGTATGGGAGCCTTGGTCAGCTATGGCCAGTATAATGCAGACATGAATATACAGTCCACGGAGACATTACAACTCTTAAGTTTTTCCTTGCCTCCCTCGCCGAGTTCTTGCCAATGCGGTGTTCAGTTGGTTTTCTTATATGCCTATATGTAATGTATGAGGAGTGTGGTTTTTGGCTTGCTCAATGTGTGACATACCTTCAGATAACTAAAATATAAATAAAATTAACTTGACTTGACCTACTTACTGTAATGTCCTCGCATGTGGGAAAGGAGAGCATCAGTCGCCGATGCGCCTTTTCAGCCCTTTACTGAATGCCGGGAGAAGAGTAAAACACATACTGTACACACAGTGATCACCAGGCCCCTAACTCTAACCACCTAACCCCCTAAACCTACAGCCACAGGCATGTATCTAACACAGAGATACTACAATATGTACAGTATTTTGTATACATTTTGTGTTTGCATTTTAAGGTGTTTTAATAAGTTTAAATGTGTGTACTGCAAGTTTAAATGTTTAAAGCGTGTGGGCGGGGTAAAGATATCTAAAACAAAATGTATATGGTCTCTCTATGTTTTCATCTATTGTGGGTGGGTCTGGAACATATACACGGGCTTCACAGAATACCACCGCTAGGCTTCGGTTTTGATCGCGCAGTTTTCTAGTATTAATAGTATATTGTATAATGACTTTTTGAGTCCTCTGTGTTAGTTACCATAAAAATAAAATATGCTAGCTTAGAGGAAAAACAACAAGCAGCACGTCGGGTGAAGTCACTTTGTTGGAGGGAGGCACTAAGGGAGGACAAGCAGCCTGTCGGGACCCCATTGAGTTGCATCCATTAGCGTCCAAGAGGCAGGTGAGAATGATTACGCACAGTACGGTCACGCATGTACTGGCCTTCATTAAACATCTGGTTGAGTTTTGTCGAGATGGGGAAGCCGCGTTAGGGTGGTCCTCTCTCCTCCAACACATCTGTCCTGTTAACACGGGCCGGGCCTTCAACGTTCTAACGTCTTAACATCTCCTCTGGGTGCTGCAACACGACACCTGCTCGGCCCACTACTGACTGTATAATTAAAATGTTGACATCACAAGGAGCATGGTGAGATAATGTTTGTGAATGCAAGGCAAAATGCACCGCAGCATATGATAGCAATGGATACTGTGCAAGAATTCCTATTAGTGGCCTTGGGGCTCGCCTTCTGAGCTAGTTTGCGCTCTAGCTGTAAGAAGTCGTGGTCAGTTATTGCATCTCATTGTTTTATATTAGAAAAGTGTTTCTCATACCAATATTTACTGTAATTATGACTTTACTACTGCATTAGCAGTGTTGGGAGTAACTAATTACATGTAATAAGATTGCATATTTTTTAGTACATAAGTTTTATGTAATTATAATCCATTACATGACAGGAAGAAAATGTGAAATTAATTTTCAGTTGCTTTTGGAAATTTCTGTGATCACAATTTTAGTTACATTTGTCAAATAGCTGCAGAAGTTCAGATTGTTTTTTTCATATCACTTTTTCATTCTAAAGCCGACGCTTGTGATTGGCTCTCTCTGGTCATGTGCCATTCTGCTAGTCTCAAACATGACATTGAAATGCCACCTTGGGGTGAAATGTATTAGCTTTCTGAAATTATGAAAAGGTTAGACGCATTGTTACATTTTTGAGCGCATAAAAGAACATTGACTTTTGAACAATTTCATCTTTAGAATAGTGGAGTTTTTTATGGAACATTTACTTATCTGTGTTGTCTCTTTATGTTATACTAAAGTTAATTTGTTTTTACACTTGTGTACATGCTTTGCATGTACAGTACTTGTCAGAGGTTCAGACACAGTTTCCCATTCAATAGCACTTGAAAGTGTGTCCAAACCTTTGACTGCTACTGTATGCCTGTACAGTTAATAAAGGTTATCTGATAGTTGGTGAAAATTTGACACAGGAACAGATTATTTCTACTATTCCATAACTTGCTATAAGAAAAAAAAACAAAAAAACATTCATACTAATTTGAGTGTGCTTTAACAGATTGTGTTCCACTGTAATTACATACTATACAAATATATTTATAATTTATGCACAATACTAGCATGTGATGATGTGATTGTTTGTCGAATGGCATTCACACAATAGAACAGTACTAACCCATAAAATAGTCCTGATGGCATCATCATTGTCACTCCGATGATGGTGCAAAAACCTAGCATATACTGTACAGTAAAATAGTCCTGATGGCATCATCATTGTCACTCCGATGATGGTGCAAAAACCTATCATATACTGTACAGTAAAAGGCAGTAATACAAATAAATAGGATGGTTCGACACCAACCCAAAACCACAGAAGACTTTGGTCATGTGGTGTCAGACGAAGCCACCAAACATAATCCCCCCGCACCCTCCCAAAAAAAATCCCACCTTCTAGACCGTTTGTAAGGTGTCTGGTTGGCTCACCTCGCCTACACGGTGTTCCCATCATCCACTTTTTATCCTTCTCTGCCACGCTGAAACACACTATATGGGCAAAAGTATTGGTACAATTACATTATCATTAGAAGTGCACATATTCTTCCACACTAAAACATCCAAGCATGCCTTTAAGGACCTTGGTTTGTTCCTTCCTCAAACTTCCCCAAAAACCCAGAACTATCCAAAAAAATAAATAAATAAATCAAAGAATTGTCATCCAACCCCTGATTGATTGATCACAATGTGTGTCCAAATACTTTTGCACATATATCAGCATGTGCAAGATTCTATGTTGATGGGATCAGGCCATATTTGGTCATGAATGTGGTTAGGAGCACAATAACATCAGAGAAAAGAATCAGGACATGGCCCATATGCACTATTGCGCATTAAGAATATAATACATGCTACATTACAGTATATATAATATCTTTATCATTATTTTACATTGTGATGCAAATTCATAGCCCTTAAATTTTTTTCTCCCCTCCATGCGCGCACACACACAAACACACACAAACACCCTTAACCTCCTATATTAATCCATGAGCTCTAACCTGGAGTCTACTTTAAAGTCACTTTGGGAACTTTAAACACACTTTCATGTTTGATTGGCCCCGAGTTCTTTAGCGTGTGTGTATTACATATGTGCATGCGTGCGTGCATTTGTGTGTATGTGTGTGTGTGTGTGTTTGCGTGTGTGCCTGTGTGTGTGTGCCTAAGTAGCAACAGATGCTGCTTGTGACCTCAGAGGCTTCCTGGAAACTCAAATTTGTCAAAATGAAGAAGAAAAAAGAGAGAGCGGCAGTTTAGGTAAATGTAACTTATACAGGAGACACACACACGTACATACTGTACGCCATGCAAACCAGGCTTTTCGGGTTGTGTTACATGACCTCATGAATAATCATAAATATACTTGTACATATGCAGAATCAAACAGATGATAAATTGTCACTGTGGAAGTTATGTTGCAACATATTAAATTTCCTATTATTTTAGTCTTTAGATTAAGATTTGTTCTAAATTTTTAAACTGTGAGACGAGTTAATTTTGACCCGTTTCGCAGTTCAAAATCTTTTTAAAACATGTTTTTTAAAATGTGAAAAAGAAATAGGAAGCAACTTTAAAATTTATAATACAGTGGTGCCTTGAGATACAAGTGACCCGACTTACGATTTTCTTTTTTTTGCGAGCGCTACCTTGAGATACGAGTACTGTATGGTGGCAGTGAACTCAAATCATCTCACTTATAATAAGCAGCACTTTGACCAATTGTGAACAATTCTTCAAAAAAATGAGGATTCAAGCTGTTTAATGCCACTCACTCCCAGTTGAGGTTAGCTGTCCAACTAAATTACATATCAAAGAGAATTACACAACGTGTATTAAAAATAACCAAACAATTGCCTAAATAAAGGCCCCGCTAGCTCAATGCTAACATACAAGGGAAAACACCATTGGCACGTTAACGATTAGCATCGATATTTGCGGTTTGGGAACCCTTTAAACAACTGATATATGAAAACAAGGGGGGGAGCAACACATATAGACAGATAATAGCGCAATACTCACAGGCATATACAGTACTTGTTGTCGTCTGTGAAATAATGATGAATATCATTGCAGCTTAGTTGGTCACTGAGATTCGTAACAATGTGAATACGGACAAACGAAGACGACCCACTCTCTTCTTCGTTTGTCTGTATGACTGTATTACATTGCCCTCGGTGGCCAAGGCAGAAGAAGCAGCAGAATGAATTGCATTGAAGCATTAAATCATGATGCACAAACGGTTTAATTTTTTTACATTGTACTTACATTGTATGTTGTAACTCTGTTTTATATATATATATATATATATATATATATATATGTATATATATATATATATATAAAGTACAACATTACAGATTGTTATTTTACTTATTAAAAAACACATTATAATCTTTTTTGGGGGGGTAGTGGAACTGATTCCATTCATTTTAGTGAGGAAAGAGAATATGAGATATGAGTGTTTACAGTTAAGAGAGTGGTCACAGAATGAATTAAACTTGTATCTCACAGCACCACTGTATTTTTAAAACTATTTTTGAATTTGCAAATGCTAAAATAATAAAGTAATATATAAATACACAAGAGGTTTAAAGGGAAGCAAATATGTGAAAGTTATAGAATTTGTTTTTGTGCAAATATTCCACAAAATGTATTATTTTACAATATTTTTAAATTTATTATACTGTATTTTTATGCATGTGGCAGGTGACACTGAACCGTGAACATTTGTGATGTACCAGAGGAACAAAGATAACATGAGGTTTAAAGAGGGCAAATGTTATCATGCTCCTGTTACTGCTAATGTGTCATAATTTTAAACAGCCAACATTTAATGTGATGGAGGGATGAAAATGTTTCGGGAACAGGAAATAGGATGTTATGTTACGTAGGGGAAAATAATAAGAATGCCTGCAACTAAAAGTTATTTTAATTCCTTTTTTATGAGGGACAATTTCCTGCTGATTTAATGACAGGACATTTAAAGTCAAAGTTGTGAAACCAATCGCATTGTGACTCAAGGCTTCACTCTGGGTTTTCACTTGGTGGCCTCTATCTCACGGTCGTGTGATTTATTGCGGCAGCGGCCGATGGCGGCGCGTCGCTGGGAAATGGCACGGCCTTCACATGCATCATCCCTGCTCTTCTTTAGCACCGGAAAACAATCACGATATCTGGGTGACGAGCAGGCCTCGAGCCGAGCACATGATATCACCTCTTTAGGAAAACAAGAGGAAACGCGTGCCAGTCGCTCTCATATGCGACCAATTATTTCACGGTGAAGTCGAGTTGTGGCGGCCGGAGGGGAACATTTTCAACCATTAGCCCTTTAGCTCCGGGATCATACTGAGGGTAATAGTGACTAAACACTGAATAAACACATTTGGCTAATAGGTCATTCCAACCTGAAGCGTCAAAGCCAGCCGATTGGCTCTCAGGGACGCCATCATTGACAATGTGCACACGGGGAGCCGCCGAAAAGATGCAAAAGAACATGTGAGTTGGCAAAACAACGCAAACAACAACAGTTTGTGTCACACGGGAATCTAAGCAAAAATGTAAATGATAATTACATGCGTTATATATGCAAATAAACTAGGATTTGCAGAGCTGTTATTCGTCCAGGCAACAACTAAATACATATCATTATCCAGTATGTTAGAATACATACACAATTAAACTAAAATTACATCATAACTTGCAATACCATATACTTTATGCATTGTCTTTTGTTGTTGCAGTTACCAGCTATTGAGTAAAACTTAAAAATACATCTGTAAACATTTTTGAAAAAGCAGTTAAAAACAAAAACAAAAAACTTTCGGCAGAAGTACCAGTACGACTTGATTCTTGATTGATTATTAACTATTTTGATTTGTTTTGCTTGTATTAATATTATGTTTGTAACTTGTTACTTATTATTGTAATCATGTAAAGCACCTTGTGAGCACTCTCTGTGAGAAGTGCAATGGACAGTCAATAAAATGTACTTAACTTACAAATGATGTTAATGTTTATGAATAGTGACAGTCATGGGGTCGTTATTATCTGTGGCTAATTATGATGAGAGCTGATCATGTTCATAGAAATGAATAAATAGAAACCAATAGTGGAATAATGGTTTGAATTGTAGAGCATACATGCACTGTTTCAATATAAGATAAATAAGCGGCTGAAAAATGTATATGTTAATGTATTATTATTGTATTATATTATTTGCATCACGATAAAGTATCATTAATTCCCACAGAAAATGCATTAATAAGGAGTCATATTGTCTCTAAACTGAAGTGCCAAAGACAGAAATTAGTTGAGGTTGTCATTTCAAATGATAATTTTTTTTTAATCTGTGTGTATTTGGAGAACAATAATACTGCTGCATATTCTTGCTGCTGTTCATGATCAAATCTGGATATAGTATAGTATTCAATTTTTATATGTATTCATGTGAAGCTGTCACTCACTGGTGACTGGTATTTAGTTCCTTCACAACTGCTTACATATCGATTATTTAGTGATACATGAATAGTTTTTGCTACAAATAACGCTACTGACTCCTTTTTGCTGCTGTTCACACTACTGTATACATTAGCATCTCTTTATCCAGGTACAGTTGCAACATACGCTGCTGCTCAGTGTCATTACCTGATGTAAATATTTGCATTCATATTTTGGATTCTCTGATGCTATTAGTCTCTTGTGCTACTACTGTCCACGTTCCTGCTGTCAAAGCCAAATTTCCCTATTGCAGGATTTATAAAAACCATGTTCTATTCTATAATTTTGACACGATAGCAATAGTGTGACTGATTTGTCTGTCAGCATTCAGGCAAAAACTAATCAGAACACAATAAAACATTATTTGTTAATTGTTTTCATACACAGTTAAACGTAATCATCTGCTCCGAATGTTCCGGACGAAAACAGAACAGCAGTATCATCACAAAGTAAAATTTGACTCAGCAGAGCAGAGACCAGATGCAAAGAACCCTAATTCAGATTACCACCAAATTGTTGACTTTCACATATGTCTCTATACTTCATTTAGAAGACTATGCTTTTATTTTGTGTATTTTATCTTCCAATGTCAAAAGCACAAAGCCACACTTTTATTTGGATCTGCACCAGAATGAAACCGATTCTTCCCCTGCCCCCGCAACTGAAAATCCAGTGGAAATTGGTAATTGTGTTAGTTTTTGTGTAATCCCACTTTGCCAGGGAGGTTGGCTGTAGTTTGCATAGCTTGCGCATCTGTATTCTCAACTACATTGAATGGGTTCTTTTTTGAGCCGTGCAACGCCCCACTACGGAGATGATCAAGTGGTTGATGGTACAGTAGTTATTTTTTGCATTAGACTGCAAAAAAAGAAAAAAGAAAAAAAATGACAACGTAGACAACAGTAAACACCGTGCCACCGTAATGCAAAGGCGAAAAAGAACTGCTCTCCTCCTTGTTTTTGATGATAGCTTTTCAGTGTTGGATACAATGTTTTTTTTTTTTCTTTTCGATTATCCCTTAAGAAAAATATCTGATGTTGCTTAATTTTCCGTCTGAACATTTGGAGCAGATGTTACACTGTAACTGCATGAAGAAAAAAAAAAAAAAAAAAAAACATCAATCGTGTTTTGTAGAACCTTGGCTGAGTAAGACATGTTGTAGCTGTGCTGTGTGGTAGTAAAAAGTCAAAGACGCAGGTTGTGTCGCTGCTCTCTCGCCACGAGCCCGCGGCTCTGTTTACTTTCCGCTAGCAGGGCGATCTGGAAGCGTTTGGCCGGGGCTGCACTCACTGGGAACTATCAACCAATTCACATTTTAAACTATTTTGATATCGGGCCCTGTGGAGAGTTGCTCTTTCCTTGAGAACATGACTTGCCTTTGGGCTCTGGGGCCTGCTCGCACGGCCCGAGCAGTAAACACAGGCATGGAAGCCAGAGAGTTTCTTTTGCGTTGAGAATAGACGTCTACAAAAAGTGGGACGGGGGGAGGATAACCCTCCTCAAGATCTCACGATTGTGAGGAGGAATCCACTGTAAACAGGCTGCAGGGAGGAGATCAGTGCAGACAAGTGACTTAATACCTCACACTAAGGAAAAATGTACATATACTATAAATAGACTGGCACAGATGAGCAGCAGCCATCTTTGAAAGTGATATAGTTAGAGAGCAATCAATATTTGTATTGTAGTACTATGGGATTACTGAGTTGAAAGATGAGACAACCATTTACACTATCGCTAATGTACAACCATTAAAAGAATGCTGAGAGACATCTCTTTGCACTCATGCAAATGTGCATTTGTTTTTTGTTAATTTTTATGGGGAGGTAGAACAAAGATATATATGTATTGAATGAATAATAATTTTCTGACAAAAACTGAAACTGATGAAAGCACATGGATAATTTCACGTGACACTCCTGACGGATCTGACATGGTCGGGAATCACTGCTTCAGTGCACTACAAAAATTACACATTCACACTATTGCTATCGTAGACCCATCAAAAAGATTGCTGAGAGACAGTATTTTGCACTTATGGATTTGTGCATTCATTTAAAAAAAAAAAAATTAAGTATTGTGTAATTATTGATAGACGAGCATTCACACTTATGCTTTTGTGTACCACAAAAAATATTGGGTGAATGCTGAGACAAGCATTCACACACAAAAACAATTTTGCATCATTATGTTTTTATCTTTGGTGAATAACAAATACCAGTTGCTCAATAACGCAACTTGGGGTCAGAATAAGTTTTTTTTTAAAATAATAAAATCATTGTTTTGTATTTAATTATAATTTTAAATTTTGTGTTTACATTACTTTTTATACTAGATATGAATGAATAATCTTTTAATTTTATAAAATAAATAAATAATATAGACATATAATAGAAATACCAAAAGAAAAACATTGACATAAATGATATGATAATCATAATAATGATTGTGCGCCTACCAAAATGGGAGACAGTCTTTTACACTTTACAATTGTACGTACATTTGTTTCGTTCTATTGCTATGAATGTTGAGAGGCAGTCAGTCACACTGTGTGATGGAAAAAAAAAAAAGCCACACTACTGTAGATTAGATTCATGCATCACAGATAACTTGTAATGTCCATGACGGCACACGACATGTATGTAACCAAAATAATTGCCTTCGGTGGGAAACCACCAAGCTACAACCAAACTAACATTTAATTGCATGAATTTCAATGGAAATTGAGTTTAGATTTGTGTGCGATGATTACAAATTTCAACTCAATATGTGTCCCAGTTTCATCTTCGACCTGACCACACGTCTTACAAAATGTGATATGGTGGGGAATCATATCAACACAATAGGGATGGAACATCTGTCATATAAGTTTCATCAACACGGCTGAGTAAAAGTACATTTAAAATGAGCAATTATCAATACTGCGTAGTAATTTATAAAAGAAAAAAGTACTAATTCATCTGTATGTCTCCTTGTTACTTTCTGTTCATTTCTGCTCCTTCCTATTTATTTTTTTGTCTGTGTTGTTTTCTCAGCATTGCAATGCATCACTTGACATTACCCAAGCAAGTTTGAGATGCAGCGCATCAGCTGAAAGCAATTTGGTCCGGAGCGCAGCTGCCAGGCGGATAAGACTTTCCTTCTTTCGTTTACTTTGAAATGTTCCTTTCCCCCCCGCCCCCCACCCGAACTTCCAAAATACACAAGGCAGCCAAATTGCTGACATGTGTGAGAGGGGGGCAGCGAGGCTCCTGCATTTTTTCATGCCCCCACTACGCAAAAGTCCACATTGTTTATTTAAAGAACGCTGAACACTTTAGCACTATTAAGCAACATGTCATATAGTAAACTAAAGGTTTCCTCTCAGGAAAAATCCCTGACAGTTTATTTTTCTTCAGCAAAAAGTTGGTTTAGACTCACAAAGCTGCCTCCATGCACAAGTAAGCAACGGGCCTGTGAAGTGCAAAATGCTAAAAGCACAAAGTAAACCTGCATGTTCTATGTCTATTGTGGGAGTGAGACCAGAGCATTGGACTGTCTCTTGCCCGAAGCGTGCATGTCACAAATGCCATTAAAACGGCCCAAAACGATCATTTCATACAATGTACCACACAAGGAAAACTACTAGATTTAAATGTCCTCTCATTCAGTAAACTATAGGTACACACATACAGGCAAAATTGTTGGTAGCATTTCATTAAAGAAAAAAAACACAATGGTCGCTGAAATAACTTTAAAAAGTAATAATAAATCGATTTAACAAAATACTCAGCCATTGATTTTTGGGGTCCGATAATTGGAGTTGCACAACCATTTGAAGCAATCACTAATCAAACCATTCACACTGGCAGTGTAGCAGTACTTTCTGCTGCCTTTCGTGAAATGGGTGCTGGTTTAATTCCCAACCAGTGCCACATTGCCCAGCCACTGTCGGCCCCGAGCCTAAATAAGAAACGAGTGGGTTGTGTTAGGAAGGGCATCTGGTATGAAAATTGTGCCTAATAGATCACGCGAGTGACCCTGATGGGACGAGCCAAAAGTTGTGCAATCAAACAATTTCTGTAAGTCTCAGTGAAACATGCACCTGTCCACAGGTATTTACAGGGATTTTGACCCACTCTTTGCGAGCAAACGGCTCCAGTTGTCCCAGGTTAAGAGCGTGCTTGCACCAGACGGCGTGTTTCTGCTCCTTCTGATGTTCAATAGGATTCAGTTCAGGGCTCTTCAGAATAATCCAATGTTTTGCTCTTAGTCATTTTTGAGTATTTTTTAGCTTAGGCCAAGCTTTCTGACCGTGGACAGCACTTCATTTTCCAGGACCCTTTGATAGTCTTGATATTTCATTGTACCCCACAAAAATTCTGGCCAGCCTGTGCCAGATGCGGCAAGACGGCACCACAAGATAACTGAGCTTCCTTCATGTCTAACAGTAGTTACAGCCTTCTTTTCTTTGCATGCTTTATTTTTGTATCTGATCTGTCCTGCCAAAAAGCTGCTGTTTTGTCTCATCTGTGCAAATGACCGAACCTCCCACAAGCTTTGTGGCTTTTCAATATGCATTTTGGCAAATTTGTCTTACCAGTTTCAATGTATTTCAGTGACCATTCTGTCTATAACGGAAGGGTACCAACAATGTTGCCAACGTGTGTAAGGCAGATATTGATTGAGTTGATGTTTCTTTTTTTATTGTAATTATAAAACGTAATATGTATATCAATAAAAATAAGGGGGAAAAACAAAAAAGAATACATTACAGGCGTTTAACAAGAAAATAATGATACATGACAATAATTTCTAATAGGTCTGCTTTCTACTCAACTGTTAAAATATTCTGTTTTGCAACCACTGATTAAAATGAAAAATTAAAAAGTATTTTTTTTGCCAGAGGCAACCTCCAAAAGCTAAATTTCATTGCATTATTTTGATTTCTCTAAGATAAAAGTATAGTGATTTTATTCATCTATGTGTAAAAACTGAGGATGTACGTTCCTTTTTTTCTCTCGTGACTTTGGAGGCGTTCGGGGGGGGGAGATACAGGTTTAAAGATATATTCCTTCAGACCTATGCAATATGGTCCACGACAAGCGTCGGACAGTGCAGAAAAGCGGGACTTGGACATAAACACAAGTCACAGTACAGCGTTGCATATAATGATTGCCTTGGAGCATGCCAAGAAGAATGTGTAAACAGTGAGTGTAAAAATGACAAACGATGGTACATTCAGACAGTACAGAAAGGCAGGACAGACAGAAACATAAATGATGATTAAGACAAGCATATGACAACAATTCCCAGATCACAATCAAATATACCGCCTCAGGGACCGGTGTCACCGGTGCTACATGGACTAATTGTAATGCTCTAAGGTTAAATCAAGGCAACTGGACTGTTCTTGTTTGTTGAAGATGTTTCACCTTTAATCTAAAATGCTTCTTCAGTTCTAAAATTTTAAATGTTCGCCTTACAAACTTAAATTAAGTTCTCCCTGAAGATCCCTTTACGATTACATGTGAAACATTCGGTTGCCTCGATTCAACATATTCGGATTACCATGACCTGTAGGAGTGAGAAGCTACACAGATAGATGGACTAATTGGCATGAAGATCATCCAATTACTCCATTAACAATGTATAAAAAGCCATCCAATGACAGGACATTTGGACTTAGAGCAACAATATTGCCACTGTACAAAGAGGTTTTCCTGGATAAAGGTTAAATGAAATGAAAAAAAAGAAGAAAAAAAAAGAAAGAAAAAAAAAGATCACTAAAGAAATACTGATTGATTTTTCTTCTTTTTTGCACTGTGCTGCGAGACAAAATTTGAGTTACAAACCAGCTTCAGATTCACCATTGATAGACTTAAGTTAAAAAAAAGACAAAAGAAAACCTGGAGCAATTAAGGTACTGTTATGCCATCACGTGTGGCCAAGGAGAGCTGAAGTTGCCGATGCCCTTTCTGATGTGTATTGAACAGGATTAACAAACACACAAATACAAAATGAGAACACTCGCAAGGAGCTGCTGCAGCCCGCCACCTCATGCGCAAATGCAGAATAATCGGCACAAACTCCTTATGCCACGCCACTTAGAAGCACACATCAACATAAAAATACTACATTATGTACAGTAATTGCAGTTCATGAAACCAGTTTATTTCCTTACTTTCCCTTGTTTTTATACAATACAGGGCTAGTTTCATTTACTAAAGACATAACGAAAATATTGCAGTGGTTTTTGGGAGGCTGTAAAGAATTAACGGCATTTTATTTCAATTGGAAACATTTATTTGATATAGGCCTACAAGTAAAGTGAGTTACAAGCTTGGTCATGGAACAAATCAAACTCGTAATTCAAGGTATGTACCACTGTGAAAGCAAAAATGTCTTGGACGTTCGGTCTGGGGGGTGTGAGGGTAAAGCAGGACAGGGTAAAACGGCACAAGGAAAACAGGGATGACAGCCAGGAGTAAGCCTTGTGTGAGTCATCCAAGGCGTGGGAGGGGCGTGGAGGGAAGGAAAGAAGACTTCGGGTATGGGGGGGGGGGGGGGGGGACGCTGAGACGGGACGGTTGCTATGTCTGATAGCCCACCGGGGCCCGCGGAGCCAGCCGACACTGGGAAGCAGCTAATATACCTTGACATGCGTAGGAAACCCAAAACTCTACGAGAACTCCGTCAGATAGGAGCCACCCAGAGGAGTGTGTAGCCTGAGCCGCTGTGTGTCCTCTCTAACTAGCACTGTTTACATGAGTCCGCAGCCAAGGAATGCTCGAGTATACCTTGAAGAAACCACAAGCACAACAGCATTAGCAGCACATCAGCTCCCCACCATGGGAACAAGTCAACTCTACTCGGCTACCAACAACTGGCAGCAATTCGTTCTGTGTGTGTGTGTGTTCAGTACATAGGATCATATCCTTCAGTCAATATTAGCTTGGATGCTGTAATATTGTCAGCAAGCGCTTAATGGGAATTGAAAAGGGCAAAGTCACTCCAATGTGGATTTGAGTCAGGACTGATTTTCAAAAAGTGGCCCCAGTGACATGATGGGAACAGACAGTTTGGAAACAAAAAAGCAACAGTTATGTGCAAAGTTACGGACCTGACTGCCAACAGACTTTGTTTTTACAAAAGACTGAAAACCAATAGTTACGACCCACTAAAATACCACTTAAACAAGTTTAACTACTTTTTTGCGTGGGAAACATTTTTGTGTGGGACTTACTTTAAACAAAGCACCGATGCATGAAAACACATTTTTTAAACCACTTTAAGAAAATAATATAATAAAACTCAAATACAGTATCACAAGAGTATTAGTTAGAAAATTATGCCCCCAAAAGTGGCATTGTTCCAAATTTGACATGTATGTTCTTACGGCTGTCCAACAAATAGATCTCCTGATATTGAGTTTTTTTATCCATCCATCCATTTTCTGAGTCGCTTCTCCTCACTAGGGTCGCGGGCGTGCTGGAGCCTATCCCAGCTGTCATCGGGCAGGAGGCGGGGTACACCCTGAACTGGTTGCCAACCAATCGCAGGGCACATACAAACAAACAACCATTCGCACTCACATTCACACCTACGGGCAATTTAGAGTCTCCAATTAATGCATGTTTTTGGGATGTGGGAGGAAACCGGAGTGCCCAGAGAAAACCCACGCAGGCACAGGGAGAACATGCAAACTCCTCACAAGCGGGGCCGGGGATTGAACCCCGGTCCTCAGAACTGTGAGGCTGATGCTCTAACCAGTCACCCACCGTGCCGCTTGAGTTTTTTTATAATCATGATTTTTAATCCAATGAACAACAAAAATAAATGTGTTTAGGATTTAATTAATAAATAAATCAAATGCTTGCATAATTTGGAGATGCGTGCATCTTGCTGGACAATGACAAAATGGACAAAAGTATTCAGTATTCACCTCAATGAAGTAAAAATGGGGGAAATGCAAGGCAAGTTGAAAATCATATAGGAAATAATTATTATGTTAGGCTAGCAGTTACCTAACTAGTCAACAACATGACTAGACGTAGAAGAAACTGACTGAAAACATCTCCTTTCCTGATAAAATATATCATTTTTACTATTCTTTTTTCTTCGTGATTTAATATATCAAATATATCTTCGGGAGAAACTACACGATGCATGGATGGTTTAAAAAGTGTTTTGAACCAAAACAAATGGCTTCTACGTTGAACGCTCTGTTGTAATGCTAGATAGACATGCAGTAAATGGACAAAAATAACGTGACACTTGACCAGAACATTTAAAGTACAGTTTGTTATCCCTTTTGTAGTTAGAACTGCTTCCCCTTTTCTGTGAGAGACATTCTACATGATTTTTGGAGTGTCTGTTGGAATTTTTGAAGCCAGGGTTCTCATGTACCAACTTCATCCAAGCATTCCTTATGCTGGAACAGAAAATGAGTCTTCTCCACAGTGTTCCCACCAAGGTGGACTCATCAAATTATGCTAATATCCTGCTAAAAATTATGAATTAAGATGCAGGGGGCACTGAGGGAATTAAATACTAACTTGTCATTATGCGTGAATGTGAGTGTGAATGGTTGTTTGTCTATATGTACCCTGTGATTCAATGTTTATTTAAGATTCATTTTTAATGAGTTGGAAGAATGTGTGATTGGCTTGAGACCAGTCCAGGTGGTACACCGCCTCTTACCCAAAGTCATTTGGGTTTAGCCCAGCTCATCCGTGACCATAATGAAAAATGGATGGAGAACTAAGGGGTCTAGCAAAACCAGATTGATTTATTAATTCATTAAAAGGTGTGTCCTGAGTCTTTATTGATGTAAGCAAACAATCTAGCTCTATCAAGGGAGGCCCTGTTTTATAGATCAGAGTACATTGTTCACAATCGCTTACACAAAAATGATTATGTATCATTTTCCTGACAAAAAGACTAGCAGTTATAAACAAAAAAAAAATGAAACAAAGGAAAGAATGACTAGAGGTCGAATGTGCACACAGTGCAGCTGGGTAAGGTCTGTTTGGCTGACGAGACCAGCGAAACAGTGCAAGATAAAGCAAAGGGGATGACAGCGTGAAGGCAAATTGGCTCTGACTTACAGCAGGAGAGGAGAAAATGAAGGGGGAAAAAAAGGATTGGATGTTGGCACGCAGGGAAAGTGAGTCTGCGGTAGACTTGTAAATAGCCGGAGGGACAGAAGGGATGGAGAAATGGAGCTATCAGCAGAGAAGCGATGAAGGTCTGGGCTCAGGCCAACATAAACACACGCCCGGCGCAGAAGGAGCTGTGGCAACATACATGCATGAAACGGCCTTGTCCATCTACAGTATGTACAAACACACAAACATATAAACACTTAAGGGTGCACATTTTATATGCATCACATGCATATGTATGAACACACTCACACACCAAAAGGCAAGCTTCCAAACCACAAAATCTTGAGTGTTAAGCCGTGTGTCGTTTCATTTCATCACATACTTCACATTAGTCCACTTTGCTACGATACCACAGAATAAACACGTAGCCCCCCCATAAAAATGGCTGCAGTTTTATTTTTACACGTGAAATAAACACAGAGGAGAGTTAGCGGCGCCCCTGCGGAAAATCGCTCCTGGGCCATTGTGGCCAGGTCATTGAAAACACTTTTCACTATAAAATTGCAGTTCCCTTCATCGTGTGTGTGTGTGTGTGTGTGTGTGTGTGTGTGTGTGTGTGTGTGTGAATGATGAGAGATGCGACATAGCTCAAGAAAAACATGAATTATGGACTATAGTATAACTCTGCTTAATATCAAACAATAACCAAAATCAATAAGCGCAATCCTCATATACCAAGCAAATGTGCCCATAAAATATGCAAATATGAAAAATCAGTCAAGATATTAAAAGACAGTTTGAGCGTTCCCTGTTTGACTCCCCCTGACCTCTGATGTACAGTAAACTCTCTTCACTTTAAAGGTCCCACATTTTGCCAAACCAACTTTTTTCTAGTATTTGTATTTGGGATGTAATATTGCCACTATGGTGCCTCAGTAAACATGTGACATATGAATTAAAATCGTCCACGCATTCCTGACTTCCAGACATTTTCCTGCCGAGAGGCCTAAAATCAGGTCATTCGAATTTCTCAAGCTTCTCTACGTCACCAGCGAAGATCTCCCCAGACCTTTCCGCTCCAGAGCCAGCGCTGTCAACATAAACACGTGTGCTCTCACAAGTAGGGCTTCTACACGGAGGTAACCAATCAGAGGAAAGGGGACGGTCTTGGCCAAATATGGACAAAGTGATATAAAACTAGGTCAAACAGAAGTAGCTGTTGGAGGGGCCTTTTCTGAACACTCGTATGACAATACCTAGGTGTTTTTTTTTTTTTTTTTTAATGATATTGACAGTTTTATACTAAGTCCCATGTTAGTCACTCTATGAGTGAGTCACTCTCTTTGTTGATGCTGGTCCATCTTTCAGAATAAAGATCACAAAAAATAATAATAATAATAAATAAATAAGAAACACCTCAGGGCATTTAATATGCCACTGTACATCTTTTCTACATTACTGTCCATGATAGAGATGTGTCCAAAGTAGTACCCATTAAAACATGATCCCTCATCAGGACATGACTAAGGAGTATTACGGGCCACCTTTACAAGAAAAAAAACAAAGGCTGAAAAAGATATTGGTGTTTTTTCAGCCATAGATATCGCTCAGGTTTTAATGTTGGTTACACTTTTAACGAACACATACTGTGTGTGCTGGGGGGGGGGGGGGGGTCACTGGTATACCACATGCAGTTACGAGGTTATGAACAATTAACTAGTTTTCACGGCAGCATTAAAATATGCTTTCTTGTGGCACAAAAAGGTAGACTCAGTTACCACAGTACTTACAGTGTATGTGATCGTTTCTATATTTATGGCCTAGAAGTTGTTTTAATACAACTATTCACTGTTATTATGACTTTACTACTGCATTCGGGTAGGTTAGTGACACATTATGGCATGTCCAAACTTACACAATTCATTGGAACTGAACTTCGTTGTAAACCAAGGAAAGGAACATTTTTAAACACAGTCACCATCAGAACAAATGTTAGGGTAACAAAAAAAAGAAAGAAATACATTTTGCAAGTGGTTTGTTTTTTGTCGGTTACACCTGCAGCTAGCATAAATGTAGTAGTCACAGTCAAACTCCAAATCTGAAACAGAGCACTATAGTAATGTGTAGTAATCAAACAAAAGTTGTATCTTCCAAGTTGTATGTCAGATCCAGATGTAAATAGGTGGAAATACAATCTGAATTGTTTGTCTCTTATCAAATTAAACTCCTTCTTCCATTACTTCTGGTGGAGAGCGTACGAGGTGTGACAGAAAAGTTGCAGGATGGGTGCCATGTCACAAAAAATATATTTCCAACCCAAACCACAAGCATTTCCTTTCAGTGAAGGCCATACAATCAACCAGTACGCACCGAAAGACTAATATATTTTTTTAAAAAGATCCTGAGGCATGTTTCGCACAGTGCACAAGAAGAAGCGAGAGTTGTAATAGAACCATGCCATGAGCATCCAACAGTTCCTGGCCGAGAACACCACCGCCGTGATGGAGCAACCACCCTAGCCCACATTCACCGGACCTGGCTCCGTGTTTAACCTCTTTCCCAGACTCAAGGAAGTCGTCCAGGGGACACATTTTGAGGACTTGGACAATATCAAGATGGCCATGACCCGTGACACTGGGCTTGCAGAGGACCTTGGATGAATCCTTCCAAGAGTGCATTAAGGCGTGGCAGAGAAGGCTGACAACGTGTGTCAGACCTCATGGGGGAAACCTGTTGTTCAGATTATTCTTACCAGGCCTAAAACTTTGAGATACCACATACTCGTGTGTGTTTGAAGCGAGACTCATTCTCCAATCCTTCGACACTGCAGTCAAATGCAATAAAAAAAATTCTAGGCTGTATAAGCATCAGCATGAAATTATTCACAGCACTCAGACATGATCCATGAGTTTTTTTCTTTTGCACGGCATGTGTGTAAAGCCTCCATTAACGTGCGACTGAGCGTTGTTGGCGTGCTGCGAAGCGAGAGCGCTCCTGCTCTGTCTTGTTTTTGACCAGCCAACCAACCCACCGATGCACGCAGCCTCCAACGTGTGTTCTTAAGCGAGGCACTCAGAGGTGTTTGGCAAAACTGTTGCGGGATAGAGCGTCTGCCAAGCGTGTCTGCCAGGAATGCAAAACACGAGTTGTTGTCGTCACTCTGTCACCAGCGCAGGCTTCCATGACGGCGCTGTTTAGGTGTGGTATTTTTTCAAATTGCTCTTAATTTAATTGCTAATGTTGAAAAACAGCTGTGCATCAGCTGCAAATAAAGCTTATAACCAAGAACTACATAACCAAGAACATTTCAGACTGAGTTGGCACATCTCTTTGGTGTCATAAATCTGTACAAACCAATCCATTCCCGCCACTTTCTATAATGCCCGTTTATTCAACCACGCTCGTAACTCAAAACACTCGAATCTCAAATCAGGTTTCTCCTGTGAAATGAATGGAAATCCCATTATTTCATACCAGCCTCCCCAAACAACCCAAATTTTTTTGGAAAGTTTTTTTACTCAGGAAAACATAGAATAAATAGAAATAGAATGTAACCAGTTTGTGCATCATGACTCATTCATTGGGGTCCCTACTGGTGTGTGCAATTTGGCCACCGGGGGCAGTGTAGTACAGTTATGCAGACACAGAGTTTCTGGTACTCAGTAAACTGCAGTAATATTAATAGTTTTTCACAGAGGATAAAGAATATATTTCTGTGGGTATTGTCATATTATCTGTCTACATGTGTTGCTACATGTTTGTGTTCAAATAAAATGCCTAAATCGTTATAACAGTGCCACATAGATGCTGTTAGTTTGCCCGTCAATGGCTTTTTGCATTGTTTGTTAGGATTAAGGCGACACGGTGGACGACTGGTTAGAGCGTCAGCCTCACAGTTCTGAGGACCATGGTTCGATCCCCGGCCCCGCCTGTGTGGAGTGTGCATGTTCTCCCTGTGCCTGCGTGGGTTTTCTCCGGGCACTCCGGTTTCCTCCCACATCCCAAAAACATGCATTAATTGGAGACTCTATAAATTGCCCGTAGGTGTGAATGTGAGTGTGAATAGTTGTTTGTTTTAATGTGGCCTGCGATTGGCTGGCAACAAGTTCAGTGTGTACCCCGCCTCCTGCCCGATGATAGCTGGGATAGGCTCCAGCACGCCCGCGACCCTAGTGAGGAGAAGCGGCTCAGAAAATGGATGGATGTTAGCATTAACCTAAGCAGACTTAGGGCAAAGGTATGTGGTTGTTTTAAAAATGTGTAATCATCAAGTTTAGTTTGACAGTGAAATGGCATTTAATCGCGTTAAGCCTTTTTTTATTTTTATTTAAGAAATGCTCATTAGTATCTGCTAAACTGCTGCTTGTTGTGAAGTGAGTTGAGTTTGTTGTACATACAGTACTCATATCTAAAATTTGTGCTCGCAGGTCAAAGCAAAAAAAAATAATAAAATTGTCCACGACGGCTCGTTCCTTGAAATAAAGTACTCATAAGTCGGGTCACTTGTATTTCAAGGCACCAATGTAGCAAGCAGCAGCTAAACTGCTGCTTGTTGTGAAGTGAGTTGAGTTTGTTGCTACCATACAGTACTCGTATCTCAGATTTGTGCTCGCAGGTCAAAGCAAAAAAATAATAAAATTGTCCACGACGGCTCGTTCCTTGAAAATAAAGTACTCATAAGTCAGGTCACTTGTATTTCAAGGCACCAATGTAGTATATAACTATAAAGCAGACCCTGATATTTTGCAGATCTCAAATACAATGGATCAGATGTACTTTAAAATTATAATCTTGCTTAGCTATACCCCAGAAATTATGAAGACATTTGAATGACTGTAGCTTGCAGCTACAAAAGTGTCGATAGAAAGTACGGTACAATCTGATGTTTGACCTAAGTGAAAAAAAACAAGTGGTGCCTCTACTATAGAACAAAAATGCCTTAAGAATGTGTCGACAATTGGTTGAACACTGCCACTGGAAAAGTAAACAAAACCTGTACGTAAATACTTAAATTTCTTACCTCATCAGTCACAAACGTGATCATATCAACTCTAAAATAAATTATTTGCTTTGAAAAAGCAATCTAAGGATGAACTGTATGAAGACAATTCATTGAACATTGTAGCAAAAGGGGAGGATGAAGCTACCCATTCAACTTTTGACCTGACTCACCCCAAATTGGTTGGATCACATGCTTCAACATACAATACATAGTTCTTGCTTTAATATATAGAACAATAATAACGTATGATGACGATTAGTTGAACAGTGCAATTCATAAAGACGTGAAAAATCTATCTACCCATTTTGCTTCGAACCTATGCAATCAAAAAATTCCTGGATAAACATTGGTGCTAGAAAAATATTCAAAAAAATGTGTATGTACATACCTACCATTGGTTGGAACGTGCGCTTCAACATGCATAGGTTTCTTGCTTTACTATAAAGAACACTAATTCCTGCAAGTATAAAGACAATCAGCTGAACAGGAAGAAAAGTGCCACAAAGGAGAATGAACATAACCATTAGACTTTCGACTTCACTTACTTCAAACTGGTTGGATCATGTGTCAACTATATACCTACGGTTTGTTACTTTGAAATAGAACAAGACCCCCTGAAAGTATGAAATAATTAGTTCAACACTGCAGTTGGCAAAATGCTAATGTGAAACATTTAACTACCAATTTTGTATTAGACCTGTACACCATCAAATGTTGGTTAAAATTCGCTTTAAAATAACCAGGATTCTTGCTTTCAAACAGAACAATATCACGTGAAAGTACGATGGTCAGCTGAAGTTAATCAACCTTTGCTGTAAAAATTCATCGAGTTCAACATTACATTTGGCAAAGCACCAACAAAAAATGTCAACCTACCAACACGATATTTTGATCTGCACTGAACACAAATATAAACAACTTTTGTTTGGGCCTATTTCGTTCAAATATTGTTCACAAATAGGTCTAACAACAATATTTGAGAGAAGTAGGTCTTTTGTGCACAAAGACTGAGAACTTTGAGTTCAGCTCATGAAAAATTATTTTGCATTTAGTTTTCTTCAGTCTATGTACAAATCATATTGGGTCAGAAGTGATTTGAAAATAAGCTTTTTGCTTTAATGTAGACCAATGCCATGTCATGTGCAATTGAATCTGTTCTTTAATCCTCTAGGCGCAACGCTTTGAAATACAACCCCAATTCCAATGAAGTTGGGACGTTGTGTTGAACATAAATAAAAACAGAATACAATGATTTGCAAATCATGTTCAACCTATATTTAATAGAATACACTACAAAGACAAGATATTTAATGTTCAAACTGACAAACGTTACTGTTTTTAGCAAATAATCGTGAACTAGAATTTTATGGCTGCAACACGTTCCAAAAAAGCTGGGACAGGTCATGGTTACCACTGTGTTACATCCCTTTTCTTTTAACAACATTCACTAAACGTTTGGGAACTGAGGACACTAATTGTTGAAGCTTTGTAGGTAGAATTCTTTCCCATTCTCGTTCGATGTGCAGCTCCAGCTGTTCAACAGTGCGGGGTCTGCGTTGTCGTATTTTACGCTTCATAATGCGCCACACATTTTTAAAGGGAGACAGGTCTGGACTGCAGGCAGGCCACTCTAGTACCCGCACTCTTTTACTACAAAGCCACGCTGTTGTAACACGTGCAGAATGTAGTTTGGCATTGTCTCGCTGAAATAAGCAGGGGTGTCCATTAAAAAGACATTGCTTGGATGGCAGCATATTTTCCCCAAAACCTCTATGTACCTTTCAGCATTAATGGTTGCCGTCACAGATGTGTAAGTTACCCTTGCCATTGGCACTAACACAGCCCCATACCATCACAGATGCTGGCTTTTGAACTTTGCGTCCATAACAGTCCGGATGGTTCTTTTCCTCTTTGGCCCGGAGGACACGACGTCCACAATTTCCAAAAACAATTTGAAATGTGGACTCGTCAGACCACAGAACACTTTTCCACTTTGCATAGGTCAATCTTGGATGAGCTCAGGCCCAGAGAAGCCGGCGGCGTTTCTGGGTGTTGTTGATAAATGGCTTTTGCTTTGCATAGTAGAATTTCAAGTTGCACTTATGGATGTAGCGCCGAACTGAATTACTGACACTGGTTTTCTGAAGTGTTCCTGAGCCCATGTGGTGATATCCTTTACACATTGATGTCGGTTTTTGATGCAGTGCCGGCTGAGGGATCGAAGGTCACGGGCATTCAATGTTGGTTCTCGGCCTTGCCGCTTAGTTATTTCTCCAGACTCTCTAAACCTTTTGATGATATTATGGACCGTAGATGATGAAATCCCTATATTCCTTGCAATTGTACGTTGAGGAACATTGTCCTTAAATCGCTCGACTATTTTCTCACACACTTGTTCACAAAGAGGTGAATCTCGCCCCATCTTTGCTCGTGAATGACTGAGCAATTCAGGGAAGCTCCTTTTATACCCAATCATGGCACCCACATGTTCCCAATGAGCCTGTTCACCTGTGGGATGTTCCAAACAGGTGTTTGATGAGCATTCCTCAACTTTCCCAGCTTTTTTGGAACGTGTTCCAGCCATAAAATTCTAAGTTAATGATTATTTGCTAAAAACAATCAAGTTTATCAGTTTGAACATTAAATATCTTGTCTTTGTAGTGTATTCAATTAAATATAGGTTGAACATGATTTCCAAATCATTGTATTCTGTTTTTATTTATATTTAACACAACGTCCCAACTTCATTGGAATTGGGGTTGTACTTTGTGAAAAGTTCAAGCCCTCCAAATTACTCTAGTAAAACTTCATTTAACTGGGTACAAAATATAAGTTCCTCAATGAGAAGGGTTTCCAAACTTTTTGAGCAATACCGTACTTTCCTTTAATTAGTTTTTTCATTATTTTATTACCTTTCTACATTGATTGGTTACAAGAACTCATGGTTCTGCTACTGCGTGACAGTGATGAGTCAATTTTGGTTCAAGTTTAAGTTCTTTCTTGGTGCTATAGACTACAATCAATCAGTTTCTTACTTCAGCAAAGTGCCTGGCTTGAGGAATAAGCACCAACAAGACAACCCTACACTTTATTTTTAAGATTTGTCACGTTCATCTCACTGGGGGTAGTGTTTATTCTCTCGAACAGGACTCCAGCCTCTCATTAAGGTTGAACCATGTTGTTTTAACAGACTTGAAAGATGTTGAAATAAATAAAACCCTGTATAATATAACCACATCTGCTACGTCTGAGCCATCCTCCTCTCTTCTTTCTGCTAGTGGGGCTTGTGGACGCAGTAGTGGCACTTGTGGACGGTGGGTTTTGCCACATGAAGTAACAACCTGCATGGCAGTTCAAAGCCAAGTGCAAGGGGACATGAAAGTAGCACTCAGTACAAGATCACAAGGTGAAATGGCAAGTATCGTTAACAGAAAGCACATCTCCATTTTGAGGTCCAACTCAAGTGTACCCACATTGGGGGTTCTTAATGTTATGGATGCTAAAAGATAACTTGCCGGTTTCAGCTCTATTTGTATCCATTTGCAGAAAAAGGAGGCATCTGCCACACTGCACTGTTTGGTGCTCATCGCCAATCCAAACATTCATTTAATTGCGTCCACTGTGACACTAGACATTGAAAATACTGACAGGCGTGTTACAAAGCAGCCAGGTTGTTTGAGTATTTTAGCGTGTCCAGTTCCCAGGCGGGCTGTTGCTTTGTGAAAGCGCCGTATTGTATTTCTTTCCTGTGCCAGAGCACGTTTCCTGTGGCGCTGCCGTGTCAAACAACGATGACCCGCTGCTTCCTGCAAGTCGCATGGAGGCGAGGCCCTGCCACGAGCCCCGGGGGCCTCTGCGCCAGCCACCGAACATGCTCAGAGACCCCCCTGCATCCCCAACCCTCCCGCCTCTCGCTTTCAAGTCATCCCCCACCTTGCGTCGACCGCATCACTTTTCTCTTGCTTCCTTTTTGCTTGGATGTTGATCAACGGCCCACGCATCTTCCCTCCTTCCCCCTTCGTCTTATTTACCTCCTCCACTGTGCCTTGCCCCCTATTGCTCCGTGCTTCCCTCTATCCACAGCTCCTTTCCTCTTTGGATCCAATCTTCCCTGCCCCCTTTCTCCTCCTCCATTCAGGTCAGAAGAGGTTCTGTCAGACATTTCCCGTGCACGCCGTTTATCCAGACCACACCTTGTGAGGGGGATTTCTTCTTGAGTCACGTGCAGTGTTAAGTCAAAAGCACTAACTTGGGAGATGCATGATAACCAGTTGATTGTTATGAATTCTATCAATTGTGTGGAATTGGCTGTTGATTAATCCTGTCTTAATACAAGAGGCAATACAGTGTGTACTACTTGGCTTTGCAAGTCCTCCAGGCAGCATTATTCTGCATATTATGACATTGGCATCGAAACATGAGTTCATAACATTTAGAATACCTGTCAAGCCATCCATTTTTTTGTAGTGTTTTTACTTATTAGGGTCGTGGGTGAGCTGGAGCCTATCCCAGCTGACTTTGGGCAAGGTACAACCTGGACTGGTCACCACCCAGCAGCGATTCCCCAACACATTGAAAACGATTATTAAAATAACACTGAATCCATTCATTGGTGATTAATTGCCCACAAACTCAATCAAGAAAGATCGATCAAATCGTAAAAGTAACTTACTGTCACAATATAAATTTCAAAAATACTTCTTGCTAAAAATATTGTTTTTTCTGTCTTTGTAGATTCTTAGTCATCCAGGTCATGGTAATCCGCAAAGGCTGAATTGAGGCAACTTGATTCTTCGTTTGTTCAATTTGTTGTGTTTTTTTTTTTTTCGTTTTCCGAAAATGTTCGAAAATGACTTGGGCACTTTATTCTATTAGGCTAACGAAATGCCCATCCCTATCCCTACATTTCATACAATTTGGGATTGGGAGACTTTATTGCAGAGTTACATTTGGGAGTCTTTCTTTTTTCGTAAAACAGATAAATTGGAATCCTGAAAGGGACCCAAGATGTTAGAATATCATGCCTGACCTGAGCGTACTTCACAAGTCTTCAGTTGAGTGCACTTTAAAGGATTTACCTGGAGTATTTTTTTTCTTCCCCCCAAAAGGACTCCTTTCAACTTTAGGAAGACTATATATAGGCAGACTCCAAATGTATCACGCTGCAGCATCATCACTTGCTTTTTTGTAAAATTCTTCTTACCCTTGTATGAGTTAAAAGTGTAAATTTACCAGAACAAATTCATCCTAGATCAAATTAATTTAATCTTCATTATTTCCATCCAAACCAGTTCATGGTGTACCCCGCCTCCTGCCCGATGATAGCTGGGATAGGCTCCAGCACGCCCGCGACCCTAGTGAGGAGAAGCGGCTCAGAAAATGGATGGATGGATATTTCCTTCCATCCCTTTTCTATAGTGCTTGTGCTCATTAGAGTCACAGGTGAGCTGGAGCCTATCCTAGCAGACTTTGGCTGATAAGACAGGAGAGAACATAACTCCACAATGGAAGATCTGAGCTGAGATTCAAACCTACAACCTCTGAAAACTTGAGGCAGAAAAGATTTGTGCTAACCATTGTCTCACCATGCTGCCCTTCCATTATTTTCAATTGGAGAAATTGTTTCCAAATCCAAACAGAGGTTAACCAGAGTTGTAAAACAGATTGTTTCACTCTATATGGAAATTAAAGGTTTGCATTCATTTGAGGTGTCGGTGGGAAAACATTCCGCTCAATACTTACGAAGCAATAACTACGTGAGTGTTTATTTGAATCTTCTGATGAAGTCAGAAGGCCTATCACTGCGTTACTGCTGAGCCTTGAACAGTCTGCTTTCAAGAGACATCTTCAAGTAAACACCTGTGAGCCGTTTGTGTTGAGTTGCCAATTGGAGCGTTACTATTGTTCCCAGTAGAAATCAAGAACATGGCAGAGGTTAAAGACTTAAGCTGACTGACGACTACTAGCTTGCAAAAGACCTTCGTTACAACTGCACGACTGACACGCGGACAGAGGAAAAAATCCTGTTTTACTCACATCTGTTCGTCGGGTCAGCCAGTCTTTCAATTGGCTTCTCTTCCCGTCTCATTTGGAGGTCACTGCATACTCGTGTGTCCGCGCACGTGCGCTCACAACACAAACACGCTTTCTGCGCATTTCATAAGTGCTTCTTTATACACTGTGTGCCATCCGGGTCAGGGAGCAGGAAGCGAGCTGGGAGAAAAGAAGGAAGCAGAAGCAACTCTTTGTGGCTGCAGGTAGTCACCTTTAGTCTTGACCTTCAACCCGGCCCTCAATCAGGCTGACAGCGCACGGACATAGCGCAGATGTGCATAACGAGTGACGCGCAACCTCGCATACGCCTCTTTGAGACAAAGAGACATAAAATTCCTCTTAATTTATCTCTTTATTATGTGACACCAATGTTCACTCATGACATTTACAGAAATGGACAGGAAAGCTGTATGAATCATGCAGTCTTCCTTTCACCAAAATATATTTTATGATGACGATGAAGCTCTGTGCAAAAGCAACTTTTAGGATCAAACAATGACAAACTGCTGGTATCAGCACACTTCATGGCTGCATTTGAACAGAACCTGTGACCTCACCAGGGCCAAAAGAACAATCTGCTGCCATATTTGGAAGGCTCGAGTTTACCCTCGATGGTCGGGTTGGGCTCAGGGCGTGGCCGCGAGTGGTATGCGTCCTCAGGTAGGGGCCTCGAGGTTGAAACCTTGGTCACCTAGAAAATCAAGCATGCGCACCATCACCTACACTGAAATGGTCCCTTAATTGGGAAAATTTGTTTCCCACCCCTAGATCAGATAAAGAAAGGACTAGAATGTCTTCAGAGTGACTAATACTTCCTGGCATCCTAGTGAAACTTTTAAGAGTTGTATGTTGCAGTTGATAATTTTCCAGTCCAGACCGTTAGATACAAAGTGATTGACACCTGCCAAAAAAATGAGAAATGCCAGGGTCCGTGGTTTACACCGGTATCAACATATATGCATACCGGAGTAGTTTGCGCAGCATAAGAATACGTGGTTACACTGTTCACGCTCAGTTACTGCCGTACTCACTGTTTTTCATTTGATTCTTTTATATATATATATATATATATATATATATATATATATATATATATAAATAGGCCTAGAAGTGTTTTTCATACACATTAGCGGTGACTTTACTCCATTATTTGTGTAGGTTAGTGATAGACTACGGCGCATACAGACTTGCGTACAAATTCTCAACTGTCAAACAGGGACCCCTTAGAAACAACTAATCTTACTTTGTTTTTGGATTAAAGAAGCAATCAAAAAATTTAAGATGCTTTACAAGATTTTCAGTTAAAAAAGGGACATAATGTCCAAAAAAACAACCGACAACCTCACACTTTAGAGGTACACATTAAAACTGTGACTAAATGTAAATAGACAGCCTAGCAGATAGATGGAGACAGCTAAAGGGTTAGATATACATATTAAATATGTAATAATAAATATATTGTGTATGCCAATTTGACCTAAAAATTCCTTATTTTTTAACAAAAACTAACTGCAACAAAATCCATACTTTACCTGCCACAAGACTTTTAGAAAAGTTGTTAGAACATGAATACCTTTAAAATGTTTAACACTTTCCACAGAGGTTCAGTTTAATAGGGAGATGTGTTTGTTAACACTAAACTTATCACATACCTTGAAATTAGCGGACCCTTTTTTTATCCATCAAGTTCAAGGAGGCCATCCTTGTGATTAAGTGGCACATTGTATGATTAGGAAGTGCCACATTACTCAAAATAGCTGTTTCGGATGGCATTATGGTAAATCAAATGTAGTTTGTTCTCACTACCTCAACATAATGAGGTTTTTCAATATCAAGTTGCTGAATAACTGCTGAAAGGGAGCCAGGAGCATCACAGTAATCACAAAGTCACTGTCTGCCATTTTCTACCTCTGCTCTATTAAGGGTTCATAACAATAGCTTTGACTGGGAGGGGAAAGTTGTAGTGGTAAGAAAAAAAAAAGGCATGATTTTGTGAAAAGTACAGTTAGGGAGATGCAATCAGAGGCTCCTCCAATCAACACGAACGGGAGCCATCAAACATAAGTGGTCGCTAATGAGGCTCACCTTCGACAGGTCTCCCAGGTCGGGTCGCTCCCAGCCCAGCTTGTCCAGGACGCAGTTGTCGAAGGCTTGCTGTTGCTGCCGGCAGCGGCGTAGCTCAGCCAAATTGGAATAGTCCAGACAGGTCCAGTACTCAGTGAACGACTCGGCACAGTTCCCCTTGATTTGCCTGACAGGCATAATGGAAACAACATTGGAAATGTACAACAAATCTTGCTGTACTGGAGGCGGGAATGCATAATTACACTCCAATAGTCCACCAGGGCTCTGTTTTGAATTAATCTGGCCAAAGAATCAGAACATGGGAGGCTTTTTAGATGCTTTATGCCCACTTGCAGACATAGTTGTTATTTGGGTAATGTAGTTAGTTCTCTTTTGTTGCCTACAAGTGACATCATCAGGCAGCGCCTTTGTATAGGGTGCGAGTTGATGCCCACGACTGCTAATAGATGAACACATTTTTTTTTGGTCAATCAACTCATCTCGTGATACTCAGTAATGTGTGATCTCCTTTCTTTGGGTCATGTATGAACAAATAGGTGCTGTAAACCGGTCTTCAAAAGTTAGACCGACAAGCAATTTTGTAGAACCCAGACGTGGTTTTATGCCTCGTGTCTTTTGCACGTTACCACACAAAACCGAAACATTATATTGTGTAAGATTTATATTAAAAAAAGCTACATCTGTTCATTTCACCTGATATCGATCAGCTAACTGTAACGTAATCACCGCGAATTTCCCATCACAACTTTAAGATATGTTTTAATTAATACCACTCCGACAGTCTCATTATGTTAAAAATGCAACGTGCAGTGGTGTCTTGAGATACAAGCTTAATTTGTTCTATGACCATGCTCGTAACTCAAAACTTTTACATCTCAAATAATTTTTACCCCAATAAAATGCCATTAATGCGTTCCAGCCCCCCCCCCAAAAAAATTTTTTTCTTGTGTTTTATAATAAGGGAAACTAGCACTCTACAATATTTTACTTAATAACAACACAGTAAGAACATAATTAAATAGAATGTAAAGAATTTAACAGCTTGTGCGTCATGATTTAATGCTGCAATTCAATTCATTATGCTGCTCTTCATGCTGTGCCTACATTGGTCAGGGGAAAGTATCATACTGTACAGTCATGCAGACACAAATGAAGACGTATTGACTCTTTCTACTACTACCGCGAGTGACGCCTTATTAGGAATTCATCCATCCATCCATCCATTTTCTCATGTTTTACACAGGACAGGCCCTGCTGCAATATGATTAGCTGCAGGACACGTGCCACTGCAATGTGATTGGCTGCTTTGTCCTGTAGTACACACCCTACTGCTTCCAGAAGGGAAACCAAGTGACGTCAGTGTGGTGGCATTATGAATCCCACTCACCCTACGCCACCCTAACCCTCAACCATCATAACCCGCCCTAACCCTAACCATCATTTTGATTGCTTTTATTTTTAACCTCATTTGCACCCACAAGTGTAAGCAAAAACGGCTCGTATTTCGAAAAACTTGCAAGTCAGGTCATTCGTATCAAGGCACCACTGCATTTATAGAGACTCTGCAAGTCAGATATTTTATTAGATCTAATGAGATGCAAGTGGTTAGTTCATATTAACACCGCTAACAATTTTCACTGCATCATGTTTGTTTGTTTTTTAAAACGACTCCAACCAGCTATTTTGTATTCAATGTAGCCAGTTTTTAGTTAAGAAGTTATTACTTGTATCTAAGTAATGTCTAATGTACTGACGGGTTGTACCTGAAGAAGTTGAGTGCACACTCGTTGACTTTCCTCCCTTCTTCAAGACACTTGCGGGGGTCCTTTTCCTCCCAGCGGCAGAGCATGAACTCTTTGTTGGGTTTGTCACACTGTGAGCCATAGTGATGGGCTGCCGCCTTCAGCACCGCAGATGATACATTGATCTGGACGCACATACAAAATGATTAATAAATAATCATTTTCCTCCATATGGACAAACAACTATTTACACTCAAATTTACACCTGTGGGCAATTTAGAGTCTTCAATTAACTGTGAGATCAGTGTCGAGATTCAAACCCCAGAATTGTGAGGCAGATGTGCTAACCACTAACACACTGTGCTATCCGGATACATTTACTAACTTTACCTAATGTATTATCGATAGCTAATTGTGATACAGATAAAGGGCAGATAAAAGTTTGGACATTGTCACTTTAATTGTCAGGAGAAAGTGTTTGAACTTATGCTTGCACAATAAAGTTACACCATAATCACAATTTGTAAACAGTAAAACAGTATAAAATATCTTCTAATACAACTTCAGACATTCACATAAGAATATTATTTTTTTTATTTTGTTTGTAAAGGAGCCTTTACAAAACACACAATGCCCAGTGATATGATTTAACGTTTGTTATTATGGTTGTACTGGCCATTAGAAACGGCTCAGTATGACATGTTGCAGCTCAAGACAACTGCAAATCACAACCACAATAAAAACCTACTATATCGTCAGATTAATTCACATCTGACAGTACACACATTGTCAAAAAATAAAAACATAAATATTTTTAGTATAGGCAGGAATTGAGTTTAATAATCGAGGTCATAGCTGCGAACACTTGACTTCCAAGGACAAATTTTGTCTTCAATATCTTTGCTATCATTGAGAGAAATTAGTTAGCAAACTAATTAGGTGCTGAGTGTTAAATAGACGATTCAACGTCCTAAGGTTGGTGACAAATAACACGAAGAAATTTCGTTTCCAGCAAGCGACGAGCACTAGTTAGCGACCGGCGTTAGCCGCATAGCTAACTTGCTAGCGTTCTCGGTCCGGTGGTATTATTTTAATTCACGCCGCTGCTCACCTCGTCCACTTTCAGCTCCTGCAAACTGGGCACTTCCAGCGGCATGGCTGCATGCGTGTATAACAGGGCACACGCGAGAAAGCAACGAAGCGGACTCGACTTTGAAGGTCTACTCGTCTGGCTCAGAACGAGCGACGAGGGCTCGGAGAAGGTCAGTTTTCTCTTCACTTGACTGTCAACTCGGAGGCGAGTGCGGATGACGTAAAACGAGCGACAGAACAACAGAACACGCATGCGCATGGGAACTGAGGTCAATTGATTTTTTCTAAAGTCTGACTTTGGTCTAACTTGGTAGTTCATATATTTGTTGTTAGTTCAAATGTTTCACAACTAGACGTCACGTTTATTTGACACACTACTGACGAAATTCTAACCTTTTGCAGCGGATAGCATGTTGCCATGGTAACTACATTCTTCGACACTACGTCACTCTGTAAAAGTGTTAAACATACTAATTGCGCTCTTTTGGAGAAAAAAAATCTGTTTCTATCTTTTGTGTCATTATAAGAGGAGAGGAACATAACTTTTGAGACGACTGGTCCTTACAAGTGAAGTTAAGAAAACAATGGAGCTCACTGGAAGCAGTTACAAAGGACCGACTCTAAATGCCAGGTCAGTATAAACACAAGCTATTTAAACACTTTCATTTACACTGATAAATGTAAATGACCAACGACTGAACCTCAATGCTGAAATTGGTAGGTAGGTAGGTAGGTAGTGGCAAATAATAAATACTGTGCAGTCCAATTATGCCATGGCAGTAGCCATACAAATAGTGGAAAAGGAAAGTATTATACTGACAGTGATACATAATTATGTATTGATGTATTTATTTTATTTTCCATCCATCCGTTTTCTATACCACTTATTCTCTAGGCTCGCAGGTGAGCTGGAGCGTGGGGCGCAGGTTTTTGCAAATGACGGGGGGATAGGTTCCAAAAAAAATATTTGTGAATTCGCAGGGTCCCACTGTTGTTTCATTATATACTCAGATTGCTATGCAATACTTTGATTTATTAACCTGCTTTATATAGTCTTCAATGAATCGAGAATGTCAACAATAGTTTTCCACATACTTGCATTTTTTGATAATTTAGGTTTGTCCATATTTATGCAGGGTATGAGAATGTTGACATCATGTGTTGTCAGGATGGAAGGAGAAGGGGAATATACTTTCCCGTCTGAGACCAAGTACATAGGGGAGATGAAAGATGGGATGTTCCATGGCAGAGGGGTTCTCCACTTTCCAAATGGAAGTAAATACGAGGCCACCTGGGAGAACGGCATTGCGACGCAGGTGTGTGTTTTTTGTGTTTGCGTGCACATATTTATTCTATGTTTCGGTTTACTTATTACATCTGCTACGTGTTATAGCAATCACTCATCATTTTTGTAGCGGTTATTAGGTTACTCTGCATCATACTTCACAAAGGTGTATTCTGTCCTGCTCATAGGCATTTACAGCAGCAATCATTGCAATTATTATCATCAATTCAGACAAGGGTCACTTCAAATGATAGTCCCGATGAACCGTGACTAAACTCAGCCACGACTTCCCTGCACCTGCATTGATGCATCTACGTTAAGCCCAAAAGGCAACACTGTGAACCTGGGATATCTAATGCAGCTTTATTCTGACCCACAGCATTTTCTCTGAAAAAGAATACTCTTACTTTAAAAAAAAAAACTATTTGAATGTTGAATGCACAGACAACAATCAGTCTACATAAATGTATTGTAACTCTACACAACTGAAATAAAATCGTAACTATCTAGTACATGGAGCAACATAAATTTAAAAATATGGCCGGGCCATTTGCTATAACGCAGATTTCATAGAGCTCAAGAAGAATCATCATCATCTTTATTGTCAAGAACATCCATGCATGCACACAAAATTTGTTCTCTGCATTTTACCCATCACAGTGAACACACACACTTGTTGGTGAAACACACTGGAGCAATGGGCAATTTAAGCACCCGGGAGGCAGTTTAGGGTATCAGTGTCTTGCTCGAGGACACCACAGCAGTTTTGTCCAGGAGATGTTGGTGGATGGTCTTTTTGGGGTCTTGAACCTAGGACCCCACAGTGGCAGGCGATGATCTTAACCATTGGGCCAGAGTTAACCCCAAATAGGTGATTATAAAGTGGCTCAGAGGAAGCCTAATATCGCCAAAGTAAATATTCCTCAAAAGTCGAACAAAAACACTTAAAACCTTCATCACATAAAACATCAGCAAATATCATGATATTTCAGCTCAGTGAGCATCTAAGGCAGGAGTGGCCAAGGTGGGCCACATTTGATTTTTAAAGGTACTATATTTTACCAAACCAACTTTTTCTAGTGTTTAGGATGTAATATTGGCTCTATGATACCTCAATAAACGTGAAATATGAGTTAAAATCGTTCACGCATTCCTGAGTTCCAGAGGTTTTTCTGCCGAGAGGCCTGAAATCAGGTCATTTGAATTTCTCAAGCTTATCTACTCACCAGCGAAGATCTCCGTCTACCTCTCCGCCCCTGAGTCAGCGCTGTCAACATAACAAACACGTGTGCTCTCACAAGTGGGTGTTCTCCATGGAGGCAACCAATCAGAGGAAAGGGGGCGGTCTTAACCAAATATGGACAAAGCGACTACAAAGCTGGGTCAAACAGAAGTAGCTGTCAGAGGGGCCTTTTCCAGACACTCGTATGACAAAACCAAGGTGTTTTTTTTAAATGAAATTGACACTTTTATACTACGTGCATGTTAGAGAGTTACTCTATGGAGCCAAAATATGGGACGTTTCAAACAAACAGATCGGTACATCATGTGTATATGAATTTAAAATATCTTCATCTTCCATTCCGCTTATCTATGCATGGTAGGTTAATTGAGAACTCTATATTAAATATTTTAATCATAAAATGAAATGTAAAAATATATTCATAAGTCATGCTCATGTTTTAAATCATTATTTATAATACATTTAATTGGAAATAATTATCCAATTATGTAAGTTAATATATCTGTAATTGTACTGTATATGTAAAATGTATTTCCTTACTGTTTTTTTTATTTAAAATAAATAATTGAGATCTTTTTTTGAGAAAATAAATATATAAAATCCATCAAAAGAAAAAAAAAATTTTTAGTCACTAATTTAAAAAAATGCTAAATTAATGCAGCAAATATTACAGGGCTTGTTATAATGTAAATTCTTGTTGGGCACAATTAATGACTGGAGTGGGCTTGTTGTGGCCCGCATGCCTTACTTTGTCGACCCCTGACATGGAGCAACATACTTCAACAAATTTGCTTGGATTACTCGGTCCTGGTCACGACACGTGATTGGCCAGGCCACTTGTTGGTAGGCAGTGTTCATCGGGCACAATGGCCAATCGAAAAAGGGCCTCAGTCGAACCTCCTAATTATACTGCCCAAATTATAAAACTTTGAGTACGACCAACATTCATTCATTCATCTTCAAACAAACAACCATTTGCACTCACATTCACACCCACGGGCAATTTAGAGTCTTCAATTAACTTACCCTGCATGTTTTGGGGAATTGGGAGGAAACCGGAGTACCTAGAGAAAACCCACGCAAGCACAGGGAGAACATGCAAACTCCACACAGGCGGGGCCAGGATTCGAACCGCGGTGCTCACAACTCTGAGGCAGATGTGGTAACCAGTCGTCCACCGTGCCGCCTACGACCAACATTTTCAGCAAAAATATGCCTTAAAAGCAAAACCACTTCATCATCATCCGAGACAACAGCAAATCTTGTGAGGCTTCAACTCCTTAAAGTCAGAAGTATATTTTGGATTCATACTTTCATATTCATCCATCCATCCATTTTCTGAGCCGCTTCTCCTCACTAGGGTCGCTGGTGTGCTGGAGCCTATCCCAGCTATCATCGGGCAGGAGGCGGGGTACACCCTGAACTGGTTGCCAGCCAATCGCAGGGCACATAGAAACAAACAATCATTCGCACTCACAGTCACACCTACGGGCAATTTAGAGTCTCCAATTAATGCATGTTTTTGGCATGTGGGAGGAAACCGGAGTGCCCGGAGAAAACCCACGCAGGCACGGGGAGAACATGCAAACTCCAAACAGGCGGGGGAGGGGTATGAACCCGGTCCTCAGAACTGTGAGGCTGACGCTCTAACCAGTCGGCCACTGTGCCGCCTACTTTCATATTATTTCTGTTTATTTTTATTATACAGTGGTTAACTTCTCATTATTGTTTTATGACAATGGGAAATGTTAATGTTACTTCTAATAGTTCCTGTACACTTAGTTTTTTTTCTAATGGTTTGAGGCTAGGAAAAAAACGGTTGAGATTATTTTCTATTGGATTTTATTATTTTTTTTAATTACAACAATGTGGAAGCCCGTGCCGATTGTAAAAAATCCAAAATCAGCGCCATAAGACATTTATTTGTACAGTGTATAGTTCAAAATGGACTTTCTACTCTGTATTAAATATCAAATCTGATTGTGAGTGCTGGCGTTACAGTGGACGACAGGTTAGCACATCTGCCTCACAGTTCTGAGGGCCTGGGTTCAAATTTGTGTGGCGTTTGCATGTTCTCCCCGTGCCTACGTGGGTTTTCTCCGGGTACTCCGGTTTTCTCCCACATCCCAAAAACATGCATGGTAAATTGATTGAAGACTCTAAATTGCCCGTAGGTGTGAATGTGAGTACGAATGGTTGTTTGTTTATGTGTGCCATGCGATTGGCTGGCGACGAGTGCAGGGTGTACCCCACCTCTCGCCCAAAGATAGCTGGGATAGGCTCCAGCACGCCCGCGACCTTAGTGAGGATAAGCGGTAAAGAAAATGGATGGATGGAAGGATGGATTGTAAGCGCCATCTATTGGATCTGGTGGGGCACTGCCCCTGATATAGAGTCCTCACTTGTTCTGACAAATGATTGATCTGGGAAACTCATCCAATTGCTCATGTCTTGCATTTAACCTTTCCAACGTTCCAACTAAAGAAAACAAAATTAAATAAGATAACCATTATAATCTCAATGGACAGATTTATCTTGGATTGTGTACAAATGAATGCCATCATTTGAAACAGACCCATTCCTTCTTTTTTCCATGTAGAAAAAGATTGATTGTGATTGCATTGTTTACCGAGCAAAGTAGCTGTTTCGAATGTACAAAATTCCCCCTTTATTTTTTCTCTTATGAGCTGTTGTCTTTTTCCACATAAACACAAACACGCGTGCACACACACACACGTGTAGATATCTATTGTTTACCAGAAGGCAAATACCATTGTCTCCCATTAGAGTCGATCCATGCAGATTGGAATATCCATCTCAAACAACGATGGAAAACCTGACATTCTTGTGTGCTACGTAAAACACTTAAGAATGACATTTGAAAAACAGAGGCTTACAGTATGTTTTCTTAAATTGTTTCTGGGGTTAGCACGATAACCCCTAGGGTCTTGGTTGGAACTAACAAATAGCTCCAGTGAGTTCAGTCAGCAGTATGGTTTTTCCATATTGTTCTGGAGAGATGTTGCCATTTTTCTACATCAGAAGCAGATGTGCATGTCACACAATTTTATCAAATAAATACTCAACTATATGAATTTTCATTGTTTGAACGAGCATTGTCTTCCACTTCGATTTCCTAAAAAAGGGATCTTTCACCTTTGCTGACGGGCTGCCGTACCAAGAGAAGGACTGGGATTACTGTGACGGCCAGGACAGACGCTTCTACACTGAGAGATGCAATGGCCTTCGACCAGCAGGTTCACATTGTTATAATTTGATCAACCAATAAGACCTAAGTTTAAGATTTAGAGATTTCATGTTGATTTTCATGCATTTTTTTCATGAAGGTGAATCCCAGCTCACAGACCTGCATCCTCCACGCATGATTCCTGAGGGCTGTTATGACTGTGGAGATGGTTTCTATGAGCCAACTACTAGAATTATCACTTCCTATACTGGTGCTTTCCTCAGAAGGGCAGGTGAGACAAAAACGACACTTCAGTCGTTCATATAAGGCTTAATGACCACTTTACAACTTGATAACCATGTTAACCACTTACTGTAATTTGAGATGAAGTTATGCAGCAACGTAATGAGCGACCACTAAAGAAATCAGTCAGTGTACAACACATTATTAGCCACCAAGCATTTGCGTGATTGCACAAAAAGTAAAAAGTAAATAAATAAATAAAATAGCTCAGAAAACCTTGGGGAAACATTGTACCTGAAGCCTTTGCAGTTCTATTCACAGTACAGGTTTCGCAACCTAGAAGGCCCACCTTCAAAACCAGGTTGACAGTCCTACTAGACCTGCAGAGTTTGGTGATAAATGGTGTCAGAAGTGGAGCATGTGGTACAGGTGCTAGAAGTGTGATGAAGGGAATTAAGAGCAGTGTCAGTCGTGACGTGGTGCTTTAGGTGAATGTGTGTCAAACAAGAATGGTGTCAGAAGTAAGGTGGTGGGAAAGATGAGCTGTGTCAGCAGTGGGACATGAGGCAGGTGAATTATGTCAGAAATTAGACAAGGGAAAGACAAATTGTGCCAGAAGTGGAATAGTAAGATTGTTAAATTGTTTCAAAAGTGGAACGGTGGGGCTTGTGAATAGTGTCGAGAGTGGGATGGTGGGGAAGACGAACGCTGTCAGAAGTGTGATGGTGGCACAGGTGAATGGTGTCAGAAGTGGGATTGTAGAAAAAAAATGCGTCAGAAGTGGCATGGTGGGACGATTTTGGACGATTTACTGGATTAAATTTTATCTGGACTTGCCCCAAATATGCAATGTTCTATGTTTGTCAATGCTCTACACAGGTTAGTGACAATTGGTAAATTAGTATTAGCTTCTTTTTTATTGCATGCATGATTTCTGCATGTTGCGCCAGTCACCTTCACAGGTCTCACCAGTAGGTATATATAGCAGGAGATACAGTATATTTGCTTTCTTATGAAAAGAGTCAACTCTTAAAATTAACCATAACCCAAAGTCACTTGATTCTATATACAGCAATGTCCTTGCTGAAGAGTGTACTTGTGTATTATACACACCTTCTTGTCTTGTTATACAGTGTTTTTTTGTTTTTGTTTTGTTTTTTAAGAAAGATGTTCCTGTATCCTGTATGGATTTATTTTCCAACCCAAGGAAGTGGAGGGGCATTTGTCAGAGCGCATGTAAACTTGAGATTTATTGCCTCATGGCTTCCCGTGCAGGATGCAATGATGATGGGACACGGGGAAGAAAAAACCCTAGTCCGGTGCGGGGAACAGCTCAACACAGTAAGGAAAGAGGAAAGAGTGGATATATGTTGCTGTTTTATCTGGTGGATGCTGGGCCACGTACAACTCAGCGTTTACCCCACAGAACCAAATGAGTTTGACGATCGATCTGGCTGATCTGAACTCCATTTGCAAACACTTCTGCCTCCTCAGTTACCGTTGCTAACGTGGGCAAACATTCCTGCCTGGCACAGTGCCAAAATGCAGAACAATAGGATCTGCAGCCAATATTCCCCAAGAGGTCATGGGTTATTTTTGGAGTTGACGCTCACAGGAGGCCACACATACTGTACTCCGGTTACACCGAGGTGGGAGAAAGTCCCATATTTGCAAACCATAATTAAGTAAGTAAGGCTCAAGTCTTTTTAACCTTCAAGTTTCAAGCAAGTGCCAAGTCACTGTGGCAAAAAAGAAAAAAAACAAGTCGAGTCATTACTTGGGTTAAGCAAGTCACAAGTCAGCTCCAGCCATCCAAGCTTAGCTTTCATAACACGTTCACAATCACATCATTGATGGTACTCAGTCTCCTTATTGTAACTTGATTATCTTGTCAGTTAAACACATAAACAACATGAAGCTTAGTTTGACCAGCTATAGGTTAGCTAAACCTGGAAATCTACAGAATTTAGCCATCCATCTTTATGGGTTTTGTAGCGACGGATGAAGTTAAATGTTGTAGTTGTTTTCTCTTCTTTTTCCTCATTACATCAAAGACAGTATTTGAATCTATATTTGATCATCTTTGGAGCTCCCTCCATGATACAGTGCTTGCTTCATTGCTCTGCACTCCACATCATAGCATACTGGTGAGTTGACACGTTTGGGTACTGTACAAATAATTTAGTTTCATACACAATAACAAATGGCAAACTGTCTTGAAAAAAGTCCCTCATTCTAACATTGGTGACTTCAGTCTAAGTCCAGACTGAAGTCCAACACCTCTGCTGATATCACACGGTGGGACGTGAAGACCACTGGCGCAACATGTAGTAGCAACCCATTCAAGGAAAATTGTCATTGGCCACACTTACTCGAAACAGTTAACCCCATTGGGATTTTCTACCTCCACCAGGGAGGTTAAAGTATCATAGCTGTTTTTGTGTTTGCAGAATTATGAAACAAAAAAAAGGACCCCAATTACATTCATGTCTAGTTAGAAGTGTAATCCACAATTTCTTTCTCCCCAAAAAAGTGTAGTCAAGTAGTTTGGTTTAAACTGTGATATTTTCATGATTAATGCATGAATCGCAATGGCAAACATGTCAGAAGACGTAAGATGGGTATCTATGAAGGTGTGGTCCATATTTGGAATATTCCATAATATTTGGCTGGAGTCAGAACCCTGTTGATTCTATGAGACATTGTGCTATTTTGGGGTATTTTAACTTATTCAGAAAAATATCATTTATTTCCTGAAGACACAAGTAGGTAGATGTTTTTTGTCCCTTAACCAAGAGTTATGTTTATGTCGTATAATCTTGGTTAGGAACTCTGAGGGCCAACTCAAAGTCTCTTTGAGTTTCTTGACGTAAGTGTGTGTGACTGAAGTGCAAATTAGAGGTTTGGACCCTGGTTTAGTCCTGCCAACATGTCAAAGTGCCTTTTAACATACCCCTCAGAGCGCAAAACTGCTCTGAAAACATAGTTCCAAAAACCAGTGAGCGCCGTTCAGCCAGTTCTAACTGGTCCACTCAGTTCGTCCTGCAAGAACACACTGCACTTATTAACTGATGAGTGGCTGGCAACAAGCAGCAAATATTTACATTGGTTATTGGTGTTTGTCACTGGGCGGTGAACAGCAACAACATTCGTGACTTCAGCTGATGATAAGTGCCTGAAAGCACTTAATTTAAATTGAAAGGATGAAGGAATTGACCTCACGTGGAGGCTCCCATGAGGAGACGCTGGAGTAAAACTTAAAAAGACTAAAAGAAAATAAGATGAGATAAAAACGGAAGGATAATAGGAGATAAAATGGGATTTAAAAAAAATACATAAATGAATAAACAAATGAGTGTCTAAGTGAATAATAAAGAAATAAATTCAACGCTAAATAAATAATAAATAAAATTTAAAAAAAGCTAAAAGCTAAGCCACACAGGGGAGTCTTGTGCCTGCTTTTAAAAGCATCAACAGTCTCTGCGTTCCTGATTCCCTCTGGCAGGCTGTTCCAGAGGCGCGGGCCAAAATGACTGAATGCAACCTCTCCATAGGTTTTTGTTCTCGTCTGTGTAATATGTGAACAATTATGTCAGAAGTGGGGTTGACACATTGCACATGTCTATAGGATAGCTCAATTCCACTACAGACACCATTCACTTGCTTAAAAGTGGGTTGGTGGCCCTCAGAGCTCTTAATAATGGGATGTAGGACACACGATTGTGTCAGAAGTGGGACGGTGGTACACTGGGATAGTGAGATGAACACCATGTACTGTATATTAACCGTCGATCATGGTGATTATGAACTACCATGTTATATGGCTTTATTTTTCAGGTTTTTTTAACAGCTATGAAACTAATTATATTCAGTATATGGTGAAGCTGATTTATAACCAGACATCTACAGACTCTTCTGGCAACAAGTAGCAACAGAGCAGGCAGCTGCAGGGCTACCATATTGTTTGGCACACTTTCCTGTTTCTGGGATAAGCACTTCCCTTTGAAAGGCTTCCACTGTGAAAAACATTCCAGTGCCAAGAAAAAACACCTCTGGTGACTTAACCACAGGCCCTCCCTTTTGTCCTAATCCGGCTGAGGTGTTCCACAGACAGATAACATCAACCTGGACCTTGAGAAGTGGAATATCTGAAACGCTGGCTGTGCATACAGTACGTCTGTGAACATAAAACACGATTTGGGACTAATCCAAAGAGCGGTCGCGCATGGATGATCATTTTTAAGATGTGTATCAAACCAGACGTTGTTTTGTTGTGTGATATCATCATAGAAGTGAATTGGGCACAGATGACTTGCACATGTACTGTTTCATTGCATGTGTTGACCGTCAGTTTCCACATTGAGACTTATTTGCATTGGCCCAGGTGTTTCAACACCCACACTTTTCCCAGTAAAATGTTTCAACAACTACACAAAGATGATGAATATTCAGGTGAGCTGTAGCCTATCCTAGCTGACTTCAGGCAAGAGGCGGGATACACTTGATAGGCTGCCAACCAAGCGCAGGGCGCATACATATAGTACATACAAACAACCATTCTTACTCACATTCACTTCAATGGGCAATTTAGAGTCTTCACTGAATGTAAAACGCATGTTTTTCCATTGTGGGAGGCAATTGGAGAAATCCAAGCAACACGGGGAGAGAACATCCAAACTCCAAACATAGATGTCTGAGTTAATATTCGAAACCTGGAACCTCCAAATGTGAGGCAGATGTGGTAATGACTAGGCCACCGTGTACATTCACATGCATGTTTATGGAATGTGGGAGTACCTGGAGAAAACCCACGTAACCACAACCCCGAAAGAGAATAAAACAAAAATGTTGTGAATATATACCAGCCACCTGTGTCCTCAATTTAAGCCGACTCAAATCGCCAATAACCAATCGGAAGAGAACCCTTTTACTGAATATGTGAACAGGGGTCAATCTAATTATCATTAATGCAGGTTTTAGGGGTCTCCTCTTGACCCGGTGACGAGGTACATGTAGGCCACAATGATTACGTTTTACAGCCACAAATGATGGACGGAAAATGTTTGCAGCTGCTGATAAGTTCAGTTGAAGGAGCCCACCCCAAATCCCCCGCAGAGTCTCCCCCCTGATCAGGTAGAAAGAAGATTGGGGTAGTTTTGTGCTTGGAGTGGCTGTTAGCGCTGACGCCCGTCGCTGGCAAATTACACACAATCAGTCGTCAACCGGGACCTGCTAACCCCCCACCCACACCTCCAGCCACAATGGAGCGCCCCCACAAACCCCACGCGCGCTCCAACCTTTCGGGGTGAGGCCTGCGCGTCGCTCAAGTGCGTGCAGCTGCGCGCTACAGAGAAGGGCGACTTCCCCTGCAATTAGCTCCACATTTCAATCGTAACAATTGACAAACTGCAGCATTATCTGCTTCTCTGGCAGTCATTCTCAGGCAGAACACACACAAAAAAAAAAAGGAAGAAGGGGCCGACCATTTTGCGAGGGGTTATTGTTTATGGATGTCTGAAGTGGCTGTGAGAAGTTATTTTCTCCTAATTGTGAGGCTTATCTTGATTTGACCAAATTTACCAGCGACCTGAATGGCACTTCACTGCTCAAGCTGCCTTTTACACACAAAGTGACCTGCGTTTTTAATTCTGCGGCTCAGTCGCTATTATGCCTCCTTTCATGCTGTGTGTGATTACGATTCAGTTTATAGGCAGATAGATTTTTAAACATCGGTCAAGCGGAAGACATTTTTGGGGAGGCCCGCCGTGCTTAACTTGATGTACAGTAAACCAACTTCATTGCGGGGGATACGTTCCGGTCACACATACAGGTGAAACGCCACGATAGAGAGACCATTTAAAAACATTTGTTTTTAAAAGTAGTTTTACCCCTTCCACTTGCTTTAAACACAATTAAACTTATTAAAACACACATTTTAAACACATTGTTATCCTATATAAACACATTGTTATCCTATTATATTGTAGTTTCTGTGTGATCGATATGTGCCTTTAAGAGGTGGGGCCTGTTGGAGTGGCATGTGATGTCAGTAAAGTTATGTATTTAATGATTAATAAAATAATTTTTTGAACAGATGACTCGGAACACGAGTGGATAGTCCGAACCTGTCGAGTGGCAGAGGATCCGGTTCCTGAGTCCTTCCTAGAAGAGGCTTCCTGTATTTCCAGTGTGGAATAAAAAGGAAAAAAGAAAATCCCTTATTGATACCAAATATTTCAACTTTTTTATTTGGTCTTAGGTTCTAGCAACAGTAAATGTTACTATAAATGGAAAACTGATTAAATTTACCATACCTTATCATTACACCTGTATTCAATATTTCTGGTATTTGGTGCTGAGCTAACACCATACGAGTGACATAAATGAGCATGGAATTAAAATGGAAATATGATAATTTTTTAATGATAAGCCTTTTCATCTTATACTCTGAACTTTGATGCTCACTAATATGACAATAAATACAGTGGGATATCTGAATTTATATGCCCTATTGGTTTTATAATTTATAATTCAAACAAAACTTTGACCGTCCTAAATTGATGGGAAGTAAAGCAATTCGGGAATAGCCATTGTTGTGCCCCACAGCCCCAATGAAAAACCCGATGACAAACTCTGGGCTGATGGTGCTGTGCAACTACAAGTCAAATCCTTACTCTAAAAAAAAAAAAAAAAAAGGAACTATATGGCTTTAAAATATTAATTTAAAAAACGTATTTATACACATTAACTTTACACTACTATTATAAATTACATATATATATATATATATACACACACAATACTTTTCATCTATTTTCTAAAGTGCTTCTTCTCATTAGGGTTGCTGCGGGTGAGTTGGAGCCTATTCAATCTGAGAAAAGCAGGGTACATGATACATCTTTGGTTGGTCTCCAGTCAATCACATTATAAAATATGCACGGTAGCTGTAAAGTGTTCTCAGGTGGATTGGGTATGTTCTCGGGACATGTTGGACCACTTGATATGAAATTAGGATCAGTTTGAATGTCATAAGGGGGCAGCACAGTAGATTAGTGGTTTACACATCTTTTTTACAGTTCCAAGATTCTGGGTTCCAGATGGGGGCTCTCCCTGGACTAGTCACCAGCCAATAGCACGACAATGTATCGACAATCAATCATTCACACTCCATTGACACATGTGGACAAATACAAGTATTCCATAAACCCAATGTTATGAGAAAGTGTGAAGAAGTCAGGACACATGGGGGGAAACCCAGGCAAGCATGGGAGGCATGCAAACAAGATTTGAGCCCCCAATATCAGACCTGCAAGGCTTATGTGCTGCTCCTTCCCCACAGTCTACCAATGAATTGTAACATTGTCAGAACTGTTCATTAACTGAAATCAGGTAAAATGTTTTATTATAGGGCCAATTCACAACATAAGTTATCTCAAGGCAATTTACACATTGAGCTCCTCAAAGAACCACACTCGTAATACATTATAAATATGTACGTATTGGAAAAACATCAACTGAATCCCACATGAGCAAGCATTTGGCGACAAAGGCAAGGAAAAAAATACCTCTAAGGAAGAAACCTTGAAACTGTTTTGTCTCAGCCAGCTGCGCTGAGATGGCAAGACAGATCAGAGGAACAGAGGGTAGCTAGAAAGCAAAAACAGGATAGAGGTTTTAAAGTGACTGGTGGAGGGAGAAGAGAACAATGGGCACAACAACAGCCGTATCAACAACAGAAATAGTCCCGGTGACAGCAATAATACTGGTATTGAAGGGTTCAAGGTTCTGGCAAGTGGCACTGTATACAAAAAAAATCCGACATCTGAGATAATATTATGGACAAAGGTATTGAGAGACCACTTTAAAAAAATGCCATCTGAAGAACATATCCAGAGTGAAGGCTTGCATGTGTCAAGCAGACCAGGAAACACTCATCCATGCTTTTATCTCAAGTAGACTTGACTATTGTAATAGTCTTCTGACTGGACTCCCTAAAAAGAGCATTAAGCAGCTGCGGCTCATTCAGAATGCTGCAGCTCGGGTTCTGACCAAAACAAAGAGGTCAGAGCATATTACTCCAATTCTAAAGTATTTACACTGGCTTCCAGTCAGCTTTAGAATAGATTTTAAAGTTCTGCTACTGGTCTATAAATCACAAAATGGTTTAGGTCCTGAATACATGAATGAAATGCTAATGGAATATAAACCCAGTAGGGCTCTGAGATCGACAGACTCAGGTCAAATAGTGGAGCACAGAGTCCAAAGCAAACATGGTGAAGCAGCATTTAGCTATTATGCTGTACACAAATGGAATAAGTTGCCAACAGAAGTGACGTCAGCCCCAAGTTTGCATGTTTTTAAGTCCAGGTTAAAAACTCTTCTATTTTCCCATGTCTTTAGAGCATTTCCACTTTTAATGATATTTCTTGCACTTTACAATCTGTATGTTTTTTGGGGTTTTTTTCTCTTTGTTTTAAATGTGGCAGCACGGTGGGCGACTGGTTAGCACATCTGCCTCACAGTTCTGAGGACTGGGGTTCAAATCCACCTGTGTGGGGTTTACATGTTCTCCCCGTGCCTGCGTGGGTTTTCTCCGGGTACTCCGGTTTCCTCCCACATCCCAAAAACATGCACGGTCGGTTAATTGAAGACTCTAAATTGCCCGTAGGTATGAATGTGAGTGAGAATGCTTGTTTGTTTATATGTGCCCTGCGATTGGCTGGCGACCAGTTCAGGGTGTACCCCGCCTCCTGCCCGCTGTTACCTGGGATAGGCTCCAGCATACCCGCGACCCTGGTGCCGATAAGCGGTGTAGATAATGGATGGATGTTTTTTTTAATATTTTTATAAGCTGTTTTCTTCTTTGTTTTTCTTTGCTTTGCTTAATCCATTCCAGCCTATTTTATAATAAGGAAATTAGCATTCTATAATATTGTACATTGTAAAAACATGTAGTAATAACATTATTAACTGGAATGTAACGCATTAAACAGCTCGTGCATCATGATGAATTCATTTCGGCTCCTTCTGGTGTGTGTGACGTGGCCACGGGGGGGCAGTATACTGCAGACATGCTGACAAACGAACAGTTTCTACTACTACTGCATGTGGCTCAGTAAGTTGTAGTAATATTAGTTGTTTTTCGCAGAGGATAAAGCATATATGACTGTGAATAACCATCCATTTTCAGTCCCGCTTATCCTCACTAGGGTCGCGGACGTCCTGGAGCGTATCCCAGCTATCTTCGGGCGAGAGGCGGGTTACATCCTGAACTGGTCGCCACCCAATTGCAGGGCAGATAGAAACAGCAGCAACTATATGCACTCATATTCACACCTACAGGCAATTAAGAGTCTTCAATTAACCAACCATGCATGTTTTTGGGATGTGGGAGGAAACTGGAGTACCCGGAGAAAACCCACGCAGGCACAGGGAGAACATGCAAACGCCACACAGGCGAGGCCGGATTTGAACCCGGGTCCTCAGAACTGTGAGGCAGATGTGCTAACCAGTCGTCCACCGTGCTGCAACTGGGAATATTTTAGTTTTATTATCTATCTACCTGTGTTGATGCCTGTTTGTGTTCAAATACTGTATCCATTGCTTAAAGCTTAAAGTTATAACACCACTGCATAAATGCTTTTTGTTAGTCTATCAGTGTCTTAGCATTAAGCTAAGCAAACCTAAGGCAACGCTATGTGGTTCTTTTAAATACGCAACTTGTAGTTGTTTTATGTTTAATTTGACAGTAAACTATGTTTACTTTATGTTTAATTTGACAGTAAACTTCAACTATGAGTGGCATTAAACAGCTTGAAACTTCTTTTTTCAAGTATTATTCGCCATTAGACAAACTGTTGGTTGTTGTGACGTACGTTGAGTTGAAATCAATGCCACCACACAGTGCTCCTATCTCAAGTGTTTGCTCCCAAGTCAAAGCAAAGAATTGACCGAATGATGTCTCGTATCTAAAAAAAACAAACAAACCGTAAGCCAGGTCACTCGTATCTCAAGGCACCACCGTGGTATATAAAAAAGTAAGCCCACAAACTAGCAAAAATAAGTCAAAAGAAATGTTTCTGGAGAGCTTCTTCAGAAAGTGGAAAAGGCCAAATGATGAGATAAAGAAAGAGCCTACAACTTCCAAGAAAGCAAAATATTAAAAGACAGGTTTATCGCTAAACATGATTGTCCCACACCAAGCCCGCTCTGCTCTACACAATATGTGGCGACAGACTTGCAAATGAGGCAATGGCACACAAAAAAAGCACTAAATGCCTTTCATTTCCAAGATCCTATGTTTGTAAAGCAGGATTTAATGCAATGAAAGCAACCAAAATAATATTCCAGTGTAGACTAGACATAAGAAAGACACTTGGCATATCTCCCATTACCCCAAGATGGTGCTGGCTTGTGGAATAGAAGACGAAAAGGCAGGGCTAAACATTATTTACAATAACTACTTTCAGCGTAATGCTGAGTTGCATTTTTAATAAACAGCTTTTATTTGTTTCTGCGCTGGTCTGTCAAAATATCACGTTATGTGAAACCGGTTGTGGATCGCCGATTCATCCAAATTTCATTTTAGGTCGGTGCCTCTCGTACTCATACAAGTTATACTAGTCATCGAGCTTGACCACAAAAGTCATCACATTCTGTTTTATTGCATTTGTTTACACAAAACATTGATGATGCACAGTCTATCAAATAAACTTTTGTGTTTCATTTCATTGTTGGTTTTTTTCCATTTTATTTTACAAAAATCAAACAAAAAGTGCTTTACAGGGATTTTTCCATCTCAATAAATACAAGGACGTTGAGGTTCACGTTGGATCCGTTTCTTTACACGACAGCCGTGGCGCTTAATTACATGATGCACAGACCTCCCCCAACACACACACTCACACATCCACACACATACACATACACAGAAAAAGTCACATTTTACTAGTATGTTGCATTTTTGTCAGTTTTGTACCAATACTGTTTCACTCCAGGCAAACACAGACATTATTTTATTTTTGTTTTATTTTATTTGTTTTATTAGTTGTTGTTTTTTTTAAGGAATGATTAGTTTGACCAGTATGCAGTCTGTTTCAAGAAACCTGAAATTTAAGAAACACTCAGACTTTGTGCTTTGTGGTCGTCCTTCATTTTTTGGCATTGAAACCATTGACATAATCTGCAATTGGGGACTGAGGCTTTCCAACACAACAGAGTTTTGTTGCCGTGAGCTATTATGTACGGTGAGTGAATTTCATTTTGGTGGCCTTCCAAGGTCTTGCTGACCACAGTTAGAGCCCCACCACTGAGCCACTGTGACAAATCCCCCACCCACCCGCTCCATTCTTTTGCAGCCCTCCAGAAGCTTCAGTCCTTCTGCTTGAGTCACTTCCCCTCTTCCAAACTCCTCTCAAGTCGGAATGATCCCGGTTGTACGATGTGGATGAATCCTGCGTATGATAGATCCCATCATACACGAGTAGGTGGAATATTCCTTAGGAGCACGAAAAGGTGTTTCTCTCTCTCCTCCGCGTCAACTCGCGTTCGACCTCATGATTTGCCATGTGGGGGTCAGTGACTGGAGGTCAAGGGTTGGGGTGCGGAGGTTTGAGGATGTCCTTAAAGGTTGGAAGAGCGGCGGAGTGCTAGCGGCTGAGGGGCAGCTGGGGCAGCGACATTGCCTGATGGGGAAGACTCTGTGAGGTCAGCACAGAGAAGGGGTGACCTGAAGAACACATTTAAAAAAATTTTTTTTAAAAAGATTGAAGAAAAATACTATTTGCAAGCATCAGCTATTATATTTTGAATATACAGTCATCCCTCATTTATGGCGGGAGTAAGGTTCTGGAACACCTCTGCAAGAGGCGAAATCCACCAAGCAAACATCGCATCCATTTTTGGTTTATTTATACATGTTTTAAAGCTGTATGAACCTCCCCAGACTCTTGTGAATCTTCCCCCACACTCCAATTAAGCTACACCATACTCTTATCAACACTCTATTCTCTTAAAACACCCTTTAAACTCTTAAACATACAGTAATGCACAGTCGTACTGTACACTATGTACTTACTCTTTGTAATGGCTAGAAACTTTTATTTTACCCCCTAAAAATGACAGAATACACTCAGAATCCCTTGATATGGTGAATTATGGGCCATATGACAATGAAAACAAATCTGCAATGCACTGAATCTGCACTTATGAGTGCCCCAAAACAAGTTTTTGCGTTCGAACCATCACATTACATTTTTTTTGGTTTGTGTTGCGAGCTAAATGTTGAGATACGAGTGACCTTCAAATACGTCACCGTGTAATTGAAGTGGAAAAAAATGGAACCGTTAGGGTACTACAATGTACCTGCGTGTGGGCAAGGAGAGCCAGAGTCACCGATGCACTTTCCGATGTTTAAGGAATGGGACAAATGGTCAAACACACAAATACAAAATGAGAACACTCACAAGGAGCATGGAGGAGACGTTAGCACAGAACTAAACGCATAGTAAACGACCAATGCGACTTACTCCAGGCTCCTGATGTAACTCACGAGGCCACAGTCCTTAAAGGAAGATATCAGCATGTCAGTGTGTGCGTGTGTGTGTCTGTGTGTGTGTGTGTGTTGCCTTCAGTTTAATTAGACTTATTATTAAAAATATACAAATTGTTATCATTATGCATCAATGGTTCCATTTTTTAACTGCAAGTTTCAGAATCAAGTTTATTGTATTTCTGTATTGCTTATTATTGTTCAAATTTAATGTAAACTGATTGTAATAATTGTCTGGTTTTTATTTTATATATAAATATACAGTAAATATATGTATGAATTTTATTTTGTATTATTTTTAAAAGTGTACAGTGCAGACATAACTAGATTTGAATATTTACATTATTTTAGTTATACATAATTGGATTTACAAGGCAAGAGTCAAGAGTTGCTTTATAAATGCAATATTTTGGATTATTTACAATGTATGTAAGTTTTAACAATCAATTTTATTTTATTTCTGTAATATTTATTATTCTCAACATAAATTGCACGCAAATTTTAATAATTGCACAGTTTTTATTATTTAAATTGTTTTATTTGTAAACAATTGTTTTTGAATGCTAAGACTTAAGTGAGATTTGTTTTATTCATGTTTGTCTTTTTATATTATTTCTTATCATTATAACTATACTCATTGTTATCACTTTAGATTTTTTATTCTTTGGATGATTTTATTTGTAATGAGTTAATCGTTGAACTTTCACTTTTGTTTTGTTTTTTAAGATTTGACAGCACCAAATCGTAAATGCCAAAAGACGTACTGTCGATGTATCCGTGTAGGGCGACCATGCGCGCCCGGTCGGGGCTGGCGAAGGGGGAATAGTGAAGCTCATCGGGCAAGGACGAGGGTATCCTGGACTGGGGGTGACCCTGAGGACCCCCGCTGTGCTGGGGCGTATGCTTTTTGTGTCTTGCTCTGCAGTTTTGAAACCACACCTATGAAGAGCGATGCAAGCACACATCACGTATCGTGCCTCCACAAATGGGATTTTGCTGATGACTGTTACCGTCATTTCCATGACCTTACACTATGTGCTCACCTGTATAACCCGCCTGCTGAGACCCGTCATGTCAGCTAGTTTTTGTAGTGTCTGAGCGTCTGGGTTGTTGTCCTGGGCAAACTGGGCCTGCATGATCTGCACAGAGGTAACACGTTGCTTTCAAGTAGCACTAAGGGACACTTAACTTAATATTAAGGCCACTAGTTTACAATTTGGGCGTAGCGTTTGGGACACACACATAAACCTGACTTCACATTAGTGCTCGTGCTCACACAACATGAGAGGTGTCTTGGCTGGTCCGCCCCAGGTAGTAGTAAACCAGTTAGTACAAGTGTGGGAAAACATTAAAAAAAAAAAATTATTTAAGACAATAAAAGTAGCAAATAAAAATGCTTGTATCGCAAATACATAGCAAATAAAAATGTTAAAACGTGTCAAATATACAAATAAAATATTTTTTTATAATATAAATGGTAGTTAATACCCATTAGTAATTTGCTTATTTATAATTCATTTACCAAAAATAATCAATCAATTAAACAACATAAAATTGTTCATTGTGTTATTATTTTTATTTTACTACCTACAACAAAGCAGTTATTTTGTGAGGTAAATCAATGAAAACAGCTAATAAAAATGAATACAAACATTTTAATTCCTTAGAAAAAAATGACGAAATGAAGGAACAAATATTACAGGACTCGAGATCATGTTAATGCTCGGTGGGCTGGATTAAATAATGAAGCAAAGCATATGTTGCCCACCAGGCCATACTTTACCCAAACTGGCATCAGTAGCTGACCTCTTGACACCATTCATCTTATTATAAGCCAGTGGGCCATCCAAACCGCTTAGAACGTTTTCTAATTATAGTAAAATTACTTCACATTTCTGCTTTTATAAGAATTTTAATAGAAGGAGTCATATTTGTGTCACCTGTAGCTGTTCCGCAGTGAAAGACGTGCGTGCCCTTTTGGCCGGTTTAGGCTGATTGTCTTGTTCCGTCGGAACCGCTCCTTCTAATGTGATACCATTGCCTGAAAAAGACAACAATTAGTTTGCAGTGAATCAATCATAATGCTTCCGTCCCTCTCACTACAGGGTTATAAATCAGAAACTGTTGTTAGAGCTTTCACAATATTGATGTGGTAACTTTCGACTTGTGCCATTTTTGAAGGGGACATATGAAAATACTTTACTATTTAATGGCTTGTATACAAATAGTTGGGTCTCTGGAGTGCCCACCACCAATAAAGTGTGAAATTAAACAATCAAGTCCGCAAAGGTTGAACCAAGGTAACTGGACTTCAACTGGTGAGGATAAGCGATACAGAAAATGGATGGATGGATTGGAATGTAAAACGAATGTTTTAGTTTATAAAGAACTGTGCATTACATAGAGATCTTTTTTTTAACTGATCAAGTTAAATGTTTATATGTCCTTTTAAGGATGCGCCATAGGTTCTCAATAGGGTTGAGGTCAGGGGAGTTTTTAATCCCTGTATAACATTAGCAGTCACAGCTTCAATGGTCGATTTTGCAGTTTTGGTTGGTCCATTGGCTCGCATGAGATTATTTTTTTATTGCGGTATGCACGGTTCTTGTACAGTATTTATACCAAGACAGAAAATATCATACAGAGGTCTTTTGTTGAAATTTTAACTGGTTTTTTTTTATTTGAAATTTTTTTACTTGGATTAATTTGTAAGTAGTACTTTCATTAATTTAAAGGTCCCGTATTTTGGCTATTTAGACCTTTATAGAGTGACTCTCTAACATGGACTTAGTATAAAAGTGTCAATTTCATTTGGAAAAAAAACACCTTGGTTTTGTCATACGAGTGCCCAGAAAAGGCCCCTCTGACAGCTACTTCTGTTTGACCCAGTTTTGTATCAGCTTTGTCCATATTTGGCTAAGACCACCCCCTTTTCCCTGATTGGTTGCCTGAGTGTAGAAGACCCACATGTGAGAGCACACCTGTTTGTTATGTTGACAGAGCTGGCTCAGGAGAGGAAAGGGAAGGTGGAGATTTTCGCTCGTGACATAGATAAGCTCGAGAAATTCGAATGACCTGATTGCAGGCCTTCTCGGCAGAAAAACGTCTGGGACTCAGCAATGCGTGAATGATTTTAATTCCTATTGCACATGTTTACTGAGGCACCATAGAGTCAATATTACATCTCAAATACTTGAAAAAGTTAGTTTGGTAGAATGTCCCCTTTAAACAACAGAAACGTTTTTTTGTTTGTTTTTTTTACAGAAAACACTAAGCATACTGTATGTCAGTGCGTTCCCACCATGAAAAGTGTGAAGTTTGTATCTGACACATTAGATCACAGTGAAGGAGAGAAATGAAACTGATTTTTTTTATTAATTGTTGTCATTGCCAACAAAGCGTAACACTGAAATAATTTTGCCCGCTTACCGCTCTCCGCCGCTCGCTTGAGATTCTCCACCATGGTGTCGTAGTGGATCCTGCACAGCACCTTTTCCTCCACCAGGCCAAACTCCTCCCCCGTGGACAGCTGCCTCTTGCACGAGAAGCACGCAAAGCACGCCAAGTGGTACGCGTTGCCCCTAGCGCGCCGCACCCAGTCGCTGGCGTAGATCTGACGCCCGCAGCGGGCACACTTAGTACCAAACCTACTGTGAGGGACAGAAGAAGAGAACCGCTGAGGCACAGGAAACGCAATTATATTGAATCCAATTCAATCCATTTAATCATAACGACATAATATTTGCTTGCCCCAATTTTTCATTCAATTTGTTGTTATCAACATTTACTTTAAAAACAAAATGCTGTCACAACTGTGTATGTTATTTATATGGATTTTAAAGTCATGAGGAAGGAAAACCATTTCTACTCTACAATGTGGCCCGTGGCGAAAATGATTTTACATGTTACCCTGATTGGGCTTCAAGGTTGTGGGTCTGAGTCGAGATTCAAACCCGGGACTCGACTATGAGGCAGACGTCCTAAACACTTTCCACCGTGCTGCCTAACTCAATTCGCTTTTCTTTTCTTTTTTTAATGTTATCTCACTAACATTGATGTTTCGGTTTAAACTGCGGAGGATAGGAAGAACCTTGGAGGAGCATGTGGCCTACACTAAAAGTCTCCTGGTTGTGCTTTCTACACAAAGAAACCAACACCTGCAATTTCCTGACTGATGCCTGAAAACCATGAGACACACACACACACACACACACATACAGTACAGTACACTATAGCGGTTTCCCAGCGTGGAAGATGGAAAAAAAAAAAAAAGAAGTGGATGACATCACTCCGTGGAGCGGCTGTAACCGATAGTAACAGTGAGGTCAGGCGGTATTATACAGGAAGAATCGGTATAGAGGGGGAGGTGGAGTTTGAGGGGCATGGGGCCAGTGGATGAGGGTTTTGGAAAGAGAACATAAACACGGCGAGGACAACAAATGATTAACGACAGACGTGGCTGTAATGAGGCGTTAATATCTGAAATAAACACGTGCTGCTTATTGGAACTGTTCACGTGCTGGTGAATGTGTTCGAGGACAGAATGAGACAAACACTGTGGTGATGGAGGCACAGCAGACCCCACTATTGTAGGTTTTATGACTGATTCTAAATCGGGGTACACGCAAAGATTTTGAAGATTTTTAACCAATCTTTAAAACGTGGGAGTTCCCCAACAGGGAAAAAAACAAAAACTGCGCTCTTACTGCTCTCTAAGCGTGTGTGATGTACTCCAGATGACCAACACAGCGCAGCACATAACCATATCATGACAATCATCAGTCTCCTCCCTCCCCGAGAACCAGATTTCTGTCATAGTACCAAAACTGACCTGGCAGCGCGGTGCCACTTGGCATCCACACTGCTGGAAAATACAAAGAAGAAGGAAGACGTATAAAAGTAGTCGTAGTAGTAGTAATAGTACAACAAGAAATCGAAGAAGCTAGGCTAACTTTTAGCTTATCTGTAACTACACTGCAAACTCTTCGCCTTGTCATTTTTATTTGGTGAATGACTTGTTATATACATGTTATATGAACACTCGGGTGCTCCTCTATTTGTATTGATCAGCGAGCTCCCAATTGGCTATCGTTCCGTTTCACGTCGCAATCACTTCCGCGGCTCGGTCGAACTCGGTATTGACCACACACTTAAGGATCTACCATCGGAAAATATTCATCCATCCATCCATTTTCTGTACCGCTTTTAACATGTTTTCCAAGCAGATCAGGGTGGGGGGGGGGAAACTCTCTTAACACTCAACACACCACAAGATAATCGCTCAGGATAATCTTTCAGAGACATCCACAAATTGGACCTTTGCTGACTTTGATTCGAATGGGGGAAATCATATTTGACCCGATTGTCGGTACGTAATTGCTATATGATCAGTGTTTGCCATACACGAGCATAATATTTGTTTCGGGGTATGATTCAGTCCCTTTTGCGGAATTGTTGATTAATCGTATTTTGAAGCAACTGAAGTTATATGGAGTTCTCTCTCCATATTTTCTTCCCTTTCACTTCCTGTCAGCCAGGTGTCTCAATAATTTGGTCCTTATATTTTATGTTACCAATTTGACATCGCCATTGAAGATGCCATTGAGAACTTGAGACTAAACAAGATTGCTTTCGGCACTGAGGGTGTAGTGTCTCACTGGGCTGTGCGGGCAGCGTGGCTCCGGTTCCCGCTCATTGACATGCGTGAATGCGAGTGTGAATGATTGTCTTTCTCTAGATGTACACGGCGGTTATCTGGTGACCAGTGCAGTGTGTAGGATAGGCTCCAGGTTCCCACAACCCTGAACAGGATAAGCAGTAGAGAAAATGCATGGATTGCTGGATGGGCAGAAAACCCACGCCACGACCAGGAGAATTTTCAAACTCAACACGGCAAGGTCCGAGCTGAAATTCAAAACCAGAACCTCAGAACCGTGAGGCAGAAGTGCTCACCATTACTGTGCTGTCCCCTACTAAATATCACATTTAACATTGTAATCATTCATCAATTTAATTCACTGAGAAATGTCATTTAAATGTGTCCATTTGTGATATGATACTCATGTTAACATAAGCAACATTATTCATTCATTGAGGATTAGTCGACGAGTGGACGGCTCAACTTTAATACTCCGCATCGACATTGAAAGCTTGATGTCGACTAACCGCTCATCACGCATCTCGTCTTACAATCGGCCAATTTAGAGAGGAATTAAATATGAAATTAAATATTAAATATTCATACCAGCATACTTCGGGACTACCAGCGGAAAGTGCAGCTCCTTCTTTGTCACCAAAATGTTATGTCAAATAATGTGCGGGAAACAACTGTGTGATAACGAGAACTTTATTTATATCAACACACATAACAACCAACACCACAACTTTTGTGTCAACACTGTGTCGCAGTACCGTTTTACAACACGCTATGCTATCGAACACAAGATGAGACCAGCTGGCTCGTTGAAGAGAAACGCGCAGGGCTCATATTACTTAGAACCCTTCTACATTCCGTGGAATGGTGAGTTGTATTTTTAATCATTGTTTTTTTTTTTTTTTTTGTATTAACGCCAGCCCGTGAAGTCATGCCTTTAACGTTAAAAGCCGCTAGGGGACGAGAAAATATAGCAATGACATCATCAATGAATCGACTTCGACTCGACTTTGATCGCATTACAGTCGGCGACAAAAGATCTTTGGTTGTTCAACCCTTAATTGCCACTCTGACTTTACTCTCCAAGATAAACAATGACGACAATAATAATACGACACAAAGCTTTTGTTGGGGGCACAACAGTCAATGGTTATAATATCGACTACTACTACTATTACACAAAAAGCAGTGAAAAATCAAGAACAGCTACGACGGCTTATGAGATGTGAAGAGACAAAAGCAAAGCGAAGGAAAAGGGTGAATTAGAGATGGGTGGTGCGGGGGATTGGCAGTGGGGGAAGTACAAGGGCCGCCACTTGAGTGGGTTTTGGCAAAGAACCAGCCCACTCAAGTCCACTCTGTCTGGGATGAAAGCCCTCTGTTGTGCCTTGAATCCTCACAAGCGTGTTTTCCTCCTTTTTTTTGAGCTCCATCCATCCATACATGCAGCTATATTGAACTCGTCTATTTATAGGCGATCATAGCATGCCTGAAAGTCGCACTGACTTACTTCCCTTGCAGTTGGGTTCACATGACATTATTGTCATATTAGGCATACATAACAATTAAAGAATTAAAATAAGTGACCAAAAAAAAAATGCACTTTTTAAAATAATAAAATATACATACCATTATGATACAATGATTGTCCAATAATCAGTGTTATGTGCGGTTAGCATGTCGGCCTCACAGTTGCGAGTATCTGGGTGTACTGTAAATCTCAGCTTCCAAAAACACGCACGCTGGGTTCACTGAAGACTTTAAATTGGCCGTAAAAGTGAACGTGAGTGTCAGTTTGTTTGTCTGCACGTGCCCTGTGATTGGCTGGTGACCAGTTCAGGGTGTGCCCCGCGTCTCGCTCGAGGTCAGCTGGGATAGGCTCCAGCACACCCGCGACCCAAATGAGAACAAGCACTGTATAAAATGAATCCATCACAATATATGTGCTAATGTGAATGCAGAGTAAACACACATCTAAATATGCTGACCCTGATTTACCTTTACATGCACACATGCACACATCCACCTAAACAGCACACCCGTGGTGAGTAAAAACTCACCCGCGTAAAATCAAAACGACCATGTTGAGGTTACCTGAATTTGAACTAATCTAAGATCACCTCCAAAGACCACGAGTTTCCCGTAGGCCTGTTCTAATAATAGCTCACCAGTGATGGGACATTATGATTTCCTCGGAATTTTGTAGAAGTGCTCATTTGAAAATGTGAACACTTACAGAGGTTTATGACAAGAAACTGTTTGGTCTCTTTTCCTAAAAATAATTGGTGGCAATTTCATCAAATTTGTCATTTCAGACCTTCGCTTTAATCGGTACCGAAAATAGGAAGTCTTAGTTTCCAAAAAGTTGATGACTCCTGAGTTAATGTATTTTGGATAGATCGGTCACTTTAAAAATACATGTAAATCAGATATACTGTAGGCACTGGATGGGAATTGGCCACTTGGACCTGGTAGTATAAAACCAGCTTCGGCATATGTTGAGAGTAATGTAAATAAATAAATGTAACTAAAAAATGTGAAGGAATACAGAGATTCTCATCATTAAAAAGTTCAACTTGCTATTAATTGGGCATCGGCTGTGTAACTATAAGAAATTGTTGTCTTTCGATAGTGTACCGTGATAGATGTCGATGTAATCGTAACGTGTATAATACTTCCACACAATCCAATAACGGTCATGTAAAACTATCTAATGAGGAATTCCACCATTCAAGGACATGATAACAAGCCTGTTGTGGTGTCTATTGAGCCAGTTTGCCCAAGTTGTCACGAAAATATTCCAATAAAGTCATTCTGGAGACAAATGGACTTTGTGGCTTATTTTGCACTGTACTGGTGTATCGTTCCGGATTGTTATGGCGAGCTCCCCTCTGGCTATACAGTAAAAAGCAAAACATTGTGGGGTTGAGCCACTAATCTAGCATGACAGCTTGTCAGCTCTATACTCTAAAGACAGAACCCAGAGAACGCTGCAAATCATCACTCATTTCAGGGCCCCTGCCTTTTCTATCTTCATCTCCACGTAGCCCCCTGTTTTTTTTTTTTTTTGAACACTGGTTCAGTGTTAACACCCTTTATCATGCATCAAGTACACTGTTATAGAAATAAATACAAATAATGATAGTAAGAAGAAATACATTTATACTGCCATATAGTTGTTGTAAATGTAACAATAGTGATTGAAACATTTACTTAAATAATAGGCTTTCTGGATATTTTCTGGGCCTACAATTTTGATTTGTCACATTAGACTTTTAGCATTTGTTCCTTTTTTCAAAGCATGTGGTTTTGTATCAGGGCTACAAAGGAAGGAGATCTATAAATAATCATTTCAGTCATCCACAATATGCAGCATTAATGCAGGAAGTGCCGATTAATTGAGTCTTTGTATGACAGATGTCTTATTATCATTTTTGATTAATTCCGTTCTTTAAAAGAAAAACTTGCAATTCTGCGTGCGGCACGTTGCTATGGAAACTCAATCACCTAACCAGAGGTGGGTTGATGAGTAATTACTGCGACAATTCAGACACACACATGCACACGTTTTGCTCCACAAAGCTCATTCTGGGTACAGTGCGAGCACCCCGATGTGCTTCTGATTGGAACAGCGATGAGACTTCCTGTGCGTGTGTGTGTGTGTGTGTGTGTGTCGGCGTGCGTGTGCGTGTATGTGTGTTTAAGCGCCAAAGGCCTGAAATATAGGTTTGAGTGTCACAGCAAGGGCTCTATCCTGCACTTCTATCCCAACACACACACACACCACCTTACTCCACCCCACCCCATCTCAACCAAAACATACACACACATACACGCATAGAAGGAAACCCACTCTGATTTCCTGCTATTACGTCCCATTAAAGCAGCTGTCAGTCCAAAGCCAGATGAGAGAGTGACATAGATGAGGAAACATCTCCGGAGGTTCTGAAAGAGGTCCGAAAGAATATGGACAGCTCACCAGCGCTGCTGTTTACATTTGTATTTAAAAAAAAAAACAACAACAACAACAACAAAAATGTCAAATTAAAACAGATTTAAATTGACCATCATCACACATCTGCTTCTCAATAAAATTGCCAATTTTCACTCCTGATGTTTACCAGTGACTTCCAAAGAAATGATAACCTAAACATATAATTATGCAAATGTGGGCCGACCCTCAGCTATTGTCAAACATCATAATTTCCGTCGCAGGATTAAGAAACAATCTGTCCATCTGAACATGTCGATCTCAAAATCTGTCCATCTATTGAACTATAGGCTATTTTGCCAACAAGCCAGACAGCTATAAATCGAGATATATTGAATTAAATTACATTATATTAGATTACATTATGTTAGATTACATTAGATTACATTAGATCCGATAAGATCCACTTTGTTTGTTATCCATTTAACTCTAACCCTAACCCGATAACCGTTTCCATGACTGAAATAAGCACTATTAATAGAACTTGTGCAAGGTTAGTGTGTGCATAATAAATAAACAGTGAATTTTTTTTTTTTTTTTGGTTTTATTTACTCATTAGAAATAACAAAACAATCACACATTTAAACTGCTTATTGGAAGACTTCAAATTTCACACCTACAAAATATTGGCGTTCATTACAAGCCCTTTTTTATTGTTTGACATTTATACCATCTTATATCGTTAAAGTGTACTTATATTTGGCTATATTTAGTTTATATTGTATTTTTAAATGTCAGGCTTATTGTTTTTAGCTGATCAGTGCGGTTCTACTGTCTCACGGTGAGTGAGGCATGCTGCCCCACTCAAGTGGCCACATTCTTTCGTCTTGGAGTTGAGTGTGTGGCTCCAAAGAGGAGAGCGTGCATCTTTCTGCAATACCGAATTAAACGAGGCCGCATCGCACACATGAATCTATAACGACACTGATTTCGACAAATCAAATTATGAAATTGTCCTGACACTTGGTGGGGAACATAGAGCCCGTGGGCTATATATGGCCAGTCAGGACATTTGACTGGCCTGCCATGTGGTTCTAAAAGCAACTAAAACTTCACAAAAACAGTTAAAAAAAAAAAAAAAACAAGAATCATCCACATTTGCTCAATAATTGCATCATATTTTTTGGTATGACCCTCAAAGGACTTTATACAAACTGGAATGGCCCCTGATGGGAAGAAAAAAAAAAAAAGATTACAGTCATTGCCAAGCTGGCAATAATTGACTTAAAGGATTTACTGTAAAGTTCATTGGCAATGATGGCATAACATCTCGCCATGTGACAGCCATTTGTACCTTCCCTGACCACTTCTGCGGCTGGAAGGCGCTCGCATACACTTAACGTCTGCTTTACATATTTAATAATGGCTCACAGTCCGGGGTGACCGGTGAGGGAGTGTTTAAACGGAAAGGGGTCAGCTCGAGTATTAGTACGACCCTGGCAGAGAAAACAGAAATGTGTGTTGTGAAAATAATAAAAAGCATATGATTGACAGCTGCTGGACATGCATAAATAAACACAGACCCCAGGGTGTGTTTGTGTGACTGTGTCAAGCGAGGTGATATACAGTGCATGTGCACGATTCTTTGCACATAGTAGGCCGTGTGTATTGAAAGGCGAACGTGTCTGTTCGTTTAGGATAAGAATCACGTTCAGATCACAAAAAGGTGCTGACCAGGCACACGGGGCGGGCTAATTGCTGGTCTGGAGGTCTGGGGTGGAGGACGACTAATTGCTGGTGATTATAAACCTCAGCGCCGTGGTTTTGTGTCAGGTTTCGATCACACACTGACATTTGTGTCCTTGCGCCAGGCTTTTTCCAGGCCAAAACACAAACATACGAAAACAAGGATTCTCAAAGTGTGGTTCACGAAAGAATCACTGCCTAACTCCAGTTCAGTTCGATTTAACTTTTGAGTGTTTTATTTAACTTGTATGTGCAATACAGTTTAATGGAATCATTCAGTACATATTTTTATTTTCCTATATTTAAGTGCAGTGTTAATGTTCAAACGGTGCATAATGCGAGAGTGACTAACAATAATATCCAATGTACTTTTAGGAATAAAACCTCTATGTTGTTTTTGATGAATACTTCGGTCCACTACGCTACTATTTAATATTGGTCATGATGGTGGTAATACCAAGTATTTTTTGAGGTGGTACTTGGTGTAAAAAGTTAGAGAACCACCGTTCCAAAAACCTAAAATGCCATAACCTCAGCATAAACTATTGACAGCAAACATGAATTTACGACCAAAAAAAAAAACATTTGCCAAGAAATTGTGAGCCTGCTTAATGATCAATAAAACATTTTTTAAGCATCTTACTCAACCCAATAAAAAGTCCTTCACAGCCACCATTTTGGCTACCAATGCGTTTGCTGCTCAAATACTCCATGACCAACGCACACAAACACACACACACACACACACACACACACACATCTACACACACGTTCCAGCCTATATGCCTTCAAATGTAACACAAATGATAAAAGGTGTGATATATGAATTGTCTGTAGCACACATTAGAACTCCAATTCTCTCTTGCGTTCACAATTGGAAGCACTCACGCTCCTCCTCATCCTCCTCCGAGATGAAGAAGTGACAACACCCCTGTGTTTGTCCCTGACTGTGATTGCATCATACGTGCACGCATTTGGGCGGTTGCTGCATCCTTCAAGATTTTATGCAAGGAGAACAAATGCCCCCCTCGCCCCCCCCAAAATATTATTATTATTATTTTTTTTTTAGTGTAGTAATGGTCTTGTGACATGAATTATTGCAGTGAGTATAGTTGTATCCTTTTACAAATGTAATTCACTTGTTGATTGTGTGTTTGCAGTGCTCAAAGCTGACAGCAGCTCTGACCTGGCTTTCTGTCAAAAATTGGTTTTTACTTTCAATGTGACTGCAGACTGAAGTGAAAACCGTAAACAAGGAGACAATCTTTGTTTTCCTGCCTCTACAATGCTGTGTCTTGAAGTCATTGCCAAACTTGTAATTCCCCCCCCCCCCCCCTCCCCTCCGTTTCGGAAGACAGCTAAGTCTTATTGTAATGTTTTATCATTATGTACATTTTACAATTACATCTATATTGGCTACATTTGTCATGCAACAATATACTCAGGAAAGTGAGGTTACTACTACAAATATAATTCAGTTGTTAATTGGTTATTTTATATTGTAGTAATTAATTCGTTGATACAATCATTATCATGCTTTTGTATTTTTTGTGACATATTGTGTTCCAACAACTGATTTTACATATTGACCTATTGCTGTATTTAATTTCATTTTAAATGAAATATGTATCCATTTTTCAAACAAAAAGAATACTGGGCCCAAACTAAAAATGTGCGACTCGTTGTTTTGATTTACACCTAGTGCTGCAAATATTTTTTAATTCATGATTTATTTGATGGCCTATTTTATGATATTAAAATAAAATACATAAAGTGATATTTTATTATTTTTTTAAAATAAGAAGGATTCGTTTCCTTTACTAGAAGGAACCAACTTGTCGAGGGAGGAGTGGGGACTCAGTCTTGATTAAGGTTGAAATGAGAACAAAATGGAATATCTTTACTTTTTCTTATTACATTTCTATTACATATGTGTATTATGCATATTAGTTTTATTACAAACAAAAAGGAACCAAATTCAAACTACAGAGTTTTAAGCAATATAATAAAATGGTGCCCCCGTGGGCCGTGACCCATTATTGCCTAGTTTGTCAGCGTCTCAAAGAGGAAAGACGCATTTAAAGCGCGCGCGCGCGCGCGCGTGCGTGTGTCACCACCAGTGTGTGCGCGCGCGCGAGTGTATGATGACAGGAGGTGTTGCCACAGAAAGAGGCAGCGAGAGAAAAGGAAGGAGGTGTTTTGCAAATCAAGTCGTACAGTAAACTTACCCTACCTGAAATAATCCATTTTGCAGAAGATCTCCTTGTTTTTGATGTAGCAGCTGCTGTGCTGACGTAATGACGTCCGGCACACCGAACATTCCAGGCAGCGCACGTGCCAGATCAGGTTGTTCACCTGCGTCACACATAAACAATTATTTACTCATTCATTCATACACGATAACAATATATAGGTACGTATATATGGTTATATAAGTTGAAAGGCAATTCATACATACGCATATTAATAATAAATAATAATCATAATAATGACAATAATACTAATGAAAACAGCGGTTGCATTCATCGCCATTTTGAATATTCAAATAAAGCGACGCAGACACCATTTTGCACTGGGTTTCTTTTCGATTATATCGTTTGTAAATGGATAATCATTTTTGGTCTAAATAGCATTTGTTATTATCGAACATCAGTGTCACATTCATATCTTTGCTGGCATTTAAATAAACGAAGAGCTGACATTCAATTGTAAAGCATAGCAAAATATAAAGAAGAAATGCCATGTTTCTTTTACCTCGATCAGAATAAAATGACGTGATTATTATTTTGTAGTTGACAATCATTTATAGAATACGTGATAATTAATATCAACCTCCAACATGTGTTAATCACGGTCTATATGTTAAAATTAATAGCAGTAATAGGTCTACTATTTTCTTCTTTTTTTCAAACAAAATATAGCAGGCACCTCTATTATTCAGTTCAGTAAATAAATACGAATCTTTGTCTCCAGTTCAACAATTTGTACCACAAGAAAATGCGAATCGTTTTATTTTAAAATTATTACTGTCTTGATTGAGAAATTTAGCAGCGCGAGTTGGTCACGTAGCTTTTAAAAACATTTAAAATTGCATGTAAATATAATGTACCGATTCCAATAAAAGTGGGAGTCCTTTTATGCTTGAAATTATGTTTATCAATAATGCCATGCCTAGTTGAATATCAATTCATACGAAAATTCTTATGTAAAATCGGTTCACAGGGCTAGTCTAATATCGTTTTAAATGTAGTGGAGTATAACAATATCGGAATTAAAATGTGTGTCATGTGATACGCACGTTCCCGTGCGAGGGAAAATTGTTTCGACTAAAAGGGGGAAGAAACAAGACATGACAGGCCGCTTTGACAGGCTTTCAAAAGACATAAAAAAAACAAAAAAAAATAAAAATAAAAACATGTATGTTGTGGCTACAGTTTCCCAAAACATTCTTCCGCTATGCTAGGCTGTGAACTAGCTTCGTTTTCCCGTTTGCTTTGGTCGCTTTTAGTAAATCTCTCAAAGCGGACTGGTCGCCATGTTTGTAGTTTTCTTTCCTTTTCTTTTTTTTCAAGCCTCGATCAGACTGTAAAATGAAGGCTTGTCGGGCGCTTACCTTGAGCAGGTATCGGTCCAGGATCTCCAGGCCGCAGCTGGCGCACACGTTCTTGCCCGTGGAGGGCACCGAGCTGCAGGCGGTGGAGCTGGGTGAGCACACCGAGGGCGTGGACGGCGTGCTCGGGGACGAGCGTGTGTCCTCCCGCTCCATGTTGGACTGCTGGGACTCCGCGTCCGAATGAGACTGCGTGGGGAGAGGGCGCGTGGGGGGGGGGCACGAATCAGAACCCAGTCTCTCACACACACACGCACGCGCGCGCACGCGCTCGTTTCCACCGGGCTAGTTTTCGCGCATTTAGGTCACGTGAACAGAATTCATCAAAACATATGGAAACATGTTGTGATTTTTTTTCCACGTTTAATTAATGCCAAAAATGATTAAACGCAAAAAAACAACAAAAAAAACAATTTTATTCTCCTTTCACATGAGTATTATGTATTCTTTGGTGTTCTTTTATTACTCTGTTCGTATTCTTTTTACGACATCATTTTTATATTATTATCTTATATTTAGTTGTATTACATCATTGTTAACATTATGATGCATTTTGCATATTTTGAAATGATACATTTTTGACGTAGTGTTATTTATCGAAAGCAGAAATCACAAGTGGGGGTGGCGAACCGAAGGCACGTGGTTCGTATGTGGCCCGTGGGAGCATCTGAACCAGTTCACTATATGCAATTATCGAAATAAAAACAAGTGAAACCTTCTCAAATGATGCATTGTTATTTTACAATCTCTGTCATATTAAACACGGCTGCGTGATCCAGGGTGCTCGGCAGTTAGGTCACCGTGCACTTTTACAATTTCTTTTTAAATTATTAATTACATTTCATATTTCATTCGTAAATGTTTCTCCCGTATGTGGAAGCATGTCTCTTCCTAAAATTACACAGTGACTTTCTAAATTTTAACGCAAATCAAATATTATGCCCCCCTGATGGGAAAAAAATAGTTCTCCACTTTGTGGGTTGTTTGTTTTGTATTAAATTAAACACACACACACACACACACACATGGACACATATATAATACACGCATAAGAAGAGGAGAGGTCTTACCATTTGTGCGTGTTTGGAGTCCACACTGCAGCCCGCAACACTCCGACGCTCACCACTGGCGATCACCTACAACGAACGACAGCCAAACCGAAATCTTCATCACGCACCTTTCCACGGGTGTCATCCATCTACCAGCGTGGATCTTCTGCTTTTATACACTCGCCTTGATAAACGCGCAACCCCCCCCCCCCCCCTCCCAACACTCTCCCTCCCATTTGGCATCATCAACAACAACAACAACAACAAAAAAGACACCTTTAAATGAAGCGATCTTAAATTGGCTTCCCGGAATAATCGCGTTTTCCCTCGCAATCCGGGACACGCGTGGAGATGAAGGGAGGAGGGGGGCAGTGGGGGCTGTCGAGGGGGTAAACTACCTGCAATTACAAATAGCTGGCGGATAAGAGGCTGCGCAAGTGTCTATTTCATGTGTCAATCAGGAGGCAAGCGACGGGTCACGCAAACAGTCGCAAATGTGATTTCTTCACCATACACACACACACACACACACTTAAATGCTTGTAATTACAATCCTATTTTAATTGTTTTATTTATTTATTTGATGATCTTTTAACACGAGTGCAGGCGCGTGCAGCAGCTGTCTTGTTTGTGACATTACAATAAACACCAGACCTCCCGAAATCACCACTGTGCATAATGCAAAAAAAAAAAAAAAAAAAAAAAAAAAAAGAAGAAAGAAAGAAAGAAACATAAAACACACACGTTGCTTTACCTGCTTCGTGGTGGACAGAACCGTGTTGCCCTCTGACAGAGGGGACAAAACTTCATTTTTCCAGTACATGAATCCCCCGGAGCCTCACAGCGAGCAGCGGCAGCAATCAAGCCGGGGACAAGTCGTCGAGGGACGGCCGGCACAGTTTCGACCATCCGACCGTTGCCTTCCACTTTTTTTTTTTTAATGCCCGGCTCTGGAGGTCGCTTCCCGGCTTTAAGAAGGTCGTCTCTCCCGATGCTCTTCTTGTGTGGTGAAGCAAAACTGCGTTTGTCTCGTAGTAGTAGAAAGACATGCACGCGTGCATGCATGTCTATGCGCACCCTCCCCTTCTGCACTGTACCTCTTCCCTCACTGGTGGGATGGAGTTGTGACTTTACAGGAAGTGGAACTTGCACGCAGCTTCGTATTCCTCCACGCAAAACCCTTCCCAAGGTGCAGAGGAGAAGGTGGGGAGGCTGCAAACAAGAAAAGTTATGCTATGTGGCCTGCCTCTCTTTGGAAGAAAAAAAAACACACACACACAAAAGAGGAAGGTGGACGCATGCAGATTTGCATATCTCGAGATTAACCGCGGAAAAACAAGAAATAAAGAATTTTTAAAAAACGATCAAGAGTTGTAATATACCATTGGAGATACTCAGAATGACGTGACTGTGAGAAATGCAAAGAAAGGATGTTTGCGTTTTACCTTCATTTCAAAACAAGACACGTGGCATTCAAAGCAATAAAATGTTCTCGCTTATTCAAATCGAATTAACACACAGCAATTAATTCATTTCGAATGTTTGGTTTGAGTTGGTCGTAAGAAAATGTACACATTCAATTGGCAAATTGTGACAAATGACTGGAGGTTTGTGTCGAACCAGCAACTTAATTGGCCGAGATGACGTTTTGTATAATTGCTATATTTTGGCAACAACAAGTGACAAATGTCAATATTTGCAATTATTCTTAAGGCAAAAATGACGCGTACATGAGCTCACAAGGGTTTACATTGCCCCCCAAAATTCACACACAATTAGAACCGTTAACTAAATTCAACATGTTCAAAACAGGCTTATTCGTGTGTGACATTTAAGAACCGACATCGTTAGGATGATTGCCGGCAATTTAACTAATAAAATACATAATAAAAGGGCTATGCACACCCCTCGGTGCGGGTTAATATACAGGTTTGATATGTATAGGCACGTTTACCGGAAATTACATCATTTGCATTAGGCTAAATGGATGGCGCCCTTGGTTTAGCTTAAAAGTTGTTTCTTTGGACGAGTTATCATCATTAATTCAAAGAAAATTAAAGACGGGTGTTTTAAAGCAACCTTTGGCTATAACAACATTTCCAAAAATACCAGCAGAAAATAAATGGACCAGATAAATATGCGTTGCTGCATTTAATTTGGTTTATATATATATATATATATATATAATGGAGGGGCCAAAAAGGATTATCACCTGCTTTGTATTTCTTAAAAAGTAATCCTTAAAGGGCAAAACAGAGATTACAAATAAATAAATAAATAAAAATGTCTGAATCAAAAGCAAATCAATTTCTGCTGCTGAGATCAAATTTAATAATACCAAAAAAAAAAAAAAAAAACATGTGGGGGGGTGGGGGGGGAACATCACACACACGTTCATCTAAACATGGTGCACAGAACCCTTCTTTCACAACAGGGGCCATTTTACTTTTGGAAGTACTCCAACAGCCATACTAAATGTATGGGACAACATGACGCAACAGTCAAACAAATGTTTATTATTATACATTATGAGCATTTGTGGGTTTAATGTTTTGTCCTCTGAGGTTTTATATCCTTTAAGAATTGCATGGCAGGTCAAATTATTTTCAAGGTCTGTATATGACCCACTGTCTGCATTTCCACAATCATAGCTTAAAAATATATATTTGAATGAAGTTTTGTTGGTGAAAAAAATATGAAGGAAAAAAAATAGCCAACACATCTGCGTTTTAAAATATTTCACAACAGTTTTGCAAGCCTTGTCACAATGTATTGTTTACAAAGCCAGATTTAAAAATGTTTCTTTTCATAAGAATGATTCAGAACATCCTGGAAATTGCAAGCGTGCGCGCGTGCGCACACACACACACGCGCGCGCACACACACACAGACACACACACACACACACACACACACACACACGTAAATGGTACTGTAACACAACACAACCAAATGACTAGAGGTTATTTGTCCATCATTTTTCACCCCTAAAAGTGCTGCAAACAATGTCAGTGTCTTTAATTTTCATATTAAAAAGTCCCTGTTGGGATGGGTTGGGGGGCCTGAGATGTGTAGGGGGAAAAGGGTTTGGGTGGGGGTTCTCCAGGCTAAGTTGGAGGACGGGTCATCTCCGAAACCTTCGAAAGGGCCTGCTGTGTGATTTAGAGTAGGGCTCCCAGCGCTTCCTCTCTGGCGGCTTGTTATAGACGTAGGCAGACGGGCCCGAGTACTCCTCGTCTGGATTCTCCTCCATCATCTGCAGCTTGGCCTCGATGGCGCGGATCTTAGCGCTCGTGCTTGATGGAGAGGATGGCCAAAAAACAAAAAAAAAAGAGGAAGTTAGCAGGCTTATAAAGGGAAATACCGGTGCAAGAACGCCAATCATAAATGAAAAGTCTAGGAATACAAAATGGAGAAATGGAGGATACGAGATGCAGGTAAGAGGAGTAAAGAGCAGGACAGAGATGATGTGTCTGGGCGGGCATGGAGGAAGACGGTGTTTTTATTTCCACTCGTGCGAGGTATGAAGAGAGCCATTTCAAGCCAACACTAGAGACCGAGTGCTCAGCGTGTCCCGAGAAGTGCTCTCGTGATGGCATCCCGCGCCCGGAGACGAAGTCTCTCCCGCTAAGAGCCCTCACTGTGCTTCATTTAGGACGGCTGCAGGCGCCGCGATGAAAGCTCCCGAGGGCAATTGCCGCTCCCCAAAATAATAGTAGGGCTCTTCGACGTGACTGTCGATGTGGATGTAGATGATCACTGACACCGATTGTGGCTGTCTCATTTTGTAATTGGAATACTTTTATATGAAGATGACTATTGTCTGGATAAAAGTGAACCTTTTAGAAAATGCTACTGCCACAGAGGCAAGAAGTACACGATCAACAGGAGAAAAACCCAAGAGCTTCTTGTAAATGTCGTAGATTAAATATATTTAACATAAGGCAAAATGCTTTAGCCACCTTGATGAAGACACAAAATGAGCTACCTCATGGATTTCAACATGTAAGTGCATTACAATGCTTTTTCACTGCAACAAATTTAATCCAAAACTAGTGTCTAAATTTAGTTCTGAGGTAAAATATGGGGGCTGACAGAAGACCCTGCAAGGGTAAGTAGTACTTTCGAGAAGTCCAGGAACCTTTGGGGTAGGGTCTGCAGTCTGCAGTGTGGAACATATGAGTGGAACCTTTTATTTCCAGGAATGACAGTCCACTAAAAGTTCCTAGAACTTTAAGTGGAAATACATATTTAGTGTGCTCAACTGTTGATTGCCAACATTTGTCAAAATTGGAGATAAGTTTTTATATATATATATATATATTGGATCCGTCTTTTAATCCTCAGATTAAAAAAAGAGGATGATAAGAAGTTTTTTTTTTTTTACCTTATCGACATTACATGCATAATCGCACAAAATGTGTATATGAATTCACTATCATTATGCATTCAGTGTTTTTTTTTTGGTGGCACACAATTATTAGCCTAAGAACCGTAAGAGGAACATATAATGGAATACTGACATTTTCAACGCTCGTATACAAATAGTTGGGTCTCAGGAACACCCGCCGACCCATCAGGTATGAAATTCAACAACCGAATAACTCTTTTGTCATCTGCCTATTTCTGAAATTAGCCAAAGGTGTTGTGCGCAAGCAATATTAATTTGCAACTTGGACACAGAAGGGGTTTAAACACTACATCAGAGCCAAAAGGTAAACTGAGTTGCACTGCATTTTGGTGGATGTACAGATTAGCGTTAGCTTTTGATAAGCGGGAGATGATTGTTTTGTGAAGTTGTTGATGCGGTGGGGGTGTGAGCATATTTGTGTTGGGCAATAAGTCTGCACAGTAATTGATTAAGTGTAATTCCTGTCAAAGACATGAAAACTATTTTAAATTGTGTTAAAATACATACATAAAAGATTCATTTTATGAACAATGTGATTGCGTGCACTCAACTAACCTGAGGTGGTTCGTCGCCAATGCTCCCTCGGCACCCTCGCCGCTGCTTGACGGCTCCAAGCTAGAAGGCATCGTCTTGTCGTTACGGAAACCTTCAAACCTCTGCAGATGACAACGACGTCGATGATGGTGGCGACCAGAGAACAAACAGAGGGACACAGTGATGGAAACACACACAAAAAAACACAGAGGGATGGAAAGAGACAAAAGCACAGATGTGAAATAACCTATCGGAGTGTGACAGTCATAAATGACAAAGCAGGGATTCATGTAACACAAATTGCATTTAAAATGAAAGAATGAAGGAGTTAGCTCAGCATTTAGCAAACACAACTACAGAACATGCAGAGAGAGGCGCGCACTGAGAATAAGACTCGCCAACAGGCTGCCGTATGCACTTATTCCAAACATCTCCACTAGTTACCTATGAAAAGAAGACCGCTGTCAAGAAATCTGGATCTCAAACGTTTTAGTCCAGGGAACCCTTACAGGGGAGAATGTTTTCAAAATGTACCTTCATAATCCCGATAGCAATTAAACTACCATTTGTACCCCCAGATGCTACTGTAATTAAAAACAGTCAATTTTCAAGGACAAAATTACACAGTGTTAATAACCAATTATTATGATAATTTTTTTTTATATAGAATAAAGTTATAATGCCATAAAGAAATCTTATTTTTTCAATCTTGTAATATTATGCCTTTCATTCTGGAAAAGATGCATTTAAAAAAAATTGGACTACATTCTTGAAAAAATACTCCCTTTGCATTAACAAAGAACTTTATTCCAGTAATCGTCTTAATAGTAAAAATAATATTTATGCATGGATATCAGAGAAATCTAAAGTAGGTAGGAGTAATTGGTTTATTTTATTGGCATGCCCATAAGGTAAGCGTCTTTGTTTTTAAACGATGAAGATAAGAATTTAGTGCAAATTGTTTTGCAGACTCCTAAGCTACAACTCGTGGACACCTGAGTGTTCCTTGATCATTTTGAGAACCACTGATCTAGGTACCTGTAAATGCCAAGTTAATGCATCACACAAAAATATCAGTTCTGAATTAGACTTTTTTCCCCCCTGTACATAAGTAAAACGTGCAGAATAGGATTGATGTCATAGCATTGCTGAATGATTATACTGCTTACCAAGCATCCCATCATAGGGAGAGAGGGAGTTGTAAGTTGTGGTAATAAGTTGTGGTAATTGTTACAGTAAATAAACAGCATTAGGCCAAGGTGATGAAATGTGACACTACGTGCGTGTGTGTGTGTGTGCGTGCGTGTTAGCATGTGTGACTGTGGGGTGTGATTCATCTTTATACAGGATTTCCCTCCACTATTTGCCAGTAAGCAGCCAATTGTTAAAACAGGAGTTGTACTGAGATCCCACTCCTCTCTCTGTAAACTAGTGACTGAGGATGGACCGTGAAGCATGGAGGCATGAATAGTTTTTAGCAGGCACCAAAATTCAAAAGCACGGACCCTTCCGATGGGGTGTACAGTCATACTGTACCCCGTGTAAAAGAAGGCATTTCACGCATATAATTATCAGATTGTGGGATGCCGTTACAGCTGTGATGCTGCAACTGATCGAGATCTCTGTGAAAAAGATGCCGAAAACGAGGCCAAACAAACTTGAACGTATAACTTGGTGGAATCGTGGCCTGTCCGCCACCCCCCAACATCATGGTGTCGTATGTGCACGTTGAAGTGTTGCATGGGAACAAGCGAGTGCGACACTTACCCTTACCTGTGCGTGCGCCCAACGCACAACCAGCTTCTTAGACAGCGCCAGCTTGCCATTCAAGCACTGGATGGCTCTTTCGGCCTCCTGCAGACAAAAGGAGGATCCGTAAGATGCGGCATGTCTTTAGAAAGTCTACAACTGAGGTGGAAAATGTACTATAAAAAGAAAACAGTTCAGTCTAAACAAATAAGTGACTCTCATGCCATTGTATACAAAAGCATCCTCGGTTTACACCAGTACCGACATACGTTTCAACGACACAACAATACACGCTCAATTACTCCTGTACTGTTTCTCATTTGATTGTTTATTTGTGGCCGAGGACTCTTTTTTTTTTTTTTTTTTTTTTTTTTTAAAAGAAATATTGAATGTAAATATGAATTCAATACTAGACTAGGGAGGTTCCACCTTACAAATTTGGGTTATGGGACTGTCATAAACCGAGGACCCTGTGTATTAATGAAGTACTTAATCTGGGTGCGCGAGTAAGTGTGCGTGAGTGTAGAAGATAAACACACACTTCCTTTGTATCAGTCTTCTGGGAGGACTTCATAGCCAAATGACAGACACTGGCTGTGAAACTAGATGCTTATCATGATCCCCCCGGCTCATTCTAAAACAAATACAGGCCGTCCGGCCACTAAAGTTGGGAGGTGGGGGATCTTCTCTGGTACTTTTAATACAAAACAGAAACCACTCCTGCAACAGACATTATTTGTGATTATTGAACGGCAGACGTCATGACGACACATAAATCATTACTGTCAGACGTAAAAGCTCCCATGTCCAGATTTGGTCAATGTCTTTTTTGTCGTTTATTTGATATGGCCATCACAAAATCATTGGACAAACCTGATGCACTGCTTAAAGTGTTTTGGCACGAGTGCTAATTCTTAACACTTGTCCACAAATTTCTTCAATTGTTCAGTCCCCACAAGGGTCTGTTATTTTTTAGGAAATATTGACCAATCTCAAGTGTTGAAAACGCCATGCGATGTTAATGGCGCAATAAATATGCAGTCAATTTTTTGTTTCATGAAACGGTGATACGGTCAATGATTGGTTAGCACATCTGCCTCACAGTTCTGAGGACCGGGTTTCAAATCCCGGTCCCGCCTGTGTGGTGTTTGCATGTTCTCCCCGTACCTGCGTGGGTTTTCTCCGGGTACACCGGTTTCCTCCCACATCCCAAAAACATGCAAGGTAGATTAACTGAAGACTGTAAATTGCCCTTAGGTGTGAATGTGAGTAAGAATGGTTGTTTGTTTATATGTGCCCTGCGATTGGCTGGCGACCAGTTCAGGGTGTACCCCGCCTCTCGCCCGAAGATAGCCGGGGTAGGCTCCAGCATGCCCGCGACCCTGGTGAGGATAAGCGCGACAGAAAATGGATGGATGGATGGAAAAGGTGACGCGAGGATTCCACACGCAACAGCGAAATGCAACTTGAGTAGATAATACTCATTTGTGCACAAACTTGTGTACTGCTGTGCATTCCTATAGTCATCCAATTAATCTGTGGGCTGTCACTAGGGACTGGTATAATCATCAATTAATTGATCATAAGAATTCACTGTGTGAACTGATTGTTGATTCTGAACATCTTGCAGCAAACGGAGGCAAAATGGAATCTACTACTTTGCTGCAACCAGCAGAAGCGCTGTTGATTCAGTCTCAACTTGTTTGCAGTCTAAGGAAGTCAGCATGACACTAAATTGTGAATGCGATATAATGTTAATACGACACTGGCATGGAAACATGGGAGAACATACCAGTACATACTCCACACCTCAGAACTGTGAGGCAGACAAAAAGTATAATTAAAAAAATAAAACAATCAATAAACACTGTAGTTAAATGCCCATCTCGAGCCATACAGCGATTTCCTTATTGAAATGCTGTAAAATAATCCATTGGCACTTTTTCCACATAATTACGGTTAACATCCATCCAACCATCTTTGCTCTGTATTTCTATTATCAACATTAAATCTGTTATTGTGTTGTCCATAAAAAGAAAATAAGGTCATCATGAGGTTTCTATGATCCAAATAATGAAATAACATGGTTAACAACTGCATCATCAAGTGAGCTAAATAGGTTAGAAATAGCTACATCTTGTGTGTACAGTACCTCTCTGGTGTTGAAGTTGACAAAGCAATAGCCTCGCGGTTGCCCCTCTAGAGGACCCGACTTATGGAACAGGAAGTCGAACTGTTTCACATGGCCAAACTTTTCTAACAGCTTCACCAAGTGATACCTGCCGGGAGAGGAAACATGTGACAGAGGACACACATAAATAACACAAAAACTGCAGGGGTGCAAAATGAGTATGTGATTTATCTTTATTTATTCAATTAAAATAATGCTGGAACAACAGGAAACATAGTTTAGTTTCCACATCAGAAGGATTGTCATCCTGCACCCTGCTACTGTACAGTGTCAATCTGTCAAGTGCAAGGGATAATGAGAATGGCAGATTTCCACCCCCTGACACCTTTTTAGCAGCGGGCCAGCTGGTGTGGCACGCCTGAGACAGTAAATCTTTTATTGAGACAATGCCGAGGATACGGTAGCGGGACAATGAGGGAATAAAACAAAGGAAGCCTCGGACTCCCCTCCCGTGCGCCCGTCTCTGCACAAACAACATCAAGCGAGCGACTGAACTTAGATATGCGCTCACGGAAGAGCTATGCGCCGTGTGCGTTTGGAAGCGTGGGTATGACTGGGTTCAGCATAGGAAAAATGTGTCTTCTGGGAAAAGAGGCCGGACAATGAAATCTGCGTCACCTGCCGACATCCAGGCTCTGCTGGGCTGCGCTTGTGACATGTTTAGCAGCTTTCGAATGACAATGTACCAAAATCAAACCTAAATCGGAGCACCCAGTTTTATTTTTAGACTCAAACTTCAGGGTAGATTTACACGATGATCCTCGTGGCCACCGAAGCCGCGTCTGCCTGAAAAGTAGTGAGTCGTGATTTGTTTTCCACATATTCAAGTCTTGATAGGTTTCATCACTGTCTGTCACGGTATCTATCTTTTATGGGTTGTGGGGGGATGGGCCTGCTGAGCCGCAAAGCCTCAAAAGCACAACTACATTTTTTCCCGAGGTTTACCACAGATGCTAGTTCCCATTCCATTCGCAAAGAATGTCAGAGAACGTTCCCTCCCGGCGCATCACGTTCAGATGGGATCCCTCACGTTTGTCAAGTTCTGTAAAGGCTAACGTTGAAATGTGGATGATGGGCAGTTTTGGAGACAGTTTGTGGCCCTGGCAGAGTCGAATGAAACTCCTCTGCCAGGCCCGGCTCCAGAGTCGGCGTCAGCAGGGGTCGGGGGCATGGGGGAAAATGTATACTGCTGCTCAATGTTTGATAATATTAGTTTTTTTTCCTCAACAACTAAGTCACTAATCCATCTTTTGTACCAAAACATGTTTGACCCTGTTATTCACATACACACTGCACTCGTGTACGCGCTCGCTCACACACACATTGAACATTAATCGTTTTAAATGGGTATACCACGCCTGGCATTGTAAGTCAATTAAACACATGACTTCGCTTCAGAAGAGTTGCATAGCTAAAATTAAATCATAAATAAAGCACTACCACATGCAAATCAGCTAGCCCATCAATGCATCATCACTTGTTATCAGGTACAGTTTTATTTAAATTTTACTTTACAAGTTGTTTTTACATCAGTGACAATGAATGCTAAAACAAAACTTTTATTACACCTATTTGTCATTACATTTAATGAGTGTTTTACCAAATTAATATTGCAGAGGTTAGGTTAGGCAAGCTAACAACTAGCTTTGAATGAGCTATAAAGGTTTTGTTGAATTTGGGCTGATGGAACTCAAAACAATACACGAAGAAATCAATAAATAGCTTCAACATGTCAAACTCTGCAGTACTCAAGGTGACTTCAGGTGAAATATTGATTTGTTCAGTTCAACAGCCTCTGATTGTTTCTTTGTTGTTATTTTAAATCTTGAGAGGATTTGTGTGTGTGCCTGGCACTGCAAGGATAACTGTATGACAATGTGTAGTGTGTATGGGATGTGGACTGCGACTTTCCAGGTTGCAGTAAAATTGTACTCTTGTACAGCTCCCTTGAGGGCTTTAGAGCACAGCTGACTTCTGCTTTTCCCAGACACCACCCTGCAAACCGACCTAAACACAGCTACTAATAAGTAATTGTAACACTTTACACACTAAATACAACTGATTATTGATATTCATATATTGGATATGAAAGATATCTTTTTAAATTACAGTAATGAAAAAATCCATAGCCCCCCCCCCCCCCCCCCCCCAAAAAAAAAACACTTGTCAGTGGTAAAATACAGTATATAAACAGACTGATTCATATACAATGCAGACACTCCAAGAACATTTTTGGATACTCGCGAGTGGCAACAGAACCACAATGGACTTCGCCTCCTGGGAGCCGTAAAAACCACCGGAGGAAGAGGAGGAGATGGGGGCGGGAGGAAAGGGTGGGAGAACCTGCAGAGAGTGAGAGTAAAGTTCAGAGTGGGAACGTTGACGGCAAGGTGAAAGGTGGAGGCGGGAGGAGGATACGAAGAAGGAAGCGAGGTGAGAAGACAGGTAGTGGGAGCGCAACGAGGAAAGGGAAAAGGGGGGAGTTCATTTCAGATAAGTGACCATCTCAGTGGAGAACGGAGGAGCTGCAATACAAATGGACACAAAATGTGACAAGGACCAGTTAGATAGAACACAGACAATGCACTAAATTCCCAGTTGAGGGTCTACCTAAATGAATGGCATTCTTTAAGACAAGGTATAGGACCACCTCTACGGAGCATTACAACAAGCATTTTGCAAAAGCCTGTCTAAGATTAATATCATACAATCATATATAAGACACATGCTTTGTCCCAACACCCTAGCTCCACCCTTGGTCGCCAAGGGAACAAAAGCATTACTCTGGCCCAGTAGTACATGGGGGCGGAGGTAGCGACAAGTGGATGTTAAGTGCGCTGTAATTCTTTATCCTTTGTGTATTTTGACCAAAGAATGTCAGTGACGTTTTATTAAGACACCTGAGAAATGTTTAGAATTGTGAAAAAAAACACAATATGCCTTCTTTCAGTCACTTTAAAATAAAAGTGGAAATTTCCCAGCTTTAAAAGGCCATTTGTAGCACAGCAATGAGAAGTGAATAACAGCGATGTGTGCTCTCTCCATTTGAGCAGATAGCTGATGGTCGTTCTGTGTTCTTTTCTAGTCCCGAAATATTTTTGGGCTTATGTGGAAAAGTTCCAAGAGCTTTTGTTTTTTTCCCCCTTGAATTCCACCATAAACTTCAGCTTGACATATACCATGATGTCTCTACAGGAGGTGTGTGTTAGAATAATGACATCTAGCCTGACTCATGGTGGTATCAGTCATAGTCAAAGCAATTACAAAGACCTAGTTAGAAAAAAAAATAAAAAAAATAAAATAAGAGGCACCTACAGTATTTTGGATCTGGTCTTGATTTACTCAATATGACGATGCAGCTGATGATTAATTGGGGTGTTTAAGAGTAAACGGCTTCATTTGAGGAATTGGTATTTCTTTGCCTCAAAGTAGCAACGTGACAAGTGTCTGCCATATTTAAGGAATTGATGGACTGAGCAATCCAACGCCTCTAAAATCCTCCATAGCAAATAATATCACGAATAAACAATCGATAAGTAAAGTAAAAGACCTATTGAACTGCCCACACTGTAATGTTCCACTTGTGCTATTTAAGTCGAGTTTTAGGCCAAATGACGCCGTTTGAAATGCTATGGTAATTGTGACGCGACTTGGCGATCCCTTTGAAATTTTGGCCAATATGAGTTTATATTTGGGTATTTTTAACTGAAACTTGTGAGCCAATTGGAGAAGGGGTTACCCCATTAGCAAATGAAATGAAAAGGATTTGGAGATATGAGAAATAATAAAGTTAGACTTTTTTACTCTAATTTCACGGCATTTTTTGGACCAGATTTTCTATATGCAATACCACACAAAAAACTTCCCCAAAAAGGTTATTAAAAATTGACTTTCCCCAGAACCCATAATCTAATTTTCTAGTTTCTAGGTGCGTTGTGCTCAAATTGAAGTGGTCATTCCAACCAGACTCAGCATTTTGACAGACTGTCATTTTTTGTAAAATCTTGTCACGTTTCTACTCTAAATTGCCAGAATAGAACTGAGGACAGGACCACATAATATTACATATTATAGAATATTTTATCATTATGTGAAACAACCATCACAGTAAAATTAACTGGACAATACCCCTTAAGTGAATAAAATGACATACCATATATATGTTGGAAATCATTACTTTCAAAGAACTCTTGATTACTCAGTGTAATAAACAAAAAAAATAAAACAATTTATATTGGTGGAACATTACTAATAAAAGTGAACTTATGCATTACATCATTTGAAGTGTTAAGCTTTGTGCAAGGGCAAGGGGGACTTCACATTGCAGGTCTGCATTCCTCCTCAAAAGGACACAGCTCCGCTCAGTGAACAAACAAAGTGTACCGCCACTGCTGGCCAGGAGCTAATTAATCTTCCCAATCAGCAACAGGGGCCGTGGGCATTTCTCATGTTTTCTCTTCATACTGTGCCCTAGTAGCGCTATTTAAACAGGAGTGGAGCACAGGAGAGGGAAGGAAACGCCCGTCTAGACGCCCACCAGAGCTGGAGCACATACATTCTGCAGAAGCCCCCCCCCCCCCCCCAACGGGCACACAAAAACACTCTCTATCAAAAAATGACCTTCTACTCCAGCACATTGTACATTAAGGTCCTCTTAAACCCATACATTTCTGCTGGGTTCACATTTAGAACCCTGCAATTGCTATGACAACTAAGAACCAACAAGAGAAGCTGACATGAATATAATACAATACACATTTGTAGTACGTCGAGATAACGATAGTAACATTTTGAGTTTGAACCCACATTTGGGGGGGGAAAAAAAAGGTACAATACCAGGTTGTACAAATCATGTTGTGTCACTGTTATTAGTTTCACCTTGGTAAGTGTACCTCTTTTTGTTCCCATTCCCCCAATGGGTAGGACTGTCAGCCAGTCTTGACCAACATTTTTGAACGAAGGACTTGGACTTGAATCCTCTTTGACTGGTGTCAAGCATTTGAGTGCACGTCTGTGCTGTTTTACTGAAGGGGCACTGAGTGAAGATATAGATTGGTGCATTAGCTTTTCATCCAAGCCAGGAAGCCGCCAAATGCTCGTCAGTTGACGGGGTGTGTGTGAAAGTAGACAAAAAAAAAAGTAAATTAAATGAAATGGCTGACATTTACAACTGCTCCTCATTTGCCATTAAAATGAAGAGAGAGTTTAAGTATTTTGTTGTTCTTTCTAATGTATTAAAAATAGAATGGTTAACCGAACTATAATTGTGCGAAAATGTATAGTGGTACTGTGAATTACGAGTGACCCGTCTTAAAGGTTTTTCAAGATACAAGCCGTCGCTCGGCTGTTATTTCGTCTTCGAGTTCCTAACTAAATTTCAAGTAACGCGTGCAAGATGTTGCCAGCGAACTTCACAGCAAGCAGCAGTGTGGCAGATAGTGAACAATTCTTCAAAAAAGAGGCCAAGTGTTTGCTTCAAGCTCTTCATTGCCACTCCTAGTTGAGGTTTACTGTAAAACTATAAATAAAACAAAGAGAACTGTTGCCTATTTAACCAAATCACATAACTGTCTGATCAAAGTCTGCTAGCTTAATGCTAACACAAAATGCAAAACACCATTGACTGGCTAACGGAACTGGCATCTATGTTATGGTGTTGCAACCCTTCAAGCAATGGATATTTGAAAACAAATATTGCAGCAACACATGTAGACAAACAGACCTATTCTTTATCCTGTGAAAAACAACTACTATTACTGCAGCTTACTAAGCGTAGAAGAGACTGTCTTCTTTGTGTATTTATTGTGCAAGTATTATACTGCACCCTGGTGGCCAAGGCGCACACACACCAGGAGCAGCTGCACAACGAACGAATGGAATCATGATGCACAAACTGTTTAATTCTTTACTTGCTATTTATTTATGCTATTACTGTATGTTTTTATAAGTGCTATTTTCTCATATAAAAAATATGCTAACTTTTTGCATTGGTAGTGCTTTATTGGGGGCTGGAACAGATTAATGGTATTTCCATTCATTTCTATGGGTCACGGAAAGGTGGTCCAGGCATCACTGTATTGTGCGTGTTATCATGCTAAAATATTGGCTGTACTGATAATATACGTTTTATGCCACAACCTGTGGTATTCATTATTGCCCAAATATAAATTAATTTCAGTGGAAAATGTTGTTATGAAGACATACAGTGGGTACAAAAAGTATTCAGACCCCCTTAAATTTTTCACTCTTTGTTATATTGCAGCCATTTGCTAAAATCATTTAAGTTCAAAATTTTCCTCATTAATGTACACACAGCACCCCGTATTGACAGAAAATAAAACGGAATTGTTGAATTTTTTGCAGATTTACTTAAAAAGAAAAACTCAAATATCACACAGCCATAAGTATTTAGACCCTTTGCCGTGACATTCATATATGTAATTTGTGTGCTGTACATTTCTTCTGATCATCCTTAAAATTGTTCTACACCTTTATTGAAGTCCAGCTGTGTTTGATTATACTGATTGGACTTGATTAGGAAAGCAACACCCCTGTCTGTATAAGAACTTACAGCTCACAGTGCTTGTCAGAGCAAACGAGAATCATGAGGCCAAAGGAACTGCCTGAAGAGCTCAAAGACAGAATTGTGGCAAGGCACAGATCTGGCCATGGTTACAAAAAAAAAATCTGCTGCACTTAAGGTTCCAAAGATCACAGTGGCCTCCATAATCCTTAAATGGAAGACGTTTGGGATGACCAGAACCCTTCCTAGAGCTGGCCCTCCGGCCAAACTAAGCAATCGGGGGAGAAGAGCCTTGGTGAGAGAGGTAAAGAAGAACACAAAGATCACTGTGGCTGAGCTCCAGAGATGTAGTCGGGAGATGGGAGAAAGTTCTAGAAAGTCAACCAGCAGTCCACCAGTCGGGGCTTTATGGCAGAGTGGCCCGATGGAAGCTTCTACTCAGTGCAAGACACATGAAAGCCCAAATGGAGTTTGCTAAAAAACACCTGAAGGACTCCAAGATGGTGAGAAATAAGATTCTCTGGTTTGATGAGACCAAGATAGAAATTGTTGGCCTTAATTCTAAGTGGCATGTGTGGAGAAAACCAGGCACTGCTCATCACCTGTCCAATACAGTTCCAACAGTTAAGCATGGTGGTGGTAGCATCATGCTATGGGTGTGGTTTTCAGCTGCAGGGACAGAACAACTGCTTGCAATTGAAGGAAAGATGAACACGGCTAAGTACATGGATATCCTGGACGAAAACCTTCTCCAGAGTGCTCAGGACTTCAGACTGGGCCGAAGGTTCACCTTCCAACAAGACAATGACCCTAAGCACACAGCTAAAATAACGAAGGAGTGGCTTCAGAACAACTCTGTGACTGTTCTTAAATAGCCCAGCCAGAGCCCTGACTTAAACCCAACTGAGCATCTCTGGAGAGACCTAAAAATGGCTGTCCACCAATGTTCACCATCCAACCTGACAGAACTGGAGGGGATCTGCAAGGAGAAATGGCAGAGGATCCCCAAATCCAGGTGTGGAAAAACGTGTTGCATCGTTCCCAAAAAGACTCATGGCTGTATTATCTCAAAAGGGTGCTTCTACTAAATACTCAGCAAAGGGTCTGAATACTTATGGCTGTGTGATATTTCAGTATTTCTATTTTAATAAATCTGCCAAAATTTCAACAACTCCGTTTTTTTTGTCAATATGGGGTGCTGCGTGTACATTTAGGGGGGGAAAAGAACTTTAATACAAACAGTGAAAAATTAAGTGGGTCTGAATACTTTCCGTACCCACTGTACCAATGTCACAGAACAGATTGTGGTCCATGTTATAAAACTGTGATATATACACAAAATAAAGCAAAAACACACAAACAGACACGGTCCAGGTCCAGGTTGACAGAGAGAGAGTAAACAGGGCAGGTGGGTGAAGAATGATGGCTGCCGCTTTTGCAGAGCAGGTTCACGCCTCACTGCCTCTGTTTCACACACCCAAGCCCCTGTCTGCTCAGTCTCAGTCTGCAAAACACACACACGTACACTACACACGCAGTTCATCAATCATGTGTGCACACACAATGCAGTGCCTCTCTCTGGGAGGCGGATGAAGGCAGGTTCAGAAGGCAAAGTTTGGGATTTATAAGGCAGACTGCCAACATCAGTCTTGGATTGACCACTTTAACACTGCTGACAGTTGGCAGCTTCACGTGTGTGAGTCAGATTTGTTAGTTTTGGGTGAAAAGTGGATTTGTGTTACATTCTGACCACGTCTTATTATTGTGGGGGGCAGTTATTTGTCATGTCACTAGTAGTGATTTGACCATTGTATTTACACCAACAGTATCAAATTTCAGATTAATAAGGTAACAAGATCATATACTCACTCAGTGATTTTGGGATCGATGTTGCCTATCCACAAGCGGTTTCCATCATGGGCCCCACTGTCTGAAATGATGGAGGCATTTTCCATAGTCTCTGCTGCAGACGACATGTGTCCACTGACAAGCAAAGTAAAAATGAATCTAGTTTTACAATTCAAATCATGCAAAATTTAACTATTATTCTATAAACTTGAGTGGAAGAACATTGTTTTACTTAGCTATAACACAGGTAGATAAACACATTATGACTCTTATTGCAAGAGACCTTTATCAGTTTCTTTTATTAAAAAGTTAAAATTAAATCTATAGAATAATTTATGGACAATAACTAAACTAACTATGAGACGGGAATACATCAATTGCTCGTTATTCACTTTCAAATATCAGTTCTAAGTAAATCATTATAATACCATGATTCCCCATGGTCAAAAAGTATTTTTTAAACACACATGGTGCCAAAATTAGACATTTTGAGTGTGATTTAAAAAAAATAAATCAATGGTAAAAACACTGGCTCTCATGTCAACTAGCGCCTAAATTACAAAACTTGTATTAACCTTTAACCACTGCGAGCTGCTCGATATGAATTAGTGTGCTCGACAGTAAGCAAGGCGTCATGAAATTGGCAAAATCGGGCATCTAAAGGTGATTGTTGCTGTTTTCTCGCAGGTTATTAGCGGTTAGCATGTTTAGCGCTTACCTCCTCGCTTACCAGACCTGCAGTTGTATGTCGGTGGCTTCTTCTCCTACCGAATTTGCTTCTAATCCCGCTTTCGGGATGTTTTGGTGACGTCAAATAATAATAGTGCTCATTCTAAATCCACAAGGTAGATTACTGATATTAAATAAATGGGATGCTTTGTTGCTTTGAGGGCGCGGCAGTCAACTTGCTACCATCCAACAACATAGGCGCACTGTGATTCCGTAGGGTTTGTGATTAGAGCGCACTCGTTTTTAAATTCCGCAAGTCCCGAACGCACACGGAGTAGTTGTAGTCTGGGATGTCCCCACTTAGCCGGCACAGACTGTACAATACTTCAAGCGCCACAGTCTAAAAAAAAAAAAAAAAACAGTCGCGGGTAGATGACGACATTAACGTCAGGCGTAGCTTCCCCGTAACATGCTCTTGTAAAGAATAGCAACAGTAAGTGGGACTATTTTGTTATTTTTTACCGAAGTGGTATGTGTTTTTCAGGTGTTATTAGTGTAGATATTGCTATACCATGTTTCCGATAATTGTTTGTGAGTTGAGTTAATGGCGTGTTTTGAGTCGAGAAAGGCGAGGAAACCTAACACGTCGACCTTCACACTGCTGCACTTGAATAAACTTTACTTAAAAACAAATGCAGTATGCCTTTACATAATAATATCGCACTCCCATGTATATTGGGTATGATTCAAATATGATATTTAGTTTAATTATTATTTTTTTATTCTTTCTTATGGTAACAGTTTGAATTGAATGTACACCATTGAATGTCACTTGATTATTAGTTTCATCATATTAGGACAGTTTTGTCATATTTATGCATATCATATAATTGTTATAGTAGATTTCCAATATTTAAAAAAAAAAAAAAGAGGAATTTCGCTCTCATTGGTTAATTATTGTTATGGAATTCCCCTCACTTGATGAGTTATACATTTCTCTATCATAATATTCTATATTGTCCTTTTGGCTCACAGTGATATGTTGCCAAGCCCAATCAATGTTGTGTCCTTACTGTAATGGCTAGCTATTGCTATTTATTGAAGAGAATTAACAATGTACAAATATGACACGACAATGGTGAAATAACCATGACATGCAAGTTAGATAGCATTACAAATATTGTGTTTTCATCCTGGTTTTGTTTGATGGCGCTGCTCTGAGATTAAACCAGGAAGAGCTTGATCAGATATAATGTTTTGTTCATACCAGTAAAGCGTACAACGGAGAGCTCATGCGGGTTCACCCACTGCTTTGCTGATGTAGGTGAGGTGTGAGTGCAGCTGCATTTCCAGGATGTGAGGCAACAGTATCCCATTGACCACCTGTGCTCCACATTTTCTGCTTGGCTTCCCTTCCAAGGAGCTCCGTCAGCGTCCCACATCGTCGCCGATCTGATTTACCACAGTTGGGTTAGATCGTATCAGCTTGTCAGGAAAGCCTGTTAGGAGTTTAACATGGGATGCAGTGGTGGTCCACTGTTATGTTTTGAACATATTTGAATATCATTTCATCAATGGGCATGTGCTTCATAGGTTTGCTTTGTGATTTTTAAAGCAGTATTGACTTAGACTGCAGCAGAACCGCTACTCTTAAAAACAAAAAACATAATATAAAACATGCCATTTTATTTGTTGGCTAGCTGGCAGCTTATTAAAAAAATTACATTTTGAGCAATTGTACAGACTTGTTTTTTTTGTTTGTTGTATTGGACAGCTGTAATATTTGTATTCAGGAGATATTTATATGATATCCTGGGTGTCCCAAAAGTCACTATACATATAATTTTTTTCCATTTCATTTCAGGAATCAGAATCAGAATCATCTTTATTTGCCAAATATGTCCAAAACACACAAGGAATTTGTCTACGGTAGTTGGAGCCGCTCTAGTACAACAGGCAGTCAATTTACAGAACACTTTGGGGACATAAAGACAATGACAAAAAACAATTGTGCAAAAAGATGCAGAGTCCTCTAGCACTTAGAGCAGTTCGAATGACTAATATTGCAATAGTCCGGTGCAATGACCATTGTGCAAAGGGCGCTGATACTTCAAGGAGTGTATCCGGTGTAAAGTGACGAGTAGTGCGATCATCTGGGACAATGTTGGTTGTGCAAATGTTACAGATACTCCTCAATCAGTGTGCAAATGGAGCAGATGCTACTCTGGCATGAGTGGCCAGTATATGCAAATAGTGCAGCATGGCGAGACAACTACAGTGAGCGCACGAGTAATACATAATTGGCCCCACAGAAATATGACAACGAACTCAAGTCCAAAAATTTCCAGCTTGTTGTAATGGAATAATAGGTTAGGTGTTTAAGAATTTGATCGCAAGAGGGAAGAAGCTGTTGGAATGTCTACTAATTCTAGTTTGCGTTGATCGGTAGCGCCTACCTGAGGGAAGGAGCTGGAAGAGCTGGTGACCGGGGTGCAGACGGTCCGAGAGGATTTTGCACGCCCTTGTCTTAGTTCTGGCAGCGTGCAAGTCCTCAATGGTGGGTAGGGGGGTACCGACAATCCTTTCAGCAGTTTTGATTGTCCGTTGCAGTCGGAGTTTGTCCTTTTTTGTAGCAGCACCAAACCAGACTGTGATGGAAGAACACAGGACCGATTCGATGACCGCTGTGTAGAACTGTCTCAGCAGGTCCGGTGGCAGGCCGTGCTTCCTCAGAAGCCGCAGGAAGTACATCCATCAGCATTTGACAGCTTGGGCTTTGCAGTTTTGCACAACCTAAAGTTGGTACGGCAAAAGCTTTATCACTCTCCGAAGTGTCTGCTCAATCAAGCTTTTGTTGATGCTGAGTTCCAATTCAGACCTCCCTAGACCTTGGCTGGCTTTGCTCTTGGAGGTCAGCTCATTGGTGTACCAACGTCAATTGGCGAGCCATGGGCAAGGGAATGATATGCTTACAAAAACTGTAAAGCCTAAGTTGTCAAATGCTGATGACCTCACGTTTGTCCGAATGATACCTGAATTTAAATAGAAAAACAAGGGTATAGGGACTTTTGGGGCATCCTGTCATGCAATTAACATTGTATATGATATTTTGTTCCACCATACTGTGTGCAGATAATTTACTCTGCCACACTTTAAAGTGCAAGGGCCAGAAAGGTATTGATTTGGGTTGTGTGTTAAGTGAAGCACATGCATAACTACTGAGAAGTGGGAGGAATTTAAACATTTTCCCTCCCTTGCGATAAGTCAGCAACGGCCAGATTCTGGGATGTCTCTGAAATAGTATCCTGAGCGATTATCCTGTGAGGGCAGCACAGTGCAAGAGCGGTTAGCACATCACCCTCACAGTCACGACTGTCCCGGGTTCGACTCCTGGCTGAGGCGCTCCTTTGTGTAATGGGGGTTCGAGTCAGGGATCCGGCCTTTTTGTGAAGAGTTTACATTCTCCCTGTTCTCGCATGGTTTTTCTGTGAGTACACCGGGTTCCTCCCACATTCTTAAAAGATGTACAGTATGTTGGTTTTATTGAAGACTCTAAAGTTACCCATGGGTATGAATGTGAGTGTGAATGGTTGTCTGTATGTGCCCAGCGATTGACTGTTAATCAATCCAGAATGTACCCCACCTTTGGTCCAGTCAGACGGGATGGGCTCCAGCTCACCTGCGACCCTTGAGAACTATCGAAAATGGATGCCTGGATGGCATAGAAAACTAGACGAAAGTCTACATGAAGTGCAGAACTGTACATACGTGTTTTTCATCAGATGGCAGCAATATTTGTATTTATTGCAGGTGTATTGTTACTGTATTGGAGGAGCTATTTTGTGCAAATCCGGATAAAAATGCTCATAGAGAAATTCTTTTTGCCATTTGAGTCACTGTGTAAATGTCCGGAACGAAAATGGCGCTGTCCCGTTTGTTTAATTAATTAATTGCGGTGTTCTCTGTGCAGCAGGAAATGGTCTGCTAGCCAACATATCATCAAAAATACTCTGCACGCACTTTTTGTCCGTCAAAATGAAATCCTGCCGCAACTAGAGAATCAATCTTCTGAATACGTGCTGAATAGATTAGTAGTTTATGTTGACTTATGTTGTGTTACGATTTTGCACAAGGAGTTAACTGACTGTAAGCAGGACACTTTTTGTTTATTACTGTTAGCCGTATTCATTTCTACTGCACTGTTCTTGTTAGAGCGCAATCTTCCGATTGCAGAAACTGCTGCCCACTAAAGAAGATTTTTTGTTTTTTGTTTTTTTATTAAGGAAATGTTTTAACAGCGCAACCTTGGCGGAGGTCTGTGCACTACTGACTGCTGTTCTTGTTTGTTGATTTATCACGGCAGTATTAAGCCACATTCCTTTTTTAGTCCAGCACAGTGTTATGCTTTTCCCCGTTAAGCTCATGAGGAGTTCTTCACAGACAGTGACATTGAAAGACTGGCTTTAGTGTGTTTTTGTCTGTAGGCTTTTTGTTGCTCCAGAGTTTGTCTGTACTTGTGTGCACTCTGAGGTTCAGCGGCACGGTTCACAGTCTGCGAGGTGGGAGGTGGTGAGTCCATAATAAAGTAAGAGGGGCTGGTCTGCTATATGTGTTCTTTGGAATGGGAGGGTCCCCTTTAGGAATCCCCAAACATCTGACTGTATGTGTGCTTCAATGGGAGAACAAACTGTGACTGTATAGTGCCAGTGCAAGATCTATGTCTACCTCCTACTGGCTGACTTGGGCTATTACCACTTTTTAAAATAAACACAGGTACAGTAATAACAAAAGGATTGTCCTGAAATTTGATAAGAAAATAAAAATACTACCAAGGCCATACTCCTTATTTTTAGAGCGTTATTATTTTTTAACTAAAAGATGATACTCAACTCCAGTGAAAAAAATCTTAATTTTTAATTATTTTTTTTTTACTGTATTTTTTTTTATTTTTTACTGTATTTAATTGTTAATTTAAATTGTTTGTGTTCAGCTTCATTTTTTCCCCTCTCAATGTTGATGGGTATTCTTTCAAGGATGTTTCAGTTACTTTTTGTGAGCAACCTCCACCCATTGAATAGATAAATGAAAACAAATGAGCAAATGTATTGATGAAATTAATTAGGTATATATTTTAAAATAATTAACGTTAAATAAAAGTCTAAAATTCCATAAAGGTCATTACAGTAAAATAATCCAAAAAATAAGGATAACAAATGTATGATTATGTAGGTTTGTTTGTTGCGTGAAATTTTCTCTTTTTTTTGTGTTGATATGGTTACGTGATATTCCAAGGATGTTTATATTTTTAAAATAAGCACAATAAAAATATTAAAATGTACAAATTATGGTGTAGGGTTGGAAAAGTTCTAATTATTGCATCACCTTACAACCTTTTCAAATTTGCAGGGTCAGAAAAAAAGGATTACATTTTCCATAGCAAATTAATTTAAAAAAATTAATATGCGCATGTTTTTGTATCAAGGGTCATCGTATCAGTGTTCATTTCTTGTGCATGTTTAAGATGATATTAACTGTGCTTCCTTTGTGTGTATTTTAAGAATCAACTTTGGCATGGGGAAAAAAAAATTGCGGACATATATCCAGTATATATGATGACATGTTTGTGTTTGTATGCTTACTTTTGTCAGTAATGGCAGTGAATCATCTAAGCCGACTGCGTCCACTCCTGTCTCAGTCCCTGGTGCGACCACTCAAGTGTACCCCCGTGGTCCCCGTTAGGCTCGGCGGCTCAACGTTGTTACCCAGCGCCCCGTGCCAACCCTCTACGTGTGCTCGACTCTATGCCACCAAGAAGGCTAAAGGTTAGTGTGGAGTGACTTGGGGGCCGCGTTCCTTGCTGAACGGTCTTTCCCATCCTCCTCTTAGCCAAGACAAAGGGACAGGCGGCAAAGATGAATATTAGCGCCGCTCTGGTGGAAGACATCATAAGTCTGGAGGAAGTGAAGGAAGACATGACGGCTGTTGTCAATGCGCTCAAAGATGACTTCACACGCAACCTGAGCATCAGAACTTCACCAGGTATTATTTCACACTTATCCTCTCTCCTCAAACTCAACATTTTATATGATGAAAACATAACCTAATTCAACTGATTTTTCAACTACACTACCACTTTCTTTACATATCAGCAACATAATCAGGATTTACAGTTTAAATAATTTATAGATAAAACTCCCCTCCACACACCTTGTTTTCATCAAGGTGTGCCCCATATGGCCTTACCTTGACCCCAGTTTGGCCATTGTTTCCCCAACTACATCCAGGTCATGACCTGGTGCTTCCGTCCTCAAAAGATGGGCGGTCGCCTTGGCATGGGAGTTGTAGGGGCAAACGAAATGGAAGGTCTAATAGGCAAAGCTAGTAGATTCATACAATTTTACATACATTTCTACCGCAGTTAGCACGTCTGCCTCATAGATCTGAGGTTCACGGTTTTACTCTTAGCTACCTGTGTTGCGTTTGCATGTTCTCCTCATACTTACGTGGGTTTTCTCCAGGTACGCTAGCTTCCTCCCACATCCCAAAAGCATATATGTGCAGTTCACTGAAAACTTTGAATTGTCCGTAGGTGTGAATGTGAGAGCCTCTTGCCCAAAGTCAGCTTGAATGGGCTCCAGCTCAACTGTGAGCCCTTATGAGGATAGGTGCAAAAGAAAATGGATGGATGGATGAATGCATTTATGCCATTTTCTACATGCAAACTGTATTTTAAGTCACTGAAATTGTATTTCTTTGGAAACTCCCAGACTGAATATTTTTTTTCAATTTTAAGTAACTGAAAAACTACACCGCTTATCGTATTCCGGGTCGCGGGGTGCTGGAGCCTATCCCAGCTTACTTCGGTGGTGTCTCGCCTCCTTTGGTATGATGTCATCTTTATCTCCTTACATAATGCAATATACAGTGGGTCCTTGGCTTAACCATGGTCCAGTCCCGTCATTCTACGTTTCAAAGTTCCAAAAGGCGTGCACTGAACGAGTTAGCCCAGAGGCCCAGAGGCAAAGTATGCCATCAAGAGACACAAGAAGGCATGCTTAATTACTGTCGTAGTACCATTTTACTGTCTGGAGGTTTTTTCTGATGACCTAGGTGTGTTTTTCATACAAATCTTTACAGACAATATGAGCAGTGAATATCAATTGATATTCACTGCTCATATTTGTCCCTCTCCTGACCACCTTTCTTTTTCATGTTCTGGCTCAAACATTTTCAATTACATGTCCGTTCCAAGCAAAAAGAACTCTCAATTCCATCTGCTTCCTCTGCCTGCATCCGTCCATCTGTCCATCCGCCTCTCTTCTGTCCAGCTGCATAGTAATCCAGGGAGGCAGCAGGATTTAGGCCTGACAGCAGGGATGAGATGGTGGAATGGAATGACGTCAGTTGTCCGAGTGAGCGTGGATGTGTGTGCGTCTCGTGCGCAAGTGTATCTCTGTGCGTTTCCCACAAATTTCTCATCTGGATTTAATCAGCAGTAAGTGTGGATCTAGCTGTATGAACGTCTGTACAAAGCAAGAGATAGATGGAGAGAGAACATCCATGGGGTTGTTGTGGTCAAAGCTCAGTTGGCAGAGGAAATATAAATGCAGCATCTCTCTATTGGTGCTTTAAAGGATTAGTTTGACTTGTAGGGAAATGCACATATTCGATGCAGTCATCCTTTAGTCAGTCGAAAGCCTTCAAAAAGAAGAAAGCACTGGAACATTTGCTGTGACACATTTTAGTTCAATGAAGACCTATCAAAATGTGTACAATATAAGAAATGACTGTTTTTGTTGCTGCTGTTTTTTTTTCTTGTTTAAATTCGTCACTATTTTCCATATTTTTAAAGTGTTTTTGTAATGTGGCTTGTCTTAATGAATTTGACGCTCTTGGACCAACAAAGATGTGTTTCATGTATGCTAACTACTCATGCTTAACACTGATTTGTGTAATGTTTTGTGTTACAGTGTATTATTTAGCATTAGGATGCTAAAACACATTTGTTGCCTCAACCAGTTTGTGTTTTCTATCTGGTTTACGGGCCCCTATATGATTGTTATGATCTTTTTTTCCTATTACAATGTTGTAACATTAATTATATAAGCATTATATTAAAAAATACTATTCATGGACTTTTATTTTGAAGTTCTCTTTAGATGTTGACTTTTTTCCTCATAGTATGACCTTTTTCTTGTAACAGTCCCACTTTATTAGTTGGACTTTTTTTCTTAAAAAACTCCACTTTATGCTCCTAAAATGTGTCTTTATTATTGTCATGTTTTGTTCATTTTTCTATTACGTTAATATTGTAACATTGTTCCCCGTGATTTTATTCTAGTAAAGTTTTTAAAAACTTTTTTTTTTTTTTTTAATTTTAGCTTTCTATTCTTATAAACCAGTAGTAACTTTTCTCTCAATATTAAAATATTGATTGGCTGGCAACCAGTCTAGGGCGTAGCCTGCCTCTCGCCTGAAGTCAGCTGAGACAGACTTCATCACACACGCAACCCAAGTGAGGATAATCGTAGAAGTTTAGTCGATCTAAACTATAAATTTTCTTTCTGCTAAATTTGGACTTTATTCATGTAGTATATTCCCCCCCTGTTCTTTTCAGTGTGGCCCTGTTCATTGATTTTAACCAATGTGAAAAAATCATTTAATTTGTAAGAGTGAGCCAAGAGAATAACTAATAGGCTTTATTCCATCAATATCTAATTAAGTAATGGATTATTCTTCAATGAGACAATCTGAACTCATGCAATACAATACTTTCAATTTGAATGTGAATCAGTAATCCACCTGCCACTCATGCTTTTCAAATGCTAAACCCAATGTTTTTGTCATTATTATAATATTTAATGTTTTCTTTCATATTAAGTAATGTGGTTGAGATTTCTGATATTCTCCCTGCCAGACCTCTTACCTCTGCCTCTCTGAAATGAAGAAATGGTCGCATGTCTGGCCGGCCTAAGTGCTAACAGATGTGTAGGTGCGCATCGTCAAGGCACAAGTAACAAAGACGGACAGGGAGAAGGTCACAGCTACGCACTTGAAACCCTGAGACCATCTTTATCCTCTACATGTCTTCTTCTGTATCGGACCCTTGGAATCAAATAATGAAAAGATCGCATCAAGAAAATGACTTTCACCTCCCTTTCAACCCCCCCAAACACACACACACACACACACAAATGAAGCACACTTTCAGCAGCGTCATGAGTTGCAACCTCCACAGCATAAGCAGGCATGGAGTGATGTAAGGCAGAGGTGGAAGAGAAGGAAACAACTGCGTCTCAGATTACCCAGATGGAAGGGAAGGGGAGGGGAGGGTGGGGGGTCGAGGTCAACACACCTTTACTTCTCTCGTCACTGAAGGACGGCGAGGTGCTCATAAAAATAACCTACATTTATCATCTTGAGGCACATTTGTTATTGGTCACTATGTCATCAGACAAAAATATTTTCAAACCAAAACAACAATACAAAAGCAGTGTTTCCCACAAGGCCGTAATCTATTTGGTGGGCACCCGGCGGCTGGCCCGGTTGGAGGGTCAGGGGATCTCTTTTTGTGCATCAATGTTTACAACCAAAGAAAGGACTTTGATTTAGATTTTAATGGAATACAGTAATTTTAATGATGCTAAAACACATAAACAAACACCAAATAACATAAGAAATTCAATTTAAAAAATTACAACCGCTAACTAAAATAACTACAAATTCATGTAAACTGTAATGTCAAACACCAAATAACTTAAAGGAAATTTCAATACAAATATAATGGCTTACTTAAAAAAGAAATACGGTAGGTAACAATTCAAAAGGCGTAATAGGTCTTAAATTTTCTTGCACAGTTTGCGCTCTGTTTTCACCTAAGGATTAATTGAAAAGATACCTCAAAACCGCACCCATAAAAATAAGTTTGAAAGATGATTTTGCTCATTAAAATGAGTGAATCAAACGCTTACCCTGTTCCTTGTTCAAAAGTGTGTGTGAGAGATGCTTGGTCTGCGCCGACATGCCCGCCGTTTTAAATAGTCTTCTCTGTAAACTTCTGCTCCACACCCAACAAAGCCCTCCTTACTCCCTTCCTCATTCTGCGCAATCAACAAACATCCCTAAAATGTATAGCAATAGTCAAATTACAAAATGAACCCAAAAAAATAAAAATAAAACATAATTAGAAATAACTGAAGATATAATGCAGCTACTAAATTTACTGTGCTGTGTCACATACAGCCATGACTTAAACTGAGGCATTTTAAGCCAATTTGGGTCAAATGCAGTAGTTCGGTGTTTATTGTTAGCTGATGCAGTCATGATGGCAAAGGAGAAAAGGACCAGCCTCGTGTTAAATCCGACTAGTCTCACCCGTTGCTTCCAAACTAGGATACTCGACAGCATGTTGGCGTGTATCCTCAGGACGAGGCTTTTTCGTGATTCGCTTGAAATAATTTTCACTATTTGTCTGTGTGAATGAGACGTCATTCGCGTCAGCTAACGAGCAGAACCGCTCCATGCAATACGAACATTGCGCGAGTTGCTACTGTCTATGCACATTTAGCTTCTAGCTACGTTAACAGATAGACAGCGTAATATAACATTCGAACTGTTCGAACTTCTGTACTTGTTTGGTGACACAGTTGTATTTCATTTAGGTAACGCATACCGTCACCTACTGACCGGCGTCGAATGATAGACGGTACGTTCACAGCGAGGACGAACAAATAACGTCAAAATCTATTAGTGTCGGCCAAAATTCACCTGTGGCGGCCCGCCACAACTAAAAGCATATGTGTGAAACCCTGCAAAAGTATTGTTGCTGTACATTGTGAATACACCGTGTTTTTCTGCTGATTTTGTGTTTGACTGAGTTACAAACAATGATAACCTATAACATAGTTGACATTTTCTTGGACATGGTTTCAGTTTACTACGTTTCGAGAATACTAACAGCACGCAATGAACAACAGTAGTTTGTGCTCAGTTACCACTGTACTTCCTTTTTTTCCATTTAGTTATTTGACATTGTCCAAGAATTGGTTTTCATACAGGTATTTACTGTATTTATAACTTTACTGCTGCGTTGGCATAGGTTAGTGATAGACCTACGGCGCGATCCGGCTTTAGTACAAATTCAGGTTAAGTCACTGCCTTAGGAACGAAACTATGTCGTAAACTTACAGCCTCCTGGGCTTGCTTTTCAAGATAACAAACCCATACCACTGATCACATAAATCCCCTTTACACAGCTTGTAAAAGCTGGGATTTTTTTCACCTTCTTTACATTGCTGTTTCGTCTAAATGTCACTTAAACGGAACCAATAGTCCACCTTCTGATGTCGTGTCAAGAGTCAGTCTCAACACATACAGTACTGATAAGCAGGTCGAATCTGAGCATTTGTACCCCTTTCTAACAAATTTCAGCAAATACCCAATTGTTGAATGTCTCTAAAAGATTATCCCGAGTTATTATCCGATGGAACACACCACAGGATAATTGCTCAGGATAATTTTTCTTTTCTAATCTTTTTAAGAGTCCTTTTTCTTCCCAGATTTGTCTGGAAAATGGTCGGTCCGACAAGTCTAAATGTTAAAGCTAGTTAATATTTACGATCGCAAAATACAGTATGTGTGTGGTCAACACCAAGTTCGGTCAATCCATGGACTCTGTGATTGTGAAGTGCACTGGAACACTATCCAATAAGGAAGCAACCTTATGCTCCTGCTGTTGCCGGACACAAAAATATTGGAGCAATGACTCTTTGAGATAAGTGTTCACTTTTTTGTGGGATCGCTGTGTAAAAGAGGTAATATTGTTGACATTGCCGGTCTATAATAAAACCATTGTGTACCCTGTTGTTTAGGAGCTCTGGACCACATTCTGGTGTCAACACAAGATGGGAAGTTCCCCCTCAACCAGCTGGGCCAAGTCTCCATGAAATCCCCTCAGCTCATAATGGTCAATATGAGCAGCTACCCCGAGGTAAGACCATCACTCACAAACCAACACGACAACAAACGCATGTTCTTTTTATTTGCGTGTGTGTGTGTGTGTTTGTTACACACCAAAGCTTGCCAGCTAGGATAGTTCCTGGTTCACAGAGGAGGACGTAAGTGATGGGTCTACACCGTTTTTTTTGTTTTTGTTTTTTTTATTCAGGGGCAAGGGTAACTAAAACGCTATCGGGGATTGGCTTGTTTGTGTGACCATCCATAAATTGACGAGCTACTTCCTGTTTCCCAAAGTACAACGTCGGATCACAAAACCGTACCATTGATTCTGGGGCTATCAGAATTGTCATTGAACATGGTACTCAGAGTAATCTGTTTATTTATTATTGTTTGTTTCATTGTTGTCTTTGTCCAATCCTGGCATAGTTGTTTATATGCATTTTTGGCGTGTGTGCGTGTAGGTTGTTTCAGGTTTTGAGTAAATGTCAACTCAATGATACTGTGTATGGGTCAGTTGGGTGCATAAATAGACCTAGTAGAAAAAAAAATCAGGTTATATTTATACAATTTTATTTCTATTATTTATTTATACAGTCCTTCCATAGCACATGTGCTAGCACCCTGAAAACTTTACTTGATATCAGTTATGTAGTTTTTGTGTGATCCTGCTGCCTAACAAACAAACTGCAATTAACACAGTACCTCTGGTCTTGGTTCTTTCGTACTTGGCGGAGGTAATAATCTGAGGCTTGAAGTGGAGCTAGAGCAGACATAAATGAAACCTGACCTTAGATTCTCATGCCAACTTGGTCTCATATGCTAATTGATGGATCACTCGAGGAGCCCTTTGTTCTGGAGTGAAAGATAGCACCAAGAACTTGAACTGTGTGTGTGTGCTGATATGTAAAATACATCTGTGTGTACGTTGTCACCGAAAGGAAATTACCTCATTTTACCCCAAGTTAGGAAGGAATGGATTATTTTCCTTTTCTTTTTTTTTTTTTTATACCATCCTTCTTCAGCAGGACAACAATGTACTAATCACAGCTCTGGTTCATCCAGTAAGCTTATCGTGTCCAGACTTTTCCAGACTGGTGGTCTGGAAAGTCAAAGCACTTTTTAAATTTTTTTTTTTTAGTACAATTAAGACAGGCGGCACGGTGGCCGACTGGTTAGAGCTGGGATAGGCTCCAGCACGCCCACGACCCTAGTGAGGAGAAGCGGCTCAGAAAATGGATGGATGGATGGACAATTAAGACATTACACAATCATGTGTTGCCTTTTCTTCTTCATTTTCCAGACACAATTTACGACGTGTCATGAAATGCAACAATTAAAGTGCCTGTAAAGACACCAATAAAATGTCTTGTAAACTTGACACACCACAGAGAAAAAAAAAACTTGAATTTGAAATTTGAATGAATAAACGAAATCATCATGTATCTAAAATAATAATAAACTCCGCCTCCTCCGTACCCCGCCTCCTGCCCGATGACAGCTGGGATAGGCTCCAGCACGCCCGCGACCCTAGTGAGGTAAAGCGGCTCAGAAAATGGATGGATGGATAATAAAATCAGGAAAAATAAGGCCTGCTCTCAACCTCCAGGACTGTGTGGGCATGCCCACTAAAGGCGCTGGAGACAAGCCCTTCACCTGTCAATCAAATACGTTCGCTCGTACGCTGTGTGCTCAAGTGTCTGTAGTCAGCTACTGGCTGAATAACATCTGACCCTGTGTTAAATAAACAGTTAACTTTTCCCCTTCTCTGATATGTGGGGACCCACAGACAACAAAACCAAGCAAGGTGCTGACGTATTTGACGCCCACTGAGCAAGCTCCTTAGATTTTTAGCCCGTTAGCTCGCAGGCTAGTGAACGCAATAAGCTGTTAACTTTCCCTTAAGTGTCTCTGTTGTGTGAATCTACGTGCTTTGCATGGAGGGAGGCTTTGGAGTATTGGACGGACGCAGCACCGGTCCACGAGCCCGCTAGTGGCTAATAACTACTAGCCTAGCCGCTAGTAGCAGGCCATTTCGCTGTGGTGTTGAGTGGGTACCATGCAGCAAAAAGAAACAGCTTTTATTTTAAGCCTATTCTGTATATGCTTCGACTTCATGTTTGCTGTTGTCAATTTGTGTTCGCCAGCAATGACTTATGCATAAGTTCCTAATGTAGGTGGAGCCCTAAAGGGGGAAAAAGGCTTTTCCTTCCTTGCTTTTGCTTTAAACCAGAAAAACATCTTTTATTATCATGATGCTCTCTTGAATTACAGTATTTAAATGCAGAATCACAAACATACGTCCACCATATGGACAAAAGTATTGAGATACACCTCTTAATGCATTTAGTGACCTATCGGCCCCGCTTAATCATCTTATCAAGTCCTTTTTGAGCAATTCTAAGCTCGCAATTTTGAGGGAACAGTTTAGGTAAAGCCTTCATTATCGCAGTGTTTCCAACCTTTGTTAAGCCAGGGCCAAGGCGCATGCTGTTTTTTTTTTTATATTAGAAAAATCTCACAGCACACCACCAAAAAAAATTTCACAATACTGAAATGATGATGATATCATATCATTAATTAACTTAATATGTTTAGTTGAACATAAAGCTGTTATTCTGTTGTATGACTGGCAACGGCGGCACGGTGTACGACTGGTTAGAGCGTCAGCCTCACAATTCTGAGGACCCGGGTTCAATCCCCGTCCCCGCCTGTGTGGAGTTTGCATGTTCTCCCCGTGCCTGCGTGGGTTTTCTCCGGGCACTCCGGTTTCCTCCCACATCCCAAAAACATGCATTAATTGGAGACTCTAAATTGCCCGTAGGTGTGACTGTGAGTGCGAATGGTTGTTTGTTTGTATGTGCCCTGCGATTGGCTGGCAACCAGTTCAGGGTGTACCCCGCCTCCTGCCCGATGACAGCTGGGATAGGCTCCAGCACGCCCGCGACCCTAGTGAGGAGAAGCGGCTCAGAAAATGGATGGATGGATGGATGGATGGATGGATGGATGGATGACTGGGAACAGGTGGATATACAGGTTAGTGGCACTAAGCAGGCCCAAAAAAATTCATGTAAATTTGACACACCATAGAGAAGAGTAATGTTAACAAGCCTACCAAATTCAAATGACAAAACAAAAATCGCTCAGTATATAAAATCAGGTTTCAAAACTTATACTAATAAGGGCCACCTCTCAGCTCTCAGGCACTGTGGGTGTGTCGAATGGATGCGCCAAAAGGAATAAAACATATTGAGGGGGTGCTAGCTTATACGATGTAAAATCACGTTAGGACGCTCAACTTCAAAATTGAATAGTTATTGTGGACTATAATCATAAAAATAAGCACACAACTCAACTTATCCTCGTTGTTGGTGACATAATGTCACAGCCGAACACAGCACCCGACGACAGCGGGGACGGTAGGATGAAGCCCAGGTAGTTAGACAGTCAGCATTGCCCCATTCACTCGTATCAAGTTACCCATGAAGCCTTGTTGTCTCTGGTGAAAGTTTACAAAACTATTTGTCGTAAAATGTGCACTGCAGAGTCAGCTGGTGGTGTTGATGTTCAGCTCACCATCTGCGTGTGTTTTTAAAAAGTCAATGCATCGCTTTATTATTTCCTAATTTTTTGGGAGCTTAAAAAAACGTCACCGAGCTGTTGTATAAATTGCGGCATCCAGCAAAGACGCATTTCCGGGGTGTAGCCATTGTTAGCTTGCTAACTACATGCTGGAGTGGTAAATGGGCGTTGTTATGGAAGCTAAGCACAGTTAATTCACAACTGAGCAGCATAGCCAAGCAAAATGGCTTCACTTTGTACTTAAATAGTGGAGGAGGGAACTTGCGCTAGAAAGTACACGTCCCAGTCCCGTGATGTCACGTGGCTGTGTTTTAGCGCCGCCCACAAAATCAGGAAAATTCAAATGGTGAAAAAGATGCTTATCTCAACAATTCAGCACTATAATTGTTAGGTCTTGACATGTTTTCATCACTTATCTTCAAACATACTGTATATCATGTATTTAGAAACAAAACACGGATAACTGCTGAGAGCCTCTTTAATCGTACCATCCGCTATCAAGGATTGAAGATTATTTAATTGCTCTGGATGTCACCATTTGTCTGAGACATAGATCGATATATAAAGAAAGAGACCTTATTTGTAGTAAATAAATCATACTTTTTGGACCATTGAGTGTCAGTTCGACGAAATTGGTTTATTTCCTGCGCCACACCTGATGATCCCTCACAGTACAGTGATTGGGAATCACTTAATTACAGCATAAATAAGAGCCCTGACTTCAACCACATCCAACACCAACAGACATTGGGAGCCAAGAGGATATTGATGTCAGGTAGCGGGGGTGGAATTGAATTTGTGGAGTCCTTCAGTCACAGGCCGCATTTTTAGCCACAAGTGCCCGCGGCCAGTGGTACTCTGGTAAGTGTTTCTTAGTAGTGACTCTAACCGCAGACCACACGCACAGTCCAAGCAGACACACAACACATGCATTACTCCGGTGTGCACGTCGCACACAGAGGTGAGTCCGCCATGCCCAGAGCTAATACGCTTATAATGATGCCTATCCATTACCAGGCCTTCCAGATGCCCTTCAATTGTTTTCCAGTCATTCATTAACAAGCAGCAGGCCTGTATTTGTGCGTAGGTGAGCATCACTGAAGCGCTTGTACATGCAGGCAGACAGCAGCACGCATTCCTTTCCGCTCACTTCTTGGCTTCGAACTAGTGCCGCTCGCGTTTGATGTGAAACTTCAGTGTAATTTCCCCCCATCATCCGCACTTACATGTTAACGAGAACCTGGCCTGAAAGATTCCGGCTTGGTTTTTCACCCAAAAAATAGTCGTCATGAGTGCGGAAGCAGTGATGAATATGATGCTGAGAACACTCTAACATAGGTATGAGCCGAATCTATCACTCGCCACTCCAAGAGAGCAAGTAGAGGTCTGCGCTCTCTGGGCAATTTTAGCAAAGGAAAAGAAACAAGAGCCGAATGAATTAATTCAATACGCGCAAATAAGTTCCTTTAATCTCACTGCCATTTCTTTCCCCCAGTGGAAAACACCAGAAGGAGCTGTCTCGGAAGGAGAGAAGGAAGGGTTAAAAAAAAAAAAAGGAAATGCACATTTTTATGCATTTTTAAACTCTTTGGAATGCTCAGCATAGGGAATTGTCATGCAGCGAAATTGTTTTGAAGTTATTTTTCTTTCTCCTGTATGCAAAGTGCAGCATCTGGTAAGATGTTAACAATCTCTCAGTAATGCCCTTTTGTGTCCAAATGATCATTGTCAAGATTGTGTTCAGCTTTTTTTTTTTGGCACTACTTACCTCTAATGTCATGCAGGATGATGCCAGATTTTAAGGCTATCTGATGTCCAATCAGACTGACATTAATGAAGCCATTCCTCTCTGAAGTTTAGATCAGCTCAGCTGCAAGTAACTGCATACTCAGGTGCATTTATGGCTGTTGGCAATGATGCAACCGCAGCAGGTAGGCAAGAAGGAGCAACAAGAGCCTGTGGTGATTTCATACAGAAGGATTCCACGCATGGATCACATGACATGTGATTTGGAGTGCAAAGACGTAGCAAGCTAATTGTGTCCTTGTGAAAAATGATGGGTATTATGGCCACATTGGGGTAAAAAAAAATACTATGAGAATAGTCGTACAAATATAAGAATGAAGTCATACATATGAGACTAAAGTCACACTTTTCTGATGGAAAATCAGATTTTTGTAAAAATATTTTCTACATTTAATGAGAGTAAAGTTGTAATTTTACAAAAATGTAAAAGAAAAAACATCTAACGAGAATCCATCCATCCATCCATTTTCTTTACCGCTTATCCTCACTAGAATATTCTCAAAAATTGCAACTTTTAAGTTGTAAATCAGGAAATCTATTTTATGAGAGAGAACTTGTATTATAATTAGAAGAATTCATAGATTTACAAAAAAAAGTATTAATATAAATGTTTTTATGAAAATGAAGTTTTAAAAGTATTATTAACAAAATATATACATATAGTATATTTCGGGTAAAAAGTTCCTAATTTTATGAAAATAAATTCCAAATTCTACGAGAATATTCATGTTGTTTATTTTATTTATTGTGAATATTTTACAAGAATGAAGTTGTAACATTTCCCAAAACAATCATATTATTATGAGAATAAAGTTGTAATTTAGCAGAATAAAGTCATGATTTTATCCCAGAAATATTTTGAGCGTGAAGTTGTATTATTCAAAGGTTGTACATTTACAAGCAAAGGTAATATTTTTTTAAGAATTGATAAGAATAGTTGCAATTTATGAGAATAAAGAATGTTAGTCCATATAGTCATATTACATTAGTTTTATTTTATGACAATATTTTACGAGAATAATGTTGCAATATTGCCAAAGAAATTATTAAAGAAGTCTTAATTTTTTTAGAGTGAAGTCTCAATTAATGGAAAGAGTCGTAATATTCCCAAAAAATATATTTTATGAGAATGAAGTTGTTTTGAGTTATTGTTGTTGTTTAAATTAGAAAAAGAAAAATCATAATTTTATAAGAATACATTAAAGTGACAATTTTATGAGAATAAATGTACAGTATGATTTTTAAAGTGAGTATGAAATAGCAATGTATCAAAATCAACGTAATATTATGGGAAAATATATTTTATTAGTATAAATATTATTTTAAAGTAATAAGAGTAAAGAGTTATGAGAATAAAGTTATTCACGATAAAGTTTTACATTAGTGGAAAGAAATAATATTGTAAAAATTTTAAAGGAGTAATGTTAAAATATTTTTTTTTTTTACTGAAAATGACAGTCCTAAATTATCTATAATAATGTCATTTTTTTTGTTTTTGTTTTTGAAGAATTAAGTGGTGGTATTACAAAAAATAATTCTGAAAATACAACAACAAATATGGCTATATTGACAAATCCATGAGAACATCGTCATCACACTAGAGAGATGTTGTAAATTTACACGAATAACGTCTTATTTCAATCCTAGATGTATATTAGGAAGAGGACTGTTCAGGATGTTTTCAAGATGCACTTTAGTCGTTGTTTGCTCGACCATCATCTATGTGAACAGTTTAATGGAATTGATTCATTCTCGTATCATTACAACATTGTCACTTTTTAGGATGACTTGTTTTTTTTCTCCTAATTTTACTTTTATTTTTAAATTTATTTATTTATTTTTAAAGTGTGGTCCTAACACTCATTTGTCTGTGTGTGTGCATTTGTGTGTCACAAGCATAGTCTTGTAGGGTCACCGGGGGTCAGCGCCCTGCCCTGCAACCTCTCAGTCCCATCCCACAGGACTTGGCGCTGACAGTGGCCCAAGGCACTTCCACAGTGTACGGGCAGCCACACAAGCACACGCATACACACACACACACAAGTTCCTCACCCAAAACACACAAAGCATCCAGAACACCTTAATGATTGCCAGCTGGAGAAAGACCACTACCTGCAGTTGTAGCTTTGATTTTTCATTCACCCCAACCTTCTTGTGTGTTCTTGTGTATGTTTGTGTGTGTTTGTTGTGTGCGTGGCCTCAGGCTACGTCGGCAGCTGCCCGTGCCCTGAGAGAGAGTAGCATGAACCTCAACCCTGACGTGGATGGGACAATCATCAAGGTGCCTGTTCCTAAGTGAGTCTCTTAGACACGCACACACATGCATGAACTCTGTTTTTTTTTTGTCATCCGTCTGATCCTCCTTCAGGCAACAAACACATCTATGTTGTACGAAAACATTGATTGTTATTCTTTTCCTAGAATATCAATGCTAAGTGTAGTGATATAATCTGTTTTGTCACCTACAATAAGGAGATGACAATACCTTGTGTACCAGGCTGCAGGCAAGAATATGTAAACATGTTTTATTTTAACAATTTATTGACGATGTGGAGTTTTTATTTATTTTTATTTTTTTATATCTTCTGACACGTCTCTGTATGAGAGAATTATGTATGTCTTGGTTATAGTTTTGAAGCTAACCTTTGCTTCAAATGAGTAAAAAAATACATGCACATTGTGGCAAACTGCTACCTCTGCACCTGCAGTATGAGCTCTGACAAGAGCGAGGGAATAGATGGCAATGAATGGTCATTATTAAACATAAAAGAAAGGGATCTCAGGGGGAAAAAAAACATAAAAGCCAGGGATCTCTCTCATGCTAACAGCCAGTTAACTCCTGGTCCAACACAAAGAGGGTCAGGGGAAACACTTTCAATGGGTCCCAGTCTGATTCCAAAATCTAAAGAAAAATATCAATACATTTGTAATTTTAAGGATTATTGTACATTTAAGTCAATATTGCAAGAGTGAGGTCAAAATATTACACGAGAGAAAAATATGTAATTTTATTTAAAAAAAATATATATATATATATAAATATATATACAATTTCTTTAGCCGCTTATACTTGAAAAAATGAATACACTTTAGACAATAAGTCATTATGCGTCGGGGTTGAACCGAGTAGTCGGCTAGTCAACGTTGCTATTCCGCATTGCTGTTTCGTGCTTGAAGTTGATTAATCGCTAATCATATGTTTTTTGGCATCTCTTCTAACAATTGGCCAATTTACAAAGGACTTGTGACTCATCTGTCTGCTGCTGTCACCGGACTATAACACTCTGTGGTCATGTCCGGCCAACAAGCCGACAGTCTTCTTCATACATCTGTGGGACTCTTGACAGTACTAAAAAGCAGCTGGTTGTGAATGAGTATAGTGGTTAACCCTGCAAGCTTTGGCTATTGGGATAGCTGCTAGTTTTAAAATATTCAAAAGCGAAACCACGGGACTGGCGGCGAGGAACGAGTGCAGCAGCACAAAGTGAAACTGCATCTTCGTCGTCAATGCTGTATCTTATGTCCAATAATGCGTGGGCTACAACTGTGTGAATAATGGTAACTTTATTCACGACACCTGTTGCTTTACGACAGTATGTCGTCACACTTGTTGCTGTACTGCATACTTTACAAAAGAAATGACACCGGTATCACGGTCATTTGCAAAATATGCAAGTCCAGTCCTCAAATACAGTAAAAGTACAATTGAAATAGAAACAGTGAAAACAGAGAAATACGTACATTTTTGGGAGCCTGGCTATGACGTACACAAGAGGAGACCAGCCGACTCATTGTAAAGAAAAACATGCAGGGCTATCAGTAATTACAACAACTACATTCAGTTTATTGGTGAATTGTATTTTCAATCTTCTTTTTTTTTTCTATTGTGCTGAAAGACGACGATTAATATTCGAAGCATCCACCGCTTATCCTCACTAGGGTTGCGGGTATGCTGGAGCCTATCCCAGCTAACTTTGAAAGTAATTTAGCAAGATCAAAGCTTTAGTATTCCTAAGAAAAACTGATTCATTTATGGATAGACACAATATTGAAAAGTGAAGGTGACATATGAGATGTATGGTGTAATGTTATGAAAACAAATTTTGCTAAAGAGAGTCATAATTACTTTAAAAAATAGTAAATGTACAGAAAGAAAGTCTTAATATTTTGAGAGTAAATGTCACAATACTACCGGCGAAAAGTTTTGTTGGTGCAAAAACCATGTAGTTTTGTCATGTGTGTCTAGCCATTAATTTGAGGGTTTCCATTCAGTCCTTCACTCCCTGTATTGTGCACATTTGCATTTAGTATGGAAGAGAGGCCCGTGTGTTTATGTGCATGCGTGTTTTCTGGCGGATGCAGCAGCAGCAGGTGTTAGTCTGATGGAGTCGGGACACGCGCGTCGGACCGCTCTCCCAAAACGCACCCACCCACCCCCTCCAATCAGCCTCGGCATGCTTCCGAGACTCTATTTGCATTTGCAAAGAGAAGAAGAAGGCGCCCGTTGATTCGCAGTGGAATCAGCAATTAGAGCGTATTGTTTGCAGTAAATAGATGCTACTCGTGGATTGTTTGCAAATAGTCCACGAGGCTAGAAAACAGCAATTAAGGACAAAGAAGCAGAATGACACGGCAAGTCAAATTTTGTGAGTGATTAAAACAAGCGAGGTGATTACAAAAGTTGTCGTGTTGATGGATGTTTCAGCTTTGGAGTGAAACCTTGGGGAGTGATTTTGAAGTAGCTGCTACAAACTTTACACAATAACAACCTGATATTAGCATGTTGTTCTGCACCTGTTCTAAAGATATAATGAAAGGTGAGTTGGTCATCTCTAAACAAGGACGCTTTAACTGACACAAACACAACTTAAATACAGCTCAATCAGAGCGTAGACCTCCACAGAGGTTACTGTGAACAAAATGTATGGATCATTGTATGTTTGTTCCTCCAGCCACATCGGGGCAATTAGGTTTACGTACTGTTTTCATTGGATTGTTTTATATTTATGGCCTATTTTTATACAAATGTTTACTGTAATTTTGACTTTACTACTCTAGTGGTATAGGTTAGTGATAGGCTACGGTGTGTTTAGACCAGTGGCGTTTCCAGAACCCCCCCCGGGGGAGCCAGGCAAGAAGGACCATGGAGGCTCTCAAAACAACAAAAGGGTTAGTACCCCATTAGGAAAATTCCCAATTCTTGATGTGTCATTGCAATGTCTACAGGGTTTTCAGTTGTCCTTGATATGGAACAATATCAGCTGTCTAGCCACCAGCCAGCAACATCTAGCAAGGGGCCCTGTGCGGGGGATTTCCGACACGTTATTGTTGCGGTGTCGAAAGCAGTTTTGTCGTTCATATGGGCAAAGGCCAGGCGTCTCTTGGAGCCCCTCCAGCTCGGGGCCCGACGCAATTGCCGGATTTGCCTGCACAGTTGCGGCGTCTCTAGTTCCAATTTGTGTACAAATTCAGCTAACTTCACCACCATAAGAACAAAACTCGGTCGTAAGCCAAGGACTGAAGTTGTAGTCGGATATACTGATTTAATTTTAATAAAGTCTAAAAGTTACAATGAAGAAAAACACATCTTTTGGTTTGTGCATTGCAAATAAGAGTATATCTGTGTCCAAAACCTTCCATCCATCCATTTTGCAGGTGAGCTAGGCCTATCCCAGCTGACTTAAGATGAGAGGTGGGCTACACCCTGGACTGGTCACCAGCTAATCGCAGGGCACATATAGATAAACAAGCATTTGCACTCACATCCACACCTAAGGAAAGGTTTGCCTTCAATGAACCTAACATGCATGTTTTTGGGATGTGGGAGGATGCCGGAGTAGCCAGAGAAAGCCCACACAAGCACAGGCAGAACATGCAAACGCCAAACAGGAAGCCCAGAGTCGAACCCTCAACTTCAGAACTGTGAGGCGAATTAGTAACTGTGTGGCTTGCCCCAAAAAATGGATGGCTGGAGATTGTAATAAGTTGTGTTAACCTCATTTTAGTTATTCAGATCCTCGATCATAGCTGTTAATTGATTTCACAGGGGGAAATGGTCTAAGCCTTGGCGCAGGTCATCGCTCTCGGAGTTACTCTCTGCCACTCAGGGAAAAGATTAGTCTGAAATCTTTGTATGCTTGGGAAAAGCCTGTTGAATATCATCATCACACATGTCAGCAAACTCTGACCAGAAATTGGACTGTGGCTTTTAAATGTGCACTCCTCACTTTTGTGCCAGGGATTTAACTTTGTTGTTTGTTTTGCTCCCATTTTTTTTTTTTGGGTTGACTCCCTCGTAGGGTGACACGTGAGCACAGAGAGAACCTCGCCAAGACCGCCAAGCAGTTCAGCAACAAGGCCAAAGACTCTCTGAGGAGAGTGCGCTCAAATGCTGTAGCGCAAGTGAAAAGGGCAAAGGAGGGACACTCCGAGGACACCATCCGACTCGTAGAGAAACAGGTACAGGAGAGAAAGCACGAAAGAGGTCTTCTCGTCGCCAGCGTGACTCTGTCACTGTCGCGTCTTTGCCTTCGCAGATTCAGCAGATGGCCGACAACATCGCAACAGACATTGAGAAACAGCTCGCAGCCAAGACCAAAGAGCTGCTCAGTTGAATGTGAGGAGACACACATGCAGCTATTCAATACGTCATCATTCTGTCACAGCCACACCCACAGGCGGACATGTTTAATACGCATTGTGTTGATATTCTACAGCAACAGCAACACGGTGGGAATAGGTTTTGGACTTTGGTGCCGGTTTCACATGTAAGCGGGTGTTCACACAATCTGAAAAAAGAGAAAAACTGGGCTGTTCTTCTGGACTTCTCTTTACATGATAATAGGATGGATGGCTGTTGTGTTGAAGTCTGAAAATTAAAACATTTGAAAATGGGTCTCAAATGACACAGTTATCGTTTCTGTGTGAACACTGAAAATGTTAATTAAATCTTAGTCATCAATTTGTTCTTATTCTGTGAACATATTTAGAATCTCCTCAGACAATGCGTACGTACGCACGAATAATGAAAGGTCAGCTTTCGAAAAAAACAAACATCTTTTACTCAAGATGCACAATGTATTGCTACTATGAAGTATTAATTCATAAAAACTATAAGCTGGACTTTGCTAGTGATTTGACTATATGTACTAATCGTGAGAATGGACATTTCTCATCACTTTCTGTGCTGTATGTGTGTATCTGCCACTGGCTAGCAGTTGGCAGTGGTCATTCAACAATCACACTTCGCCGCGTGATCTGAACAGTAAACAAGCTGCTGTATTCTGTGTTTTCCTTACCACTACACACCAATACTGATGACCTGATTTCCTAGGTGAGCGGTGTCAAACTTATTTTTGTTGCGGGCCATATCGTATCGTACTTATGCTTTCCCATGGAGGGTCTTTTATGACTGTAAACCCATATAAATGTGCAACAATTTGATTATCAAATTAATTGACTAACTATTGTGGTAATCCAGTAATCGTTTAGAGACAGTGCGTAAAAATTGTCGAAATCCTCTGATTTAGAGCCTCTAAACATTAAATGATCTCAGATTTATGTAGCCCTCCATGAGAGCAGAAGGATTATCTTTCTGTTGAATCGAAATAAAACATTTGCAAACATCTGCTTTTACATTGGAAAAGAATGATCAACATTTATGCCCATTTTCTGACTCATTACGGGCCAAACCACTATCTTAATCATAATCAATTTGCTTGTGCATTTTCTGCACTGTTAAATTGAAATAATGCCTTGGGAAATTAAGTTTTTGTTAATCCGATTCATCGACTAATCAAAAAGATAAAACATTAATTGATTATTAAAATAATTGTTACTTGCAGCCCTTATTAAAAGTGAAGACAATTTTTAATTTTGCCACATCACTTCCAAAGATGCGAAGGAAAATCCTCCCTCCTGAAAATCCTCTACTCTTGCCGTCTTCAAATAAATATGTTACTGGGAACGAATGGCTTTTTAATGGGATTTGTGGGCTTCCTCCTCATCATCCCTCTTGCCACAAGGGCTGTCTGTTTATATAAAACAAGCGCACCCGTCTGGATGTCAACTGGCTGGGTTTTTTTTTTTTTTTTTTTTTTTTTGTCCTGGTGGCAAAAACAGACATCTTCAACACGGTGCTAAACATTTGCTTCACATTCAAGATTGAAAATGCGTATGCATGTCGACTGTTGACCGCACGTCTCCTCTCCTTCAAATGATTATTGATGGACTCTATTAAAGCCAAACCGCTTTGTAGTGCTTGTTTGTGTGTGCGTGATCGCTTTTATTTTCTTTTTCTCCACTTTCAGTTTGAAGTCAAACCCCCACCTCTTCCTTCTCCTCCATTAGTTTGAGTGATAATGGACTTTTCCTGTGTGCGTGGACCTGACTGTCGGCACCACAATGGTCCATTAGGGTGGGTGGGTGTTTGGGGGGGGCTATTAATGTTGTCTTTGTTTTGAAATAGCTGCACTTAAAAAATAGTATGGAACTGCTATAGTTGTCAGATTGTCTGAATGGGAGCAAAACCATTAGAGCATGGACTCCTGCTTTCCACTTCCTGTGGTTTTGTCTTTATTTTTATTTTATTTGTTTTGAGTGCAGCCCAGCGGTCTCACAAACACATGATTGATTTCGTGCTATCAAGCTTTCCTTTTGTTAAAGATAGGGTGTTAAAATGAAGTAGGCCTGCGTCCTTCAGTATGGTTTGCCTTTAATGGGCAAAACAGAGCAGAGTTGTTAGATAAACAAGAGTTTAGCAAAGGAGCGTCTGTGCAGGGGACGCGGGCGGCCTCACGTGGAAATGGCAGCGTTCTCCGGGCCATTCCGTGTCCAGATGTCAGCAATTTTGGGGGCATTGTGTACCTTGGCCTGCAACAGAGGCTTCATGATCGATGGAGGGCTGAAAATCTCCACAAGTCTCTGGCGCAACAAACGCAGGCCAAGTGCGAGGAAATTGCTTTCAGCTGATAGCTTCATTTCGCTTGACATTTATCAAGTGGAAGACGGGTTCTTTTTTGGTAGTGGGGACGTGGGGGTACAAATGTTTACTGCAAAAAAAAAAAAACGCCTTCCTGGTTCGTGTGTGTGTGCATGCCTTCCATCTTTAAGTTGTGGCGTGTCCTTTGGCCCCTCCGTAGAAAAATATACAAATCTAAATTAGTTCAGTAAACTTTTTGGGGATTTGATAGCAGGGCCTTTTATTTGCTTTTGGTGCACAGAAGGAAAGATAACCACACGTGTGTTGTGATAAATGTGACGTGCAAACCATGGACAGAAAGTTAGAAAATCACAGTATACACAACTGGCCACTGCAATGGGTACACCTGCACGATCTGACAAGCCGCTACCAGATACGTACAGTCGAAGTCTGTCTTTAAAAAAAAAAAAAATTATTAATAATAATAATCAGTGTAGACTCCATAGGAAATAATGGGAAGTGGGTCAACTGTTGCCCTCATACTTTAAACTTTATTAACCCTATATGCAACAGGGGACATATAGGAAATTGACTTTGTCATTGCTTGTATATGAATAGTTGGCTTTCTCAAGTGCCTGTCCACCCACCCATCCGTCCATCCATCCATTTTCTGAGCCGCTTCTCCTCACTAGGGTCGCGGGCGTGCTGGAGCCTATCCCAGCTAACATCGGGCAGGAAGCGGGGTACACCCTGAACTGGTTGCCAGCCAATCGCAGGGCACATACAAACAAACAACCATTCGCACTCACAGTCACACCTACAGGCAATTTAGAGTCTCTTTTGGGATGCGGGAGGAAACCGGAGTGCCCGGAGAAACCCCACGCAGGCACGGGGAGAACATGCAAACTCCACACAGGCGGGGCCGGGGATTGAACCCGGTTCTTCAGAACTGTGAGGCTGACAATCCCCGGGTCTTCAGAACTGTGAGGCTGACGCTCTAACGAGTCGTCCACCGTGCCGCTAAAAGTAACATTTTAACAGCTATTATTCAAGTGAACAAAAAAAAGTTAAACTATCAACATAAGACAATACCAGACGCAATCATATCTTTAATGACAAACGATGAGGTATCCTTTTTTTTTTTTTAACTTTACATTTTTGCTTGTCACACCAGTGTAAAAATAAGTGAACCGCTGTAAAACAAAACAAAACAAAACACTACCTTATGTTTGACGAGAATGTGAGTCTGCTTACTTTTCGTATCATGTTGCTGTTCTTCCGTTAACACCCCTTCTTGAGGGTGCTCCTTTTGGTAATAAGTGTCAACTGTGTCACTCAAAATTGCCAAAGAAAGAGCATGTCAAATAAATTCTCCAGGTATGCTCCCCTAATGCTTCCCTATTCAGGACTAGCACTATAGAAAGTGGATGAATAGATGTTTAGCTACATGAGTAAATCAAAATGAGAAAAAAAGCTCTCAGTAAGACAACCAGAATCCTGAACATTTTATTTTTCTATGTGTACCTAATGTAGCAATTGTGTCGCTATGTTGTGCAGATACTGTATAAGATAGCAGGTTAAAATGTAAGTACGGACATATTAAAGGGAAATTTGCACTCGTGTTGTTGTAACAACAACTTCCCGTCATCCTCTCCTGCGTCCTTCTGTATGCTGATTTCTGTATTGTTTGAGAATATCATGATGCCAGTGTGCAACAAGCCACACACACAGACACGCTCATAAACATACGCATCGAGTCTTTTCTCTCCCTTCATCACCTCTGGAGTGCAAAAGAGTGTGTGAAGCCGCCCAGAAGATGTCACTGAGTCTCCAATCAACACATGACTATGAAATAAAGCTCTCCAACGGGACACGCTTTGTGCGTAAATGGCTGCTTATGCAAATTAAACTGAAAAGGATCTGATGTTCATAAGAGCATCTCTGACCTTTTCAGTCAGCTCGGATAGCCCTATTAATATTTATAGATGTAATTGGCTGAGCCTGGGTAGTGCGAGGCCTTGCGCAGTTAGGCAAACCCACATATAGGCCACACCCCCACCTCCTACCCCCCCCCGCACAGGTGGATGCTCTTACTTTTTGCAGCTGACTTAGATTCCTTTTAAGTAGGAAGTTGGATATCCTAATAATCACGTAAACTAATAGCGGGCGGCGAGAACGTTTCCTTCCGCCGCACTCGGCACGTCAGTTATTCTCAGAATTGTTGCTGTCTGTCTGGTCTGCGAGTCATTTGGACAGAAGGGAACGTGCGTCCACTCAGTAACCCCCTCCTTGACGTTTAGTGGGGATCACACGGGCCCCCTTTTTGGGAGGCCTCCCCCTCAACCGACATGCTTCCACACACCTCCCGCCTCTCCGATGTGAACAAAGCCTTCCTCAGTCTAAAGTGGCCCAATCTCAAATGATTAGCGGCATGGGGGGAATTACATATTTAGCTTTACGTCCGTTGCCATTTCCTCCCCGCGGCCTGATCTGAAGTGACTGGCGAGTGGTGCCCTCCATGTCGCTATCTCCGAGGGGCTAAAAAGACCCCCCCCCCCCCTCCCAGCGCGCACACACCCCCACCCCGCAGGAGACTTGTGTAATCAAGGGCTTCCAACAGAGTAGAAGGTGAGAGGTGCACAGTGGACACTGATGACAATAGACCAAATTGCCATTTTATTTTCTTGTGTCTGATGTCCTAAACCAGGTGGGGAACCTTTTCCGTATCAGGATGCATTTCCGTTCGTTATAAAGCCCCCCCAGAGGCACGCACAATTTATGAAAAGTACATGATGCAATGATCAACTTTATTGCTGTATATTACACAGGTGTCAAATAGATCCAGATCCGTCCCTCCATGTCATTTTATTTGGCTAATGAAAGCTTTCCACAATTTTTCCTTGTCTTCTGTTCCATACTAGTTAGTCATCATTAAATATGTTTTATTAAAAAAAAAAAAAAAACTAATAATAATTTAAAAAAAAAATTGCAGAGGCAGTTATCAGGATTGACACACAATATATTAAGGGACAGGAAGTGAAAGTGTCTCGCACTAGCTACACAGTCAGTGAACAAACGCGGCAAAAGTGCAGCTTAGCTTCTGGCTAGCAGACGTCATGGCTAGCGACATGCTTCTGGCAGAATGCCAAATAAATGATTTGAAATGGCATCACAATGTAAATGTCAGTGCGCCACAAAAATAGGTGTGGTACAAATGCGACTTCCAGCGGAACTGAAATCAGCCTCTCTCTGGCTATTCGGATAGAGCCGAAGCAATAACAATTGCCGTTAGTACTATTAGTTTCAATAGTATAATAATTCACATTGGTCAAACTGTTGCAATTGCCTCATTTCTGTAAAAAGAAGACAAACTATTGATGTCGAACGTTCCTAAAAAGAAAAGAAAAATTAAGTTGTTGAAGTTTCTTTTTAAATGTCATTAATTCCGTTCATGTTTACAGAAAACAGGAACAATTTGTTTTGTATTTTGTTCCCTTACTGTCCTGAATCTAAACCGGACCGTGACCTTAAATCCAAGGTACGTACTGGACTGCGACTATTGAGTTACCGATACACCCCTAGCGATTATACATTTATGTGGTTTCACCATTATAACCAGCCCCCCGAGGGCAACCCTAACTATGATGTTGCCTGCAATGACAAGTTAGCCACCCCTAGTATAGTTTGTCATCTGTTAAAAGTTTGAACCGTAAATATAACACAAACTATGATCCCAAAACACTTTACTATCACCCATCCATCCATTTTCCGTACCGCTTCGCTTCACTAGGGTCGCACGTGTGCTGTAGATTGTCAATGAACGAAAAGGATCGGAAATATGTGGGGATTCGCTGTATGGTTAATGTGATTCATGCTCACAAATTAACCCTAAAGCAGATTATTTCTATTATTTGTTATGGGGGAAAAAATGTGGACGTCAACCAAATATATAATAAACAACTGGACAATGCTCCACTGAATTCTTTGTGGAGGGTGACGACCATGCATTTTAATTGCAATCTTCTGTCCATCCTGCAAGATGACATGTCTACAAAGCACTTGTTTCAGTTGCTTTCTACAATGTGATTGTCCTATTTAACATGTCATTTGTAAATAGAAACCCCCCTCACTCTGCCAGTACGTAATAATTCAAATTTTTTAAAAATCAGATACATACAATGAATCCTTTCCACAATGTATAATGTCCTTCAGTCAAGCCCCGTGCACCAACTCAAACCTGTTGGAGTTCATTCTCTGTACCAGGGCTGTAACTCATTTTTGTTGTGGCCCACATTACTTGTATGGTTTCCCTCAGAGGTCTGTTATGACTGTGAAGCCATCTCCAAAGTTTGTAAATGTTTCATCACCTCATAATTGTATTACATATACACAAAGAAATGACAGTTAACTAGTTTTGAGGTTGAGAGTCAAGGACAATAATTTGTTAAACTCTTGTTCAAGATACTCTGAAAAAAGGGTTTTGTAACAGAAAAGTGCTTACGGTATACAGTGAATTTGTCTCCAGTAGTTGGAGCCACTTTAGTACTACAGCAGACAGGCCACTAAATAAAACACACATTTTGGACATAAGTACAGAGTCACTGAGCAATGTAAGGGGACCAGGAGTGCGGTAATGGTGATGCTTGTGCAAATGATGCAGAGTCGTCAAGTAATTACGTATGACAATTTAAAATTGCGACACAGACTTTAGCAAGAGTAATGGAGGCTGACGCAAATGATTTGCTTTTGCGGGCCACATAAAATGATGAGGCTGGCCGGGTGTGGCCCCCGGGCCTCGAGTTGGACACCTGCGCTCTATACCATCAGCTCTCGCTCATAAATAAAGCAGATGAACACCGACAAAGCCATTGGACAGGAAGCCTGTTAATCTGCAATCCAATCCAGCTCGAGTCAAGAGTGAAGCCCGGCTCAGTTTGACTGAGCGGGACCTGCGAGGAAGGAAGCGGAGAACTCAGGAAGCGGCGTTCAGAGCTTTCACCAGTCATATCCATCACGAGGGCTTGTGATGGAGGCATGATTGTGTGTGCTTGTGCGTGCGTCTGTGTGTGTGTGTGTGTGTGTGTGTGTGTGTCGTATCCATCACACGGCCAAGAGAGCAGAGTCATTAGAGGGGCTGGGCCGCATTTTAACTAAACATCTTTTTCCATAAAATAAATGCTTCCAGGTTAGCGCGGGTCCCGGAGAAGCCAGGTCGCCAAGCGTTTGCTGCCACTCATCTGATCCCAATTACCAGGCACCGCCAGGTCACAGCCTGCATGCGTGGATGCACACTGGAGAAGACAAGCAAGCAAGTGTGCCTTTCTCCTCTGCTTCCAATTGACACATCGCCACCCCGGTGTGAACCTTACACCTTTTACATTTCTATGACTGCAGCTAGTATTGGGACACACACGTTACAGGACCTCGGGGGGGGGGGTGCAAAATAATTGGAGTTCGCCTTAGGCCCCCAAATGACAATACGCCCCTGCCCTTCACATCCGTGTACTGCGAAGATTTGAATTATTAATGTCAACTAAACAGTGTGAATTTGATAAAATTCTCACACTTCCTGAACTAGATTAAGTACTTAAAATCCTTCTTGAGGTTGATTACCGAACAAGTGAATCATGTCAATGCGTATACCGTACTTCATAATCATAATGAACATTTAATAGGTGTTGTGCTAAAGACCACACATTGCAAGCCCAAGACTTGCCCGTGACCACAACTCACCAAGACAGAGACTTCTGGGAGTTGAGAACGGGTCAGAGACAAGACCAAGCCAAACGACATTTATAGTTTACCATTTCGACTGCTTTAATACTGACATATTCTCGATAAAAGCCTCACTCGTATCACGCTCAGCTTCATCTCTACTGAATCCTTCTTGGCTGACACTGACAGCAGTGCTACTGCAACCGGCAAGAGCGTCTGGCTTTTGTTGTCGGTTACTCACATCCACTGTCACTGTGGAAAAAGGTTTGAACCCTTTGTTTTTTTTTTAAACATTATTTATTTTTATTTTTTTTAGATAAAAACGGGTTGTCTTCGTCTCGCTGTCTCCTCTTCTCTGCTTTACTAGAATAACTGCTTCATTTTTCTCTCAATGCGCCAAGACGTTTGTAACTTTTGTTTTGCTACCCTCTCCCTGAATCCAGTCCAGAAGCTGCAATAGTCCATTGCATGGGAAGGGAGGGTGGAGCATTTGGAACGAGCATGATATATTACGCATTTTAAATGTGAACTAAGACTAAAACAATAATTGCTTTAAATCGAAGTAAACTTTCTCAATCAGCTTTTATGAGATGTTTTTGGGGTGGGGTGGGCTCCACACTATTGCCTGTGTTTGCCTAATAAGTCCTCCCTGGTGGTGGCCCAACATGATGACTAGGTTTTGGCTAAATGTATCCTTGCAAATGAGTAAACGACCTGACTCTATTACTTTCCCATTCGCTATTGCAATTAACCGGTGAATTTTAGTGAAAAAGTCATCATGGTGTGAACTTTAACCCTGGATTATCAACCTAGTCTGACACAAACTAATGTCATTGCTTTTATTGACACGATGCGTCATTTTGTTGCGTGCCTTTAAGTAGCACACTTGATTTTTCGATCTTGATTCGAATAGTTGAGAGGAAACAAAGATGTCGTTCCCTTCTTTTGAATACAAAGCATGCAAAAGTCCCAGCAGCTCGGTCACCTCGCTCAGTCAAGTGGTGTTAAATGTATGAAGGAAACACGATCGTGCAAGGGAGGAAGTGTCCATCACGCTCTTTTATGATGTATACTTACTGTTGAAGTGTGTGCATGCCTTTTGGTGTGTACTCCGTGTGCATTTACATCTCTACATCATCATAGGATAATTGCTTCCTCATGCTTCCCCTCCTTCCCCCCACGAATATTAATTACCAGATGAAACCAACCACTTTGCTCTGCAAGGTTTAGGTCGAAAGAGGAAATGGGGGGAGAGGGTGGGGTGGGGGGGGTGGGGGGGTTGTGTGCGTGCGTGTGTGTTGCAAAACACAGCATTAGAGTTGCAAAGGAGTACGGCGGGGAAAATGTCTTGCGGGCTAACTAATTCCATATATAAAGGGCTTATTTATTGAATTTGGTTTTATTTAGTAGATGTATGAAGTGGTGCATTTCAAATCACCACTAATCTGGAATTTTATAATATATATATGTATAACATGCTGATTTATATTTTATTTCCTTTGATCCTGAACATGTCCATATGAATACTTATTTTTAAATGAAAGCTCAAGATCCAAGCCATCAGCATCTAGTTTCAGGAAGTAAGAAAAAAAAATAAAAAATCATGGTGGACTTTCATAAGTTTTTATGAAATGTTTTATTTGTATTTTATTTTATCTTTGTCATATAATGCTTTTTAATGAATTAAAATGAGTTCTGATCAATTCACAGTTTTTTTTTAAATTATGTTAATGTTTGGGTAAGGAAATTCAATATTATTTATGAACGTATTTATTCTTATCCTGAACATTGCCATGTACTTGTGTATTTTTTTTTTTTTAAATGAAAGCATGATCTGAGCAAACCACACTTTACAATTTCTGGGTGAGGCTATTATCTTATTTCATCTTATCTTGAACAGTTCTGGGGGGGGGGAAATAATCCATTAAAATTATAGATCATGATCCAGGAAATAATTTAAAAAAATGTTTTTGGGAGGCAATTTCTGATGTACTGATGTATCTTCTTTTATTCTAATCTGAAAACGTCCATATGCAGTAATCACGTTTTAAAAGCAAATAACGTGACATGAGCAATCAGCATCTAGTTCGCAGAAGATAAACAATTTCGTATAGGAATTTCATAAATTGAAATAAGTGTTAATTTTATGTATTTTTCCCCCTAATGATTCTAATTAAATTTGATCCAGAACACTGCCGTATTGTACTTTCTTTTTATATAATTAATGCAATTCAATTTCGTTGTATCATCTTGAGCCTGTGGCCTTTAAATTGTACATAACGAATTGGATTGCATTAATGTCTGGACAAGATGCTTCACCAATAAATGTCGGCAAATGATAAATCAAATTGTAAATATATTTGCAAAAACTCATCCAAAAAAAATGCTTTTAAAATTGTGACGTTATAACCTATGAGTGAACTTAGTTTATTGAATTCTTCATTGACAAAATGAAAAGCTGTGCAGAGCGCGTGTGGTGGCTGTGGCCAGGCGGATGGCGCCATCTAGTGACATTTTGGAGGCTGCAGAGGAAAATGAAACTTTGGCTCATTTTCATAAAAGCCTCCAGTAGGGGTCACCAACCTTTCAGAAACTGAGAGCTACTTCTTGGGTACCGATTAATACTAAGGGCCACCGGTTTGACGCGAACCCATTTTGCTAAAATTACCTCTAACGATTTGTGTATATGTGTGTGTGTGTGTGAATAAGTTTTCACCATTCTAACAATGATTTAGCAAGGTAGGAAACACAAATATAAACATGCAACACTTTATTCCTCTAAATCTCTGCAAGTGTTCACATTCTCAAATAAAAAATTCCACAAATCACAAAGTTCCATCAATGATGAGGTCTTTAGAAAAGGGTGGCATACTCATGTGGTCCTTGCAGGCTACCTGGTGCCAGTGGGCGCCTTTTTGGTAACTCCTGCAGCACAGTATACAGTAGTTTGAATGCAATACACTGAACACATCCTGATTTTTGCACACTGTCATGCACCTTAACAATGTTATTAAGAGTGAAATGTAATTTAAAATGTAATATATATATATATATATATATATATATATATAAAATGCAATACATATATATATATATTTATACACACCAGTGAGTATGCCGTCACATAGTCTAATAAGAGCTATATTCACATACTGGATTTTCAATCCAGTATGTGAGAAGAACAACACTATAACACGAATATGTTCTAATACAGTTGTATTTTAAATGTTGGTATTATTCAAAGGTTTATTTTCCCCCATTTTTTTGTATCATAATATTACCATGTTATTACTGTAACGGTCTGGGTTAATTGTCATAGGATTCCAACTTTGTCCCAAGAATGCGACTTTTATACCCAAAAAAACAACAACACTTCATTGTTGTAAAATTGTAACATTTTCCTTTATTTTTTTTTAGGACTGCTCATTTTTTTTGCCAAAAAACGGCATCACTTTATCCATTTAAAACTGACTTTTTCTCTTAAGATTCTGACATTTTTCCTGAAAAAAAAAGCCTTTTATTTTTCATACCATTTAGAATTCTTGTAAAAGAGCGACTTTGTTTCTCATAAAAGTCAGACTTTATTTTTGTAAGATTCCGACTTTTTCCCTGGAAAAATATACTTGTAAGATTATGACTTAATCACAAAAAGTACCACTTCATTACCCTTGTCAAATTATAACCTTTTCCTCATATTACTTTTGCTTTGTTCTCACAAAATTATGATTTTATTCTTTTATGATTTCCACCAATGCACTGAAAAATATGACTTTGATGAAATATCTAAATCTCTAATCACTTACTATCCATAGATTACGTTTTTTTTCCTTCAAAAAAAAGTCAATCTTCCTTCATATTGCGACTGTGCGTTTAAATTTCTGACTTCATTTTCACAAATTCTCTTTTCTCGTAAGAATGGGGTGTTTCCTAAAAAAAAAAAAATACTCCTTTATTTTTAATTTCACAAACTTATTCCTGTAAGATTGACTTAATTGATTTGAAATTTGAAAATTGCAAAGTCATTCTTGTAATTGTGGGACTTTGTATGTATTTTGAAATAAAACTACCCTTCAGTATTGCGCTTTCATCACAAACGTTGAAACCGATGACTGGGCAGAACCTTTTGTTCCTCTTCCTGCTTTGAATTGTTAACAACCTCGAAGAGTAAATAATAGCTCCTTTATTTAAAGCATGTATTTCTTCATCTATTTATTTTGTTATTTTCAATCATTGTTAAAGACTCCAGACGGACCACATTGCATTAAGATGATGGAAGCAGATGAGTCAACGCTTATAACAAAGTCGGATATTTTTGTAAGTTCTTCCTGAAACTAAATGCTAATGGCTTGGATCTTGGTCTTTCATTTAAAAATAAGTATTTATATGGAAGTGTTCAGGATCAAAGGAAATAAAATATAAATCTGTCACGTACGTGGTTAAGGCGAGGGCGAGTAACGCAAGGTGAGAACATGGTGGACCCAATTGCAGGGAAGCAGGGAGGCAAGGCAGGAGTGCGGGAGTCTCAAAATAATATTTAATCTTAGAAAAGGGAAAACTGAACAAAGTCCCACAACAGATACTCAAATCAAAGTAGCAAAGAAACACTCGAATATCTAAAACTGGAAACAAACTATGACCTGTGAGTAAGACGTGGAATAGAAACGGAAAATGACACCTGACAATGACATACCACAATGACAAAGACAACTGACGACTATGACATGGCAGAGACATGTGACAACGACAATGAACCGACAAGAACTGAAAGAAACCAGGGAACTAAATACAAACAGATAGACGAGACAACGAGGAACACCTGGACAAGACATGAGTGGCTGGAGAGAGCTGATTGGTTGACACAAAGCAGACGAGAACAGGTGGACACAACAACTTAATGAGCACACGACAAACATGGAACACAGGAAAACATGGAACAAAACTAAACACAACCCAAACCAAAACACAGATCATGACAGTACCCCCCCTCTAAAGGAACGGATCCCAGACGTTCCCCAAACAACAACCAAAAAGTCACCAACCCAGGGTGGGCGGAAGGGGGCCTGGAGGAGGGTACAGAGTCCACCCCTCAGGTCAGTCTGGTGGCCATCCAGGCCACCCAGGGTGAGGTGCTTGGCTGAGCGGTTCAGGAGGTCGTCCAGGACGCCAAGCACCAGGGTCTTTACAGGGCCATTCAGGTGGACGGCCACGGTGCCGAAGCCAATGGTAATGCAGGGGCCAGGCAATAGGGTTGGGTGGCGGCCGCTGGACGAATGCCGCCGGAGCGAGGACGGGTGACGGCCGCTGGACGAGCGCCGCCGGAGCGAGGACGGGTGACGGCCGCTGGACGAGCGCCGCCGGAGCGAGGACGGGTGACGGCCGCTGGACGAGCGCCGCCGGAGCGAGGACGGGTGGCGGCCGCTGGACGAGCGCCGCCGGAGCGAGGACGGGTGGCGGCCGCTGGACGAGAGCCGCCGGAGCGAGGACGGGTGGCGGCCGCTGGACGAGCGCCGCCGGAGCGAGGACGGGTGGCGGCCGCTGGACGAGCGCCGCCGGAGCGAGGACGGGTGGCGGCCGCTGGACGAGCGCCGCCGGAGCGAGGACGGGTGGCGGCCGCTGGACGAGCGCCGCCGGAGCGAGGACGGGTGGCGGCCGCTGGACGAGCGCCGCCGGAGCGAGGACGGGTGGCGGCCGCTGGACGAGCGCCGCCGGAGCGAGGACGGGTGGCGGCCGCTGGACGAGCGCCGCCGTAGCGGGGTCGGGTGGCGGCCGCTGGACGAGCGCCGCCGAAGCGGGGTCGGGTGGCGGCCGCTGGACGAGAGCCGCCGGAGCGGGGTCGGGTGGCGGCCGCTGGACGAGAGCCGCCGGAGCGGGGTCGGGTGGCGGCCGCTGGACGAGAGCCGCCGGAGCGGGGTCGGGTGGCGGCCGCTGGACGAGAGCCGCCGGAGCGGGGTCGGGTGGCGGCCGCTGGACGAGAGCCGCCGGAGCGGGGTCGGGTGGCGGCCGCTGGACGAGAGCCGCCGGAGCGGGGTCGGGTGGCGGCCGCTGGACGAGAGCCGCCGGAGCGGGGTCGGGTGGCGGCCGCTGGACGAGAGCCGCCGGAGCGGGGTCGGGTGGCGGCCGCTGGACGAGCGCCGCCGGAGCGGGGACGGGTGGCGGCCGCTGGACGAGCGCCGCCGGAGCGGGGACGGGTGGCGGCCGCTGGACGAGCGCCGCCGGAGCGGGGACGGGTGGCGGCCGCTGGACGAGCGCCGCCGGAGCGGGAACCTGGCGCAGCTGCCGAGGAGCAGGAGCGGGAGCCTGCCGCAGCTGCCGAGGAGCAGGAACGGGAGCCTGCCGCAGCTGCCGAGGAGCAGGAACGGGAGCCTGCCGCAGCTGCCGAGGAGCAGGAACGGGAGCCTGCCGCAGCTGCCGAGGAGCAGGAACGGGAGCCTGCCGCAGCTGCCGAGGAGCAGGAACGGGAGCCTGCCGCAGCTGCCGAGGAGCAGGAACGGGAGCCTGCCGCAGCTGCCGAGGAGCAGGAACGGGAGCCTGCCGCAGCTGCCGAGGAGCAGGAACGGGAGCCTGCCGCAGCTGCCGAGGAGCAGGAACGGGAGCCTGCCGCAGCTGCCGAGGAGCAGGAACGGGAGCCTGCCGCAGCTGCCGAGGAGCAGGAACGGGAGCCTGCCGCAGCTGCCGAGGAGCAGGAACGGGGCCTGCAGTCGCTTCCTCAGCCTGCCGCCATTGAGGTTTGGGAGTAGAGGGTACGGGAGTGGAAGAGTGCACAAGGTCTCGGGAAGGTGAACTAGGAAAAATGGCTGGTACAGAACATGGTGGCTTGGGGGCAGGTTTGACTGGACGTGACTTAAGTGGAGCCGTGGAACAACGTGTGGGAACAGGTGAAAAATTAAGTGACTTGTGAACAGGGAAAAAACGAGGGGGCAAAATTTGACCTTTACTTGGGCGCCTCCGTTGGCCACCACGCGGCGGTCCCGGGTAGATGGCCAAACGGGTGCCCAAGAAAAGGTCCGAGGGAAAGGTTTTGGACTCACTGGGGTTGGAAATGGGGAGACGTGACAAAAACTGACGAGGACGGGATAAACTAGGGAAGGAACCAGAAAAATCTAAGTCTGTGTCAGAGTCAGAATCAGACAGAAGGTTAACTAAATCGGGGCCATCTTCACAATCAGAAAAATCAGAATCTAAAGAAACATGTGGATGTAAAATAGTAGGGCATGGTGAATAACTAGGACAAGTGGGGGGACCCGATGAAAAGGACAGAAAAGACTGAACGATTGGGCTTACTGGAGGAGGGTAGGTATGGATGGCAGGCTGAGGACGGTGGGAGGCAGTTTGGTGGTGTCCAGGGTGACGCCATCTTCTTCCCGCTGGGTCCTGTTCTGGTCGGTTCATTCTGTCACGTACGTGGTTAAGGCGAGGGCGAGTAACGCAAGGTGAGAACATGGTGGACCCAATTGCAGGGAAGCAGGGAGGCAAGGCAGGAGTGCGGGAGTCTCAAAATAATATTTAATCTTAGAAAAGGGAAAACTGAACAAAGTCCCACAACAGATACCACTCAAATCAAAGTAGCAAAGAAACACTCGAATATCTAAAACTGGAAACAAACTATGACCTGTGAGTAAGACGTGGAATAGAAACGGAAAATGACACCTGACAATGACATACCACAATGACAAAGACAACTGACGACTATGACATGGCAGAGACATGTGACAACGACAATGAACCGACAAGAACTGAAAGAAACCAGGGAACTAAATACAAACAGATAGACGAGACAACGAGGAACACCTGGACAAGACATGAGTGGCTGGAGAGAGCTGATTGGTTGACACAAAGCAGACGAGAACAGGTGGACACAACAACTTAATGAGCACACGACAAACATGGAACACAGGAAAACATGGAACAAAACTAAACACAACCCAAACCAAAACACAGATCATGACAAAATCAGCTTGTTATACACAAATGGATAAAGTTCCAGGCTTCTTTTGTACTATAGATAACACTCAAATGAGAATCGAAATGTCTTGCTGAGAACAGGCTAAGGGACACTTCTTTCTTCTCGTAAAAACTGCTGTACACTGACTGTAATTCAAATGAGGAACAACGACAAGCAATAAATCAATCAGTTTCGTTTGCACCGATTCAGAATGAAACAGAGAACATCTCACTGTTTAATGTGTGATTCATGTTGAACCTTCAGGGCTTTCAGGGTTCATGCAACAGCATAAAGATGTATACTGAATACAGTACTTTCCTTTAGCAAACTGAAAGTGGACGCATTAAACTATCTTTAAAAAAAATATGCATGATACGATGTATCACTTCTTAATACAGTTCTTTGTCTTCAACAGCTTGTGCAGGATTGATGGTTCATACATATTTTTGGGTTTATCAATGGTCTTGCAGTGCATTTCACATGAATTTTGTAATAAGTATTATGAGGTGTGTATGTTGTGACATTAGGCTATTGGAAGTTCAGGAACTGACAAAAACAAAAGAAAAAGATCGAGCCTAGAATCAAACCCTGATGTACACCGCAGCTAATTTCTGTACATTTGTTTTGAGTGGCCGGCCACATAATTCTTTGGGAAACACAGAAAAAAAAAAAAAGGATGTTGATGAGTACACACAGTGTACAGTGGAACCTCGAAGTTGAACATAATCCATCATGTGACGTCAGTTGCCTTCCAAAACGTATTTTCCCCATTGGAAGTCATGTATAGGTAATTAATTTGTTCTAGGCTCAAACAGTTGCATCATAAAACCTTAGATAACTGGACAGGCGCTGGCTTAATTCATATTTGAACATTCCTAACTTCTCTCCAAGTATAGGGAGAAGCTACACACTGTACTGTATAACAAAACTAAATCAACTTACTAACTAACTAATGTATTAAAACATGATAAGGTGACACTTTGAAGACGCCTGAACGAAATAACTTTTTTTTGTGTGCTCGTCATTAAACCACTACGCTCTCAGTTGCATGCGATTGTCAAAATGTGTTCACCTTCATATTTTGATCAGTTGTGAGGTATTCAACTTGGGAGGTTCCGCTATATGAATTGTAAAAACTAAATCAATAATTACATCAGTCTATGCGACCAATATCGCCTTTTTAAACCTTGAACTCTTTGCTAAAATGTCCCAAGACCTTTTTGTCGTCTTGCGAGACCGAAGGACGCTCGTCTTTGCACGACCCGGCTTTCCTTGGAGGAAAGCTGTTCCTCCGATGTCTGGCAGTGAAGCCTGGAAAGCATCAAACGGATGCACACTGGAAACAAGCGGATGATACATTTTCCAGCATTGTGAACTTTACTCTAAACCTGAAAAAAAAAAAAAAAAACACATTTTCTAAATATGACCATCACTACTGTTCCTACTACATAACGTAAATTAAACCAGTTACCTTCAGTAAAAATAAATATTTTTTCTTCCTCTGCTTTCTTGGTTGGCGTATTTTGCTCTTTTCTGCAAAGGCCTGAAAGAGATTAATATGCAACATATTATTTTGAGTGACACTTCCTACACTAAAAATAATGAAAATGACTTCCGTGCATAGCGCTCTCTTGTTAACCTGTTCCACACAACTGTCTTGAGTTAGTAAAACATGAATTATAGAATGAGCTCTTTGCATTTTTGTTTACTATCCATTAAAATCAATGCTTACTTTTTTTCCCTCCGGAAATACAAAAATAATGAGAGGAATATGCTGTGTATGGAGACTGACCCCGACCCGCTCATTTCTCTAGTAAGTCCTAAATACAAATGTTAGATCATTGTCGTCCCGACCTTATTCAAACATCCATCCACCCATTTTCTGAGCCGCTTTTCCTCACTAGGGTTGCGGGCGTTGATGGAGCCTATCCCATCTGACTCTGGGTGAGAGATGGGGTACACCCTGAACTGGTCGCCAGCCAATCGCAGGGCAAATATAAACAAATAACCATTCGCACCCACATTCACACTTACGGGCAATTTAAAGTCTTCAATTAACCTATGATGCATGTTTTTTGGGATGTGGGAAGAAACCGGCGTATCCCCATGCAGGCACGGGGAGAGCATGCAAACTCAACACAGGTGAACCCGGGTCCTCAGAACTGTGAGGCAGATGTGCTAACCAGTCATATTCAACTCATATTCAAACACCGAGGGGGAAAAAAAAATCAGTTGCATTTGGAAATGGCTTTAAATTGCCGGGTTTTTTTTTTTTTTGCAAAACACATGAATGAGCAAGCAGGACATTCTCACCTGAGCATGTGTCAAGTCAAAAAAAAAGTCATCTCAAGTCAGACAGATGGAAAAGACGGACAGACATTTGTTTCCATTACCTTTTTGGTGCAGATAAATTAGCACCACTACAATGAAGCCAATCAGTGCAATTCCAATACATGTGCCGACTGCTGCACCGATTACAACTACATTGTACTTGTTTTCCACCTGTAGCTGTGTGTCATCTATAAAAAGAATTGTGAAAAACAAAGAATTGTGGGTGATTTGTCACATGATCATTTTCGCGTGATTGGCCACAATGGAAATAATCAAACATGCTGTTAATACTTTGTCATAGTTCGTACTTCCCCATGTAGGTTTCAAAACAATGCTTCATGACTAAAGGGACCTTTGGAAATACAGCAGAATACAGCAGAATTTCCTGAAAAACTACACTTCTATCCTCGAGCATTTACTGTACATTATCAAAAGTCCTGAAATATTTCTTGCATTATTTTATCTGGGTTTTTTTCGTAGTATTTGTTAATTAAAAGCCATCCATCCATTCTCTGAACTGCTTATACTCACTAGGGTCACAGGCTAATTAAAATCAATGTGTTATTATTTTTTGGTTAATGTTTTTATTCTTTTATCTAAAACTTGTTCATGAATTTATTGTTAGGAAATTAAAAACATTGTGAAACACATAATTGTATTATCTTATCAAACAATTGGTTAATAATTATAATTAAGTTATATTATCAATACAATGAAAACAAAACATAATTTCATGATTCAAATAAAGTATTTTTTCTTGAACATTTGTAACTTTTTTATTTTATTTTTATTTTTATTTTTTAAATCATCTCCAAATGATCTGGACCATCTGTCAAACGGGGACCTTGAGCATAAAAGTTTTGTCCACCTCTGATCTAAAAGAATTACAAGTTTTTGTGAAGAGCCTCACCTCCCGCACAGACCTGAACGGAGTCAACCTACAGGTGGGCGTCGTACGACTCTCAGTGGAAAACGTCCCACACGATAAAAATGCAAAGTACATTAAATGCTTTGGCATTTAATGTACTTTGCTAGGAAAGTCAAGTTTAGAAGGCTTCACAGGGCCACAGTTAAAGAGTGACACCACCCCCTGATCTAAACCCACCCAATGGAAAAACAACATAACGGGAAGCATTTAACGCCACGTTTGAAAGTATAGAAACTCATGCACACCTGGAATGAGAAAAGTTGAAGAGGAGCCGCTACTGTCAAAGCTACACGTGTAGTTGTTTCTCTGCGATGATGCCACTCGTATCTGAGTGGTGATTCTGAAAAGGCGGTCCTCTGTCAACACAACGGCGGCGCTGGCGTTGAGATCTCGCCGGTGAGCGTCCTCCCAGGTCACCGTGGACAGCGGGTAGCCCTCGGACTGGCAGCTTAGCACGAGCTCGCCTCCTCTTGCTGATTTGGAAATGTTTTTGGTGACCGTTTTAAAAGGTGCTGCAAGAATGAGATAAAGCACAAAGCATTTGGTGTCTGATATGATCTAGCTGTTTAAAGTGGTCATCCAGTATTATGGGAAATTTACTTTTCAATGGCTTGTATACAAATAGTTGGGTCTCTAGAGTGCCTGTCCACTAAGTGTGAAATTAAACAACCAAATAATCTTTTTTCTGCCCATTTTTTAAAATGTGTATATTTACAAATGCAAAAAGAGCATTAATATGAGGGCAAGCACTCCAGGCGTTTATCCTCATTCAGGTCTCGGGTGAGCCAGAGCCTATCAAAGCTTGGGTACACACAGTGCCACATACACACAGCGTAGTACGTGAAGTGCTGCCTCCTCAAGTGAAAATACTTTTATTGTCTTGATGGGCGCTTGCTTTTTTTTTGCCACACTCTGCGTGTGGCAAAACTGACGCTTGCCAGTTCAATCCCCGAGCTACAACCCCGGTCGTCATGGGAACAAAATCCTACTCGCGATTGGCCCAGCAGTATGTGGGGCGTAATGAGAGCCGCCCTTTCGAGCAGGCTAATTAATTCGAGCAACGCCAAAAGTAGACTTTTCATTCAAAACAAATGTGTATCGCTATATGTTATGAGTATTTGTGGGTTTTTATAACAGCTCCTCTGAGGTTTTGTGTTTTTCGAATTGCGTGACAGGTCGGCTCAAATGCTCTTGCGGACTTGACTTGGCCCGTATGATATGCGCCCCTGCCGTATTGGTGCGAAAGCCACGTGTCAAGAAGCGCTGCTTACCAGTAACAGATAACTTAATCTCCTTATAGTCAGCCCCGTTTGTTGTCCCTATTATACACTGGTAGGTTCCCGTGTCATTGATGCGCAGCCTGGACACCTGCAACAGTAGTACAGTTTCAGTATTTTTCTTGCACAAATGTATTCTTGGACCCAAAGGAAGACAAGGGGAATTTGGAGGCAGGGGGGAGACATAACCTGACCTGCAACTTGGCCCAGCCATCTTTAATCTGCTCGGTGAGAAGCCTGGCGCGACCCCGGAAGTCCGGATGCCGGAAGGAGGCTTGCTCCTGCCCGCGATCCATACGGTACACTTCCCGAGACCGAGCCGGCGAGATCCAGTGCCAGGACACCGTCAAGTCCTCGTAGGGATGCTGAGACAAAGGGAAGAACCGGCAGCCCATTACCACGTCTCCTCCCAACTCGGTCTTATATGAGGTCCGCTCCGCGTCGGTGGTTAACGAGACTTGATGGAAAGCAGGAGAAAGCCAAGATTTAAAAGGCCTGATATGAAATCAAAGTGTTCCTAAAAGTGCCGTCTTTCCACTGCAAATACCTTGAAGACATGGCTGGAACATGACTTGCAAAATAAAGACATTGGACCACTTCATTTGGATCTGAGGCGCAAAGAGGAGAAAGTATGAGAGACATAGTCAGATAAACTACAGACAAACTGTCATTACAAAAACAAATCTAGAAGACAGATACTTTGTGTGTGTGTGTGTGTGTGTGTGTGGGTGGGGGGGGGGGGGGTGCACAATGATAAGCACTTTGTTTTCATATGTACATTCTACATTTGTATTTCCCCCAAATTGTTTATTTTATTCCAATAAAAAACATTCAACACAATTGAGTTTTCATTACGTTTTATTTCTACGTTGGAAACCCCAAAAAATTGTTAATTTGATTTTCCCCCCAAAAATTGTCCACTCAAAAGCATGTAGCTAATTATTTGTTCATTCTTATTTATTTAGTCATTCATTTATTTATTACACAAAAACAAAAAATGACATTAAAAATTGAAAATACGAAACAAGACACTATGCATTTCGTTGGAAAGTCGCGATGTGAAAATTCAAACAACAAACCTTTCACATTATTTGATTGGAACAGAACAAAATTTTGAAAAATGTAAAATCTTGTAAATTTTTAGAGGTTAATGCTTTCCATAGGACATGCCAAAAACGAACTTACTTGACTTTACTTTTTGATGACCAGTGATGATGTGAAAATTGAGTTGCTTCCAACAAGACAACAAACGTGATTTTCTAGTGGGTTTTTGTCATTTGTCAATTTGATATCCAAATTAAAAAAAACAGCTACATTCATTGTTTGGTGTACATAAAAGTAGAGACATTGAAAGACAATTTAAAATCTGGGGTACAGCTTTCATTATATAACAGTATGAAGATGTAATGAATTCAAAAATATATTATTTAAAAAATCTAACATATTCTATAGATTGAGTATTTTCATGTGTTGCATATTAAATCAACATGAATACATGAATCAAGCTATATTATTTAAAAAAAAAATGAAATACGATTCTCTCCAACAATGAATCATAGTCTTACCTTGGTGAGAACTTCACTTCCCTTTAATGAAGGACTGCGTTTTCCATTTTTACAATTTATTGTACTTCTCTGTGGTTCGTGACGTTTCTCGTGGTTCGTGACGTTTCTCACGCACGCCGAAGACAATCACAGCTCCATCTGGTTCCCAAGGAAACTCCCCGCGTGGGTAGAGAGCGTCATCTGCGGGTTGACGAGAGGAGGGTGGAGTTTCCACTGCATTTATGGCCAATTCCGGTAGCCGTCTTTCCGGAACAAGGAAAAAAGTAAAAACAATGGCGACCGGGGAACAGTGCCTGCGAGATCAAATGGACCTTGATGACCAGATGATGCGTTTAATTCATTATATTGCAAAATGAATCAAGAAGGCGGCGGCGTAGGTGAGATGTGCGGCCACTAAATGAAAGTCGGGATTGCGGTATTGAGGAACTGTGGCAAATGTCGTTTTATTTTGAAAGAGCGAGCGGAAAAGCAGTGTTGGTTCACGCCACGATTTGACAGGCTAACCCGGGAAGTGTGCTGTCTTTTCCTTCTCACAATAAAATGTCCTCGTAATCACGTGCAGTATTTGGAAGTCCTTGAAAGTCGTGCACGAGTCACCTTGAAAGTCATTCATTTCATCATCTCCTCTGATCCGGTACGTATCTTTTCACAAATATTCCGTTCCAACGTCGCGAAATGTTAGCAATATGTGCACGATAGCCGCGTGTTCTGAGAACAGTGCAGAAAATGAGGCTGTAACCAAGTGTTTGTCCATTTAGGTTGTGCTAAAATCACCACCATGGGATTTCTTCTCTCCAAGTCCATGGATGCAAACTTGAAAAAGCAGCAGGAGTTTATGCTGCACAACTCAAGACTACAGGTGAGTCCATTTGCTATGGCCATTTCAAAAGATGACAAACGTTGCAGTGCGCTGCAGTGTAAACTTGTTGTCCCAGTCAATCAAGTTAGAAACCTTATGTCTAACCCAATATGTCTAAAGACTTGTGAAATATAAATAGAATAACAAATAAGACAAGATAAAAAAGATTGAAAAAGTACTGATTTGGATGCAGCAAAAATATTTGATTTATTTCTCTATTTTTTGTGGAATGTTCTTTGTCCTGGCACTATTTCTGTCAAACAGTTTTGCCTTTTCAAAAATTATTTTTTGATCAATTTTCGGCCCAATGTTTTAGGTAACAGAATTCTCGGTGCATCCCAAGTTTGAAATGCTATTAAAGTGGTTTTGGGTCATAGTTTATGGTATATTCATGGTTTTATTATTATCACTTTTAGGGAAGTGTGAATTAGATTTTTACCAGAAGTCCACTATTTTGCTGTCGGGTGTCAAGTCACTGTAATTGTATCTTCAGCCGTTTGCAAAAGCATTGGATTGTTCGACCTGTTCATGTACGTCACTGGAATAGATACTCTAAGGTAGGTGAATGAGATGTTTCTAGTACATGAATAACTTTGGGACTACATCATCAAGGAGGAAATCCCTTTTGCTACGTAATGGTGACGGAAACGATTCAAGTTATTTTTAGGTCATAGCCATTGTGTGTGGATTTTGCTCAATCATGATGACGTGCTGAAAGTTATTAAAGCTACGGTATTTTTAGATAATTGGGCTTGGAACGAATGGAGATTTGTCAATCGTAACACATTGTAGCAAGTTTATAGTGTTTTGTTTTCACGTTTGTTTGTTTTTATTTTACACTAGTATCACAGTTAATAATGTTAAAATGTTACTGAAGACATTCCTTGCACAGTTAATAGTATTTATGTTTCTTTCATTTATTATTACTGTTATTATTCTTTTCTTATTATTTTTTTTGGTTATGTCCCTTCTCAGAAGTAACGATGTATTTTGATTTTAGCCATTCATTAGTCCATTTACAGATATGCCTTCATTTTATGATTACGTTATTAATGACTTTTTCTTTTTTTTATTATTGTTTTTTTTTTTTAGATCAAACCATTTCGTTTTTTCTAATATTGAGGTGCCTTTTACAGTGATTATTGATGGCTGCAAGCTACAGCGCAGGTGTAAATTCCATAACACAGTGACATATGTGCACTAAAACAGATTGTGTTTTTTGCACCTTCATTTCCTCCCCTGGGCCCAGCTGTACACGTGGTAGATAATCCCTTTTTTTTTGGGGGGGGGGGGGGGTGACGGAATGGTGAACCCGCGGCCATTAGGATTCATATCTGATGTTTATATGCTTTATATTGTAGTGGATTGTTTAATTCCTCGGCTGTACCATGGATCTGCGGTGGGGCACAGAGGGGTGGGCGTAGCGGCCCCCCTGCTGTAGAGCAGCTGGCTCCAGATGAATGTGTTGGTTAATTGTTAATAATTGAAGTTTGCAAGGAATGTAGTATCTGACGTTGCTGTTTCACTACATCATCGACGAGTGACTCGCTTTCGCCAAATGAATATGATATGACGTAATGAAAGTTATTAGTTTTTTTAGATTGTGACCTTGTGTCAAGCTAAAGAGCCGAGGGCCACCACATCATTTCCACTGTCCCGTCGTCCATTCTTTTTTGTCAAATAAGTAAATAAAAATAATTTTAAAAATGTCAACAGTTAAAGAGCCAGCCAGTCAACAACTTTCTGCTTTGTATACCCAGCTGCCTAACAGTTAGTTACGTTTCGTGTATTGTGTCATGATCAGTTGTTCAAGTGTAGAGTGTGACATCTACTTCCAGCCCTTAAAGAAATGTCAGTGGTTCTTCTGCTCCTTTTCCAGCTCTGCTTGCACATTGACACCTTGAAAGCTTGTTTGTGCGTCATTTCTTTATGCTTTTTTTTTGCTTCTCTTGTCACTGATGTCATCAAATGTCACATGAGGTACAATCTGTTAATTTATTTATTTATTCGGTAGTGACCATATACTGTGTGTGTGTGTTTATGTAGTTAGTTATATGTATGTGTGTGTGTGTGTGTGTGTGTGTATGTGTGTGTGTGTGTGTGTATATATATATATATATATATATATATATTGGGATATAACAGTTTGTCCATATTGTACAACAGTATGCAGAAACATTTTTTGTATTATCATCATCATCATCATCATATAATGAGGTATATAATAATAAGGACATCAATGAGATCGTGTATAATTAGTATTTTCCTTCCCTTACCCAGAATCAATCAGCGAATCAATAAGGAATTGGCTTGATAAGGGAATCGGAATCGCTCAATTCTTTTCAATTGCCCGTCTGTAGTAATTACTGTCATGGGTCACCCAGCCTAGCAAACCATAATTTATCTCCGCTACCTTTTATTTGGCGTACGGTACCCGGTATATCCAAGCTTTACTTCTGCTAATTGCAAGCCACCCAACAAACCGCAATCAGCACAGAATTCCGACAAAAGTGGCAAAGTCAAAACAACTTGACACACATGAATAATTGGTGATTAATTGAACTTTTGCTGCTCAACTCCACAAGCAGTCCGAACAGCATGCTTCTTGGCAATGGTTTAAAAGAAATGCCTCAGCCTTGATTGTGTTATTATCTCAAGTGTGTTTTATACTGTATAAACGCACCTTTGACGTTTCGGCCAGTTAATTGCAGCTAAAGGGTTCTGATTTAGGGCGATTGTTTTCAAGCCTACTGCAGAGTGTGGACAAGCCATGGTAGTCCGCATGGGGTCAACAATAGGAGGCCAGTGTTTGGACCACATTACCATATTTGACTGCTGACATGAACCGTGTTTATGCGGTATGGGTTTTCTATAGTGAATTGTAAGCTTTATTGCAATTTATTAGCATATGTATAGTTCTGCTGCTGCCTTGTGTGCTACAGCAAGTATTTATTTATTTATTTATTTATTTTTAAAAAAAGATTGCAATGTGATGTAGAACCATTAAGGATAGTTTCTATATTACTGTAGTAAACACTGGAAAAATGCCTCCAGTTTCTTGGTCCTTGAGGGGATCTGCCCTCCACGGCACCTAAATTAGAGTCACCGTTGTTCACGATGTTATACAGTAAACCCTCGTTATTCGCGGGGGTAGGAGACCAAGCCCAGACACAGAGAGTAACAATTTTCAAACAGTTGGGACATCCCTTAAAATGTTTCTTTCATTGATTATATCAATAATTTAAACTACTGTAAATATACGTTAAACTATGATTTTTCCAAACACGGTCGTTGGAAACTCCTTGAAATTGAAAGCAATACGTGATGGTTTGATTTTCCCAATTATTTCATTCCACTTAGACATCTGATTACGTTTTTGACGCTGTGATTTATAGTCTCACTTGAAAAGTATATATAGGGTGTCCCAAAATCCACTGTACAGTTCTTTTTCGTTTCAGGTATCATTCAGACAGACGTGAGGCCATCAGCATGCGGCAACTTGGGCTTTCTAGTTTTTCTAAGCGCATCATTCCCTTGGCCCATGGCTCGCTAATTGACATCAGAGCAGCGTTGCGAAATTCCCACCTGGCAAGACGTTTTTCTCCGTCCGACTTCTGTTTGAGAAGTGTTCCATAAAGTTTCAGTGGTCTAATTTGCGAGACAAGGCACACCAAACCACCAGTTTCGCTGAATCTTGTTCATGCACAAGACTTCTGCTAGGTTTGATTTTCCAATTTTGACGTGTGTGTCTATTTAGACTCGCTGTCGCTGAACTGAAACTTTTCCAAGAGCTGAGAGTCGCTTTGGTAATGGTGGAGGATTGATGAACACATTTCCACACAAGCGTCATAATCTTCCACTTGCAGCCTTTGAACAACCTGAAGTAATGCTTTTATCGCTCTTCGAAGCATCCGCTGAATCAAGCTTCGGTTGATGCCGAGTTCCAGTGAAGAGTTTACTTGGCTTTGCGTGAACGCCTGCTCTAAGAGTTCTGTGTTTTCATCACCGGTGCTAGTAGCAGGTTCAAGAACAGATTCTGTTTCGAGGGACTTGCTATGGATAGTGTCAATTGTACGACACATTGGAGCAGTATGATTGTCGTAAACTTCAAGTGGGGACTGAAAGACATCTTGCCAGGCGGCAATTTTGCAACACTGCTCCAATGTCAGCTGGCAAGCCACGGGCAAGGGAATGATATGCTTACAAAAACTTCCAAGCGATTCAATGCTGATGCTCTCACGTCTTACACAGCAAATTATACCTGAAATGAAAGGGGGGTGGGGGGCAGAAAGAGCACAAAAATATGAGGATAGGTGCAAATATATTAGTGATTGAGCGAATAGTTTTTTGAAGTCGTAGGTTCCACAGAAAATGTGGTTAATTGCGATTTGTCGGGCGTTAACTGTACTGCAATTCACTGACTCTGCCACAAGGTAGCACAACTACTCTTTGCTCGCATATGGAATCCAGATGCCCAGCAACAGGCATTGTGACGTGTGTGTTTGTCCAGCTGGAGCGTCAGATGATGATGCAGAACCAGATGAGGGAGCGACAGATGGCGATGCAGATTGCCAGGTCCAGAGAGTTCATCAAGTACTTCGGCACATTCTTCGCTGTGGCATTCACCGGCCTCACCGTTGGGTGAGTTTCACACACACGGACTCAAAAAAATGCCAGTGTGCTCATGTATTTTGTCAGCTTCACATTTTGTCCGGTGGCCTTTTGCTGCTCCGGCGATCACACAGTCCCAAAATGTCACATTTACGACTCGCTAGCTTTTCTCACCAATAACAGCTGTCAGTCTGGCGAGCCACAAAGTGTTTCCGGTCCCCGAATGCACGTTTCTTTCTTAAACCAAGATAAAGTAATATTGCTTTATTATTAAAGTAATCAAATGCATTTATTTATTTTTATCCAGTGCCCTAAAAAGAAAGAAACCAGCCCTGTTGGCGCCTATCTTGCCCCTCAGCTTCATATTTGCCTATCAGATGGACGGTGCCTATGGGACACTTATTCATCGAGTTCGAGGTAAGTAAAGTCAAGTAAATGAGCCCCCTGTTATACTGTAACATCAGATTTTTTTTTTGGGTTGAAAAATGTTTTGTAAAGTTAGTGCTTCCTCACCCAAATCCAGCGAAGTATGAATTTATGGAGTTTGCTTTGTGCACTGAGGAACAAAAAAATTGAAGTGTGGAATAGTCCCAAATGTTTTGGTAAGATAAAGAATTAAGGCGGAATAACGTGTTAAGAACAAGGGTTCTCAAGCGACGCCACCTAGGGGCCCACATTTTCTTTTTAAAGTTACGAGCCACCTTTAATAATCACATCGAGTAATCTTATTGAAAAAATTGGAAGAAGAAAAAAGCCTTTAAAAACAGGTCTACACATACAAAAGTGGTTAAATCAGGTTTTGAATCGCCGTAGAAACAGTTTACTTCCTGCGCTTATGTGAGTTTAGCCCAGGAAGTCGGGTTTCTTCCCACGTTCATTGAAGACTAAATTGTCTGTTGGTGTGAATGTGAGTGTGAATGGTTATTTGTCTGTGCCCTGTGATTGGCTGGCAACCAGTCCAGGGTGTACCCCGCCTCTCACCCAAAGTATGATGGCATAAGCTCTCGCTCACCCTAATGAGGACAAACACTGTAGTTTAAAAAAATGGATGGATGGATTCATAGTTCTTTCAAATGAGACATTTTACGTCACTATTTCTGACAACCTGAGAAGTTTTACATGTCAATACAATTCAATTACATGTCAAGACTGCGCAAAATATGTGCTGCCACCTTAATGAGATTCAGATATTCCTGGAAGTGTATTTTATGGAAATGACTTTTTTTCCTTTATTCAAAAAAACTGTGCAGCAATGGGTTAAAAAATGTATTTCATGTATAGATTTCATATTTTATGCCGGTAGCATGTAGTTTTTAGAGCGCAACTCATTTGAATGAAACATACCATATATTAATACAGGATCGAATATTTTACAGTTGTTTTTTTGGAAAGTTGTCTTTAGCGCCAAATCAAGGTGGCTGCTTAAAGGATTTGTGAAGGGGAAATGTACATGCAAAAGTGGACACACCAGTGGCCCCACTGCAGCATCAATGGTTTACCCTCAACCCTGACTGATTGATTTTGAAGAGCTGGACAAGAAAGTCACCTTCCATAGCTTTAAAAAAATAAATAAATAAATAAAAAAAAAAAAACTTACATTCTGCTCTCCCGTTGCCTTTTAGGGGAGGCTGAGTGTATCATGGCGTCTGAAAACCACCGTCTGGACTTGCCTCACGGAACTCCAACCTTCGATAGCATAGAGAAGGCCCGACGTGCGAAAAGCAGCCTTGCCTCCTTCTTGGAGAGATAATGACTTTGTCCACCACAAAAACAACGCTAAAACCGTCCATTCATACTTTTACCTGCTGCTGCTGGTGGGGGTTGGGGGCAGAACACAAAAAGGCCATTTGATGCTTTCGGGTCATATGATGTACATTGTTACTTTTTGTAAGTAGCGGTATAATTCAATGGCTAAATCAAAATACAGTATACCTGAAAGAAAATGAGATTTGCAGGAAATAGCTTGAGTGCAAAACTTATCCTGTATTGAACGTTCATCATGTGCTGAACTTTAGCAACTTTAAACCCGCTTGGTGCTGATCGACTTGATGAAAGGTTTGTTGTCATATTCATAAGACTGCTATTTTTTGTATACACGGGTGCATCTCAATAAATTAGAATATGGTGAAAAACAAAATGTGTTTCAGTAGTTCAGTTAAAAGAAAATATACTGAAGCAGCTGCTAACGAACAATCAAAATAAATTGGCCTTTAGTGTGTTTAATAGTACATGACTTTCACCTTTTAAATTGGACGACTGTTCTAAATCAGCTTTTGCACCATATTCCAATTAATTGAGGTGAACCTCGATTCAACACACTCCACTCACCGGCCACAACATTAGGTACGCTTTTTTTGGAGTCAAAACTGTCAGTCCAATAACTGTTCTAACTTTATAACCAAACAGGCATTCTCAACTCAACATACAAGTTAAAAAATATGTTAACTGCTGTAATAATAATAATACATGTGACCGGGGCTGGGCAATATGGCCCAACAATGAAGTTTCAGATTTCTGTTCTCAAAAATCAGATTTCCCGTATTTTACCAAACCATCTGTTTGTCATATTTGGGATGGAGTATTGTCTCTATGGTGCTTCTGTAAACACGTGAACTGTGAAATGAAATCGTCCACGCGTTCCTTTTCTGCTGAGAGGCCTGAAGTCGGGTCATTTGAATTTCTCAAGCTTATCTACGTCCCTAGCGAAGATCTCCCCCCTTCCCTTTCCGCTCCCGAGCCAGCGCTGTCAACATAACAAACGTGTGCTCTCACAAGTAGTGAGACTTGGGTCCTCTACACGGTGGCAACCAATCAGAGGAAAGGAGGCGCTCTCTCTGCTTCTGACGGGCATCCAAAATGATGCAATTCCCAAAAGGGCTGACGGGTGTAAACAAAACGTATTAAAAATAAACCGTGAAACAGTGTTTAAACTACAAACTGTGAACATTTTCGACAACATTTCAATTGCACTGGAATCATTTTTTTTGGGTGAGTTGTCCGTTTTCTCAACTGATTTTGCATCGTTGAATCTGAAAATGACATCCGTTTCTGTTGTTGAGGTCAGGTTTTCAATGTTACAAACTCTGCTTACTTTAAATTGAATAGTAGACACTGATAAAAGTAAGTACCTGTAAATTGAATGTTACGTCACCATTGCTCAAAATTCAGGGCAAGCATCTCCGTTTATTTGAACTACTAAAGCGCAAATATCTGTTCCTATTAAACAAAAACGTGGCCACGGTCGAAGAAGTTAACCCGATTGAGCAAAACTAATGTGATATTTGCATTCAACACATCAAAATTGTTCTGGATCAGCTAATAAATCTTGAGCAATACATTTGTCGTTGACCAGTGTTTGCGCTTTTTTAAGCACGTAGCTCAGGTCAAAAGTCACTAAACTGAGTTTCTCGTGAGGTCCAAACGACAGCCTGGCAATTTGCGGTTCGGCATTCACATTAATAAAGGTGAAATATGTCAACGTGGACCCTTGCATCCTTCGGTTTTACTGTACGCTGTCCTTGGAAGAAAAAGTTAGGATGGCACCGCATGAGACTGTGCCGGCAATGTTTGCAGTGCAGCTGCGCTAATTCAGTAAAAAGCAACATTGCCAAGTGGCCCTCCCTGGTCTCCGTGTGACTTCAGCGGTGACGCGGAGACGCGTTAACACGCGTAACCGTTGGACACGACGGTTACGCGTGTTACACAACGCACGCCTGTAATAATATCGCCAGCACGGAGAAAGAAACCTCAGCGCTTATTGTCATCCATCAAAATGCCGCACGTTTTTGAGAGTGAGCGAGAGGGATGGCCGAGGGCGACTCCATAGGTCGACGAGTGAACTATAAAAGATGAGGTCCGCTCAACGAGAGAGCCAATCAAGCTCCATTAGGCGAGAAGACCTTAAAGGAAGCGGATTGGCTCCGTCAAGTGGTGAAGTGCGAAGGCGTTGAGAAGCATGCTTGGGAGAGCCACGGCGTGCGTGCTGGTGTTGGCGCTGGCCGCGTGCGGCGGCTTGCAGGCTCAAGCCGTCAGCGGCGCACTCTTGCTCAGGGACTACGGAGTCAAGCTGTGCGGGAGGGAGTTTGTACGAGCCGTCATTTTCACCTGCGGAGGCTCCCGCTGGAAGCGGCTCGACGACGCAGACTTCGGTGAGTGGAACCTTTGGTCATCCTGCTCATTTGACTGTGATTGCGAAAGATGCCTTCAAAAGTGACTTTTATGATTGGATTCTTTTCAACAGCACTTTGCGTTATTTAACTAGCTCACTGAAAACGAAAGAGTCCGCATTAAAGCACTTCATGAAGCTGGATGGCCACGGTGTCCGATAAATGTAATAACTATATACATCATGGGGAGAACATGCAAACCCCACACAGGCGGGGCCGGGGATTGAACCCCTGTCCTCAGACAATCTACCGTGCCGCTCGTATTCTTTTTTTTTTTTTTTTTTTTCAAATTTGTCCAGCAGATGCCGCTATTTTTTTTTGTGATTCAAAGCATGCAGCAAATTATCACAGCTTTTACAGTATTTTGCAGGCTGATAAGTATTTTTCTACTGATAAGTGTGGCGCTATTGATGTTGGATAATGTGTACATATTAAAAAAAAACAACAAGTGGGTGTCTCTTACAAGTCCGTAAAATATACAGCTCTGGAATAAAATTAAGAGAAAACTGCAAAATGAGCAGTTTATTTGATTTTGCTATTTTGTTAGCCTAATAACAATTGCTTTAATAATTTTTTTTAACATACCAGAAAACAAGAAGGTATATTTGAGTAAAATATATATATTTAAAATTCTATAAACAAAACCCCCAAATTCCAAATACAAACATTTTGATTTTGAGTATTTATTTGCAGAATTCCAAATGTCAGAGCTGTTACAGTACTGTAATATACACTCAATGTTATAATTCCTAATTTAGCACCATCCACAGTTCCCTCTAAAGCTTGGTACTTTTATCCCATTGGCCTGCCAGTAAAATGCGTGAAATTATATGGACTGTGTGGTCTTTCTCCAGAAGCCTTCGAGTGGAAGCCCCACAGTGACGTCACAACAAAGAGCAAGCAGGCCACCTTCCACACTCGCAACCTTCTTTCCCAGCGTACCTCCTCCACCTACTTTTCTTCCAAATCCCCGGCGGACGTTTTGACCCGTCACGCAGCTCCGAGCAAGAGTGACAAGCCCGATTCATTCAATGATTTAGGTGTGCTGGCTAAAGTAGTGTGGCCTAGAAACAGCAGCAGCAGCAGCAGGACGAGGAGGCACTTTTCTCAGGGTGTCGCAGGCATTTGCTGCAGCCAAGGCTGCACTAAGAATGATATAGGACGCTTGTGTTGAGGTGCCCAGCGAAGCAGTGTCATCATGTAAATATCTCCTAACAAATTGTCTGCATTTTCTTTGGGGAAAAAAAAAACCCAAAAAAACCCCAACATCTTTCACTTTATACACAATCAAATAAAATCTATCATATGTAACAACACTGTTGAATTCATGTCCACAGCCAAGCCTGCCTTTACAACAAAGATGTGGATGAATGGATACATGTACTTAAAAGAGGGAGTCCAACTAGAAAAGTGACTCAAGGATTTGATGTTTATCATCACAATACTACAATAGACAACAGTTTTTCAATAAATTAGAGTGTGGTGGAAAACTTAATTTATTTCAGGACTACAGTTCTATGAAAAAAAAGTAATACTTGTACATTGTATCGATTCACTACACAGAATTAAATATTTTGTGATTTTTAAACTTAACTCATTATAGCTTTCAACTAACAAATTCCTGAATTCACTGTCTCAAAAAATTAGAATACTACATAAGAAACAAATGTTTTTTTTTTGTTTTTTTTTTTTAAATATATGTATATATTAATATTATAATTGTGATCTGAAAGTCAAAGTCACAACAATAAATCTGCTTAAATCAATAGCGGCGGAGTATGTGAACTAATGGGTATCAGGAGTCATTCAACCTACAGTCCAATCAATGTGATGGGATTGGAGCTGTTGGCTAAAGCTGCCCTGCTCTATAAAAACACATCCCAGTTTAGCGTTTTCTATTCTCAAAACGCTTGGCTTATTTCGAGGAGGGCGTCGGACCAGAACAGTGACTCTTGAGAGTGACATTTATCCCAATATTTTGTTTGAAAGCACTGGAAAAAAAAAAAAAAAGTACTTATGGGAAATCACTTAAAGTTGAGTGAATCTAAAATGTTCTTCTCCATGAAAATAATTTATTGCAAGGCTGCGTCAGTTGTACCTAGGTGGACCTAAAAAAATGGCCAAACATGTTGTAAAAGATCAGGAATGACTTTTATCCAATTTGAATAGTAAAATATTTTTAACAATGTTTTTTTTCATTGCTTGGGCACACAATGGCAACAATGTAGTAACAGTAAAACGTACATCTGTGTTGCGGACTCACCAAGATGGCTGCTTTGAAATGCCTCCCATGCTCTTTTATACAAATGTATTCAAAATATATACTCGACAGACTGCAACATGACTTCTATAATTACGTCTTCCTGAACTAATATATAATATATACATCCCCTTAATGAAATTGGAGGTAATATCGGCAGTCCCAGAGCATGTTTCTTTGAAGCATGCTTTCAAATTATACTAATTTTGTAATTTCATATGAGAGCATGTGTGAGCAGTTAAGGCAATTAATGACCAACTTTAACAGACAGCATTATTTTAATTGGACCAGTAACCTTTTAGACTTAAAGTGCATCTGGAAACACTCTGCTTCACTTGTTTCACTTTTCGTTGTTTTTGCCTTGTTCAAAAACAAGTTAAATTCATTTTTGGAATGTATACACACGCACACCAAACGTAAGAAATCACAGATGGCAATTACAGCCACAAATCTTTTTGAATATGCTATGAGCTTGGCACACGTTTGCTCTTTGCAGTTCCTAAGGTTTTTTTGTTGTTGTTGTTTTTGTTTTTTTAAGATGTGTATTAAAAATATGTAACAAAAATCTCACATGTACATAAGTATTTTGGAATAAGGCTGTAACATCAAGAAAAAGGGAAGCACTTAAATACATTCTGGATTTACTGTACAATTTTGCCTTTGCCAAGGTTTTGCTTTCATCAGGTGGGATGTTTGTTACAAAAAAGTAAAAAAAAAAAAAAAAGGACAACATAAAAGCCAAGGAAGGATGCAAACATTACACATCATACACAAGTACAATATAACCATATTTTACAAAAGAAATGACCATCTTTAAAAAAAAATTCCCATGTAGAATAACATGTATAAAAAGAATATTTAAAGGCAGTCGGGAATGTTCTTTGGAGTCAAGGTGTAGTGTTTATGAAGTCCTCACATCACTTGTGGCGACACCGTGACAAGTAAGTGGATATCAGCCTGGTGTGATCGGAATAGTTTGTTTGCATCATCGCGACAACATCGAGACTTCCCCGGTGAACGCGCCTCGCGTGCCCATGTTGTCTCGTGCCATCTCCACTCTGCGGATCAGCATTTGGAAAGTGGGCCTGTGTCCCGGGTCACCGCTCCAGCACTCGGTCATCATCTGGTGCATCTGAGAAAGTGAAAGTGGCCTTGACTCACTGACAGTTACACTCTGCATCACTTTCCAAACATGTATTAGAGGAAAGTTGGGGAACCTTTTTCCTCTCAGGAGCCATTTCCAATTTTCAGGGATAAGTTCTCCAAGCGCCATACTAAATATATCCAAATATATCATGTGACAAGTGTTTCTTATTTATTATGTATTAGGAGCGTTCACGATAAAAACCATCTAGGAATTGCCTCGTCTTCTTTGTCATTTTGAGGGCTTTATATTTGTGATGGGGGCAGCTAGTCTTTGGCGTGTCTCCTTCACATGTTCCATGGCATGTTCCCTGCGTGCTTGCCTGGCATTTCTCAGGGTATTCACTGCGAGTGTGAATTATTGTTCATATCATCACTGTTGGGCAGAAACCCTGTATGTTCAAATTTGCTCAATTTCATTTTTTCTTTCACAAATTGATACTTATTGGTCAGTCTCCATTCCATTCTCTCACATGGCCATTCCTGAAAAGACACAGATGTCTGAAACGGCCATTTCAGGGTTATTTCAAGGTGTTCTTAAAAGATGAACTTGAATGAACTGAGATTTGAATTGTTACCTAATTTAAACCAGGAACAGCCAGTTCTAGGTTTATGACTAAGTCATTGGCTTGAAGAAATCTGGAGGCTGCCTGGCGTAAACGCAATCAATAATGGTGCTTGTGATGCTCCCATTTCCTCTAAACTCTCTTCAGTGGACGTAAAAAGTCTCCACACCTCGTTCAAATGCCACATTTTTGTGATATAAAAATCAGACCAAGATAAATCCTTTCAAAACTTATTCCACCATCAGTGTGACCTGTAAACCGTAAAGCTCAACTGAAATAAAATTTATCTTTTGGAGAGGGGACGTAAAAACAAAACAACTGTGGTTGCACTAGTGTGCACACACACACACACAAACCTGGGGATCTGGCTAGGTTCAGAATTAACCAAATAATGTTAATTGGGAGTTAGCCCACACCTGCAAACCACTTAAGGTGCCTCTGATTAACCCCAAATAAAGTCTTGATGTTCTAGTAGGCTTTTTCTGTTTGCATTGAGCCCTGTACCTGCAGCACCCAGATTCTGGGGGTGCAAGTAGCGTGGTTGCCCACCCCAGTTTTAGACAAAAGAAAACTGTTAGTGCTGACCTCCTTCGGACAATTATCCGGCACAGGCAAGCGATAGCCTTGTTTCAGCAGGTCGATCAAATGATAAACGATCATCTGTCCTTGTTTTTCATTTCCCATCTGCTCCATAAACACCTGGAACAAAAGTAGTCATGATAAGTAAGACCCACTTCCAGAATCACAGCAACCAAATTCATCTTTTTAAGGAGTGTTCAGTCAAATAGAAGTGATTCATAGCTTTGGGTAAAGTAGTGTGAGAAGTGCAATACCGCAGGTGGGCTGTTGCCTTTGTCACAGTAAGTAAAAAGTTCATAGAGGACCACACCAAAACTCCAAACATCTGAAGCCACCGAAAACTTGCTTTCTGTAAGTGACTCTGGAGAATACCTGGGGGAAAAAAATATCACCACATTGGTCAAATATGTTGTAGTCTTTGTGAGACACGATAGGGTCCATCTTACCAAAAGATGGGGCTTTCTCCGGGCTCCCTCACAGTGTAGTACTCTTTGTCCTGGGGCAGCACCTTGGTCAGACCGAAGTCACCAATCTTCACCCTCATGTCGCTCTCTACCAGAATATTTCTAGTAGCCAGGTCTCTGTGGATGTAACGCATTGTGGCCAGGTAGTCCATACCCTGGAACAATCGTGTCACATTTAAATGCAGGGAGAAAAATACTACTAACAATTTTAATACTTTTTATTGTTACATAAAGAAAAACAGACAGTGTTCCATTTATTTGTATGATCATTTCTTGATTATACTGGATTTCCTCAAATAGTGTCCATCCTTATGCATTAGAAGCCATCACCATTAGTCACTTGGTGTATTTTCTTAAGAAAAAATAAAGCCCCTCCCCACAACATTTCCCATGAGGACAAAAAAAATGTAGCAACCTTAATTGCCTCAGTTTATAGATGGAATTGTTCACACATGAACCTCGGACTCAACCGCCGAGCCTGTTTGAACCAAAACGGCAGCAACACATGCAAACTGTCTCTACAGATGAATTGTAGAGTCATGCAGCACGTTGAATGCATGATCGGCATGTAGGCCTTCACACTATACGGAGAGTTTGAAAATGACTAGCCTCCTACTAGACTCATTCGTGATTGCGACTCTTCACCAAAACACGATAGTGGGTGTACGAAGCGGGGTGGCCAGCCTTCGGTTCGGGTTGGCCGTGTCCACGCCTGGCCACCACGTAGCGCCGCTCTGTATATACAGTGTTTACCCACCTATTTGTCCTTTGCTACTTGCAAATTCACTCTTTGTGAATTTCTTTTTTTCTTTATTTTTTTAATTTTTTATTTTATTTTTGTCCTGTTTGGCTGTTAGGTCAAGCAGAATGGAAAATCTGCATCCCTTTTATGCCGAAACAGTTTTACTGTGTCACAGTGGAGTTTTTAAGCTTCAGCTGTTGTATTATAATTGAGGTTTATTGAGAATCCGACAGAACAAAGTTTCTCGAAGTGAGAAAGAAAGAAAGACAAAAGACAAAGCACTAATTGTAAACAGGATGAGTGAAGTGGCCACCGCCCTGTTGTTCCCATGTACTAAAATTAAGGGGTATATTATTAATTTTGAAATCTGGATTATGCCGGCGGCACGGTGGCGACTGGTTAGAGCGTCAGCCTCACAGTTCTGAGGTGCGGGGTTCAATCCCCGGCCCCGACTGTGTGGAGTTTGCATGTTCTCCCCGTGCCTGCGTGGGTTTTCTCCGGGCACTCCGGTTTCCTCCCACATCCCAAAGACATGCATTCATTGGAGACTCTAAATTGCCCGTAGGCATGACTGTGAGTGCAAATGGTTGTTTGTTTGTATGTGCCCTGCGATTGGCTGGCAACCAGTTCAGGGTGTACCCCGCCTCCTGCCCGATGACAGCTGGGATAGGCTCCAGCACGCCCGCAACCATAGTGAGGAGAAGCGGCTCAGAAGATGGATGGATGGATTATGCCAGATTGGGGAGAGCATACTCGGAGCTAATTGAGATCCTGTCGATTCTAAACTTTGCCACCAAGCTGTTAAGGTGGATGCAATTATTGGATTCTTGAAACATTTATGGCGTTTAAGACTCGTAGAAATAAATGGGAGTTTTGGTAGTTTGATTTTGTTGCAGTCTCAATTTCTTTATGGGACCTATCCTCTGTTATTTGCCTAGTCACTGTTTATGTGCTCTTTCTGAAATGACCTAAAATGGCACAAGATGGTGCCAAAGCTCAGTGTAATAGAAAAGTAGCACTGCATTTCATTTGTGTGTAAAGGAACTATTGAAAGACAAGTTTTGTATATCGGGGAGGAATTAAGTTTAGCCCAGTTAGAAAGAAGTTACGATAGTGGTACACACATGCATTTATTCAAAATCGGTAAGCCATTTATTTTTTATTTTAATACTGTAAGATGTGTATGAAAAGTTATTAAAATGTGTTAGGATCATAATTTTTGGTATATTTATGATTCAAACTATTAGTATAGGTATTTATAAACATTGTTGGGGGGGGGGGCATCACATAGTCCAAAAATACAAATAGAAGCCTATCCCATCTACAGCTGAGTGAATAAATGCTCCCTGCTGCTATCTGTAGAAATGGGCTGGTTTAAACAAAACAATGCCGCCACACGCTGAATGAGTTCTCTAGTATGCGCTTTGCAGGACAGTATGTCACCTTGCAAATCTGTAGCGCATAGAGAAGCAGCTTCTTGGAATCAAAGTGGACTTTGTTTTTGAGAAGATAATCCCTCAAACTGCCGTAGGGAAGATACTCCATAATCAGGCGTAGGTTTCTCCGTCCTGAAGGACGAAACATTCAAATGAAATACTCAGTCAGAAAAATAATGTTTTAGCCATGTCATCTAATATTTTGTTTTTGCCTTTCTGCCTTTTCTCTTTTAATTGTTTTCTCTATTATCTTAATGGCAGATTATCTATTGCTAGGTGCTTATAAAGAAAAACTCAATCAATAGCTCAAGATTTCTGGTCGTTCATACCTGCACTATAGCACACTCCTTTATATTTGACAATGTTCTCGTGATGGAGAGACTTGAGGATCTCAATCTCGCGCTCAAAGTCCCGGATGTGCTCCGCCGTGCTGTGCTGGAGTTTCTTAACGGCCACCACCTCCCCTGTGCTGTCCTGCAGGGGATCGTACCGGCACATCTCCACGCTGCCAAAATTCCCCTGCAACGACAAAGAGGGCGGAAGGATAGGTCGACATTTCGTGTGAGTGCGCGTGTGTGCACACGTGTCTCACTTTGCCCAGCTGTTTGAGGAAGATGAGGTGTCGCTCCTCAAACTGAGCAGGCTCCTGGCTCTCGGAAGCCCACGGGAAGCCAAAGCCTCGCATCCTTGCAGGCACCATGTCGCTCTCCACCAAAAGCTCGTAGTCTGCACCACAAGATGATGAAGACTCTTAGAACTCCATTACATACTGAACCGCATTTCCGCAAATAGTCGCTAGTGGCGTTTATTTAGTCAGCTGCAGATGAGGTATTTTAATAGTTGCCGTGTTCCCAGTGGTGTGAAAAAAATAATAAAAAGGACTGCTTTGGTAAAGTGCAACCAAACAGCAAAAAGCAAGAATGTCTGGTTTGAACAATAAAGTCCCAAAGCACCCAGGAACATTAACATGGACACACACAACATTGTGGCGCGATCACATGATGCTATTGAAACACTAATCACTGTCTCCACATAAGATCATCTTTAATACTGGACAGCACATAGCGAACCTGTTTACAACACTTGGTAAGACCCCACGCTTTAATTAATGTGAAAAAACAGTGTATATAGTGCAATAGGTGCTGATGTTTTAGTTGGCAAAATGACTGAACATTTAGGGCCATATTTATTTAAGCTTTGCGCATGCAAAAATGGCCACAAACCTGATTGCTCACGCACAAAGATATGAAGGCTGACATACGAACCAGCCACACCGAGGATTGCATTTGCCAAACCTGTTAATCTGCTGCACAGTTCACTTTGCGCGTTCTGGGAGGAGTATATGCAAATAAGATTTTGCGTCTTTAAATACCGCATGTGGAAGGCAGGTCCCAGCGTAGCGCAGGCAAAATGAGACGCAGTGGGGAGAGCTTTTTCCTTGTGCTAACATTTTTTAAATGTACGTCAAAGGGCTGACTTGGAGACAGTCACAAGAAGAAGTCATATTTATCACTTATGACAATGTTGTAAGTGATAACATATGACTTATTGATGTGATGTGAGCAGGAAGTAGGCCAGTTCTTACCTGGGGTAAAGAGACTGTTTAGGTCTCTAATGACTGCCCTAAAAGAGGGTCGGTGTGACGACTCGTAGTCCATACAGCTGTTAATCAGATTGGCCAGCTCGGTCCATTTGGGAGCTGGCAGCTGGTGTCTGTCTTCGTAGAACATAATCTTCTGTAGCGGACCACACAAACACTACCCAAGTTACAAGAGTATTTGACAGGTGGGGACATGGGTGACAGGCTTAAAAACAATTCTACCAGATTTCATCATTAAGGCCATTATCATTGTATTTGATCTTAACATAAAATGTTTTGGAAAATGTGAACTTTTGGGGGAACCTGGCTGGCGTGTGTGGAATCATCACACATTCTTCAGTTATGACAAGTGGGTTCCTAAAATGTTGCACTGGCCCTCGTCACTGAGCGAACCAAGGCATTATTTGTTTTTATCACCTTGCAGCAGTCAAGGGTGCAGAGTGGTTTATCGCCACCACTGCAGATCTCCCAGAGGGTGGTGCCGAAGCCCCACTTATCTGTGGCCAAACTCAGATTTTGTGAGTTTTCGATGCATTCTGGGGGCACCCACGGGATACGCTCCACCAGAACTGTGAGACAAAAGGCAGAGATAAGTGTGGAGAACAACATTTGCTGATGTTTATCTGTCACACGTGCAAGTGAAGTTGTCATGTTTTTAAGACCTTCTTTGGGCAGAACAGTGGTGCCGATGCCAGGGTCGCTGAGCTTGATGAAAGGCAGACTGCATGTCTTCCGGTCCTCCTTTCGGATCACCAGAACATTCTTGGCACAAACATTCCCGTGGACAACATTCTTATCCTCCTGAGGGTGCAAAACGCAAGAACACTGACCACTCCTGTGCCCCAGTCAAGGTTACGGCCTTGAGAATAGTTATTCTAATTATAATTATATATATTATTATATATATATATATATATATAAAATTATACATATAATTATATATATTCTTATTATAATAGATTCTTATTATAATACATCTTACCAGGTAGTGCATGGCCCAGGCCAGCTGCTTGGCTACCTCCAGCTTCCATGTGATGTTGACGCTACTTTTATTCTTTTTCAAATAAGTGTCGAGAGAGCCAAATTTACCGTATTCCTGAACCATAATGTCTGAAACAAAGACAATCGGGGGATATTTTACACCACTGACAGTCAATTTGAAATTCTACTGCAGTGGAACCTGTGGAGATGAACATCAATCCATCCATTTTTAAAAGAATTTTTTATATCACTTGTCATTAAGATCGTGGAGCTACCAGCTGACCATGGGCAAAAGGCGGGGTATATTTTGGACTAGACTGAATATCCATTCATACTAACATTCACATATACAGGATGATTGAAAAGTAACTCACTATTTTAAAATACTTATAATTTATTCATATGTTGTAATATTTTTCTCAATTTTTTTTGTTTATGTTGCATGATTAAAGGATCAAGCCTATTCTACCAAACCAATGACTTTGGAAGAACTTGAAGGGCGAATACGAGAAGTTGTGTCTTCCATCCCACAGGAGTTCCTTGTGAAATCAGTTAATGCGGTTCCCAGGCAGCTTGAGAAACTGGTGGCTAATGCTGGTGCGCATATCGAATTTTAAATAAAACTCCATGCAATACACTTTCTTCTCATGTTATTTCTTGTAAGAATTATAGTTCAGAAATAAATGACAAGTACTTAAAAATAGGGCGTTACTTTTCAATCACCAGGTATACACACACACACACACATATATATATATATATATACATCTATACATCACCTCTCGCACTTGTTTTACGAGATGAAAACCATAAAGCCTCAGGCAACCTATTCCTAGCCTCGCGATATCCGGTCCACAGCCCTACAACCAATGTATTCAAGGATTCATGGCGGATTTTGTATCAATAGTCTAGTCTGCTACCGATACAGTTGTATCTCTGGCCTTTACGAAGGTATATCCGGTTGCATCGGTTTATCGTTATTTGAACTCTGGAACAGAATTTTCCAAATATAATCAATAAATTGAAAGCCAATCATGGAGCAAATTGTGTTTAAATGGTTCCACTTTATTGGATTTAGTGAAACAATCGAGTCATGATTATGTCTGTGTATGATTTGAACTTACTCTCATCTCCACAAACACATACACCATAGTTGAGGAGCAAGTGCTTGTGGGAGAGCTGGCTCATCATGCTGGCTGCTTCAAAGAATGACTGAGGGACAAGAGAAACCAAGCCAAGGTGAGAAAAAGAGAAACAATAGCTTCTTTATTAAGACAAACGGCCAGCGAGTAAAAACTAAAACTGACCTCTGAGTAACTGCGATGAGCTTTGTCCAAGATTTTGATAACCACGTCGATCTGATGAATCTCTCCGTAGTCTCCGAGCTCCTTCCTCACGCCGGAGAAGAGCTTGGTGAACGTACCTTGGCCAAGACTTTCACTCTAAAATGTTCAGTAAAGTTATGTTCAAGTATTTTCAAGAGGACAAAGAGGCGAGTTAAGATGATGGCTAATGTTGATAAATGTACATCCTTCCTAGCCTGCACCACAGAAAGAATCTAATCAGTACCAGTCAGTAACTGAAAAATAGCCCTGGCATGCATTGGAATTGGTCCTTACTCGTGTAGTTTTGTTAGTATATTGTGTTAATTGCCCGACAGGAGTCCCAGAAAGCGAAGGTGGCTGCCTTACGATGACGAGATCCTCTTTTCTGATCTTGTGGAAAACCATCTGGCTGATGCTTTTTTGTAGCGACGGAGACAGAAGAACCTCTGGCACTTGGTTATTACGACATACCAGCAGATTGGATTTGTCTGGAGAAGCGTGGGGACACGTTAGGGAGGTTCCATCACACATTTCAACATATACAGCCAACACTACAGCTACATGCAATACTTTATTTAAATGGCAACTTTGAAAAACTGAGCTGTGACTTGTACTGACATTTGGGAGTGGGCGGACAGCACTTGGTTAGCTGAAATGTGTATCCGTCTGTGCGAAGCGCTTCCTTTTGGTAGCAGCTGAGAAGTTCCCCAAGCGTGTCGAAGCTTCTCTTGGCACCGCTCAGAATGTACTCTCCTGACTCGCTCCTCACAATCTTACAGTGCTTGTAGTCCATCATAGCATCATACTAAACATCAAAGAGAACACAGACTGGCTGACATGTGTCTGCTGGAAGCTGATGCCAGATCTATTTCATGTGAAACCCAAACTGTTTGCTCTCTCTAATGATTGAAATTATCACATATAATTTCCGCAATGCATGCATGCCTTGCTTCCTGAGTTGCTTTGCATTAAGCACTTCACGTTATGCTGTGAAGCAGCAGTTTCACCTTCATCCTGACCAGAACAGACTGATACTTTAAAATTATAGATCTAATGTATTATTTTTTAACAGTGTCTAATAACCTTGCTTAATCAATCATCATCTCTTGTGCATACATACTCTAAAATTAAGCAGACCGTCACTAAGCAAGTCACATGAGAGACAAAAACTTAACATTGACATGGATCTAGTGCTTACCCCCACAACAAAGGACATAAAGAACTTATCATAGGCTCTGGGGCTACGGCGCAGCATGTACAACCCTTGGCGGTTGCCGGCGCGACGCAACTTAGCGATGGTATACTCCATCCTATGACCAGAGATCCACATTATGTAATTGCACTTGGGAGTGTGTGAAATCTTTAGTTGCGCGTGTGTGCTACTCACGACACAGGGCCATGACAGTGGCTCTGAATGCCCTCCAGAAGCCTTGGAGGGGCCACCTCTTTGCAAAGATAATGATGAGCATCTGCAACAAGTCTGTAATATCCGTCCACTAATGATACAAACGACAAAGCCTCCGAGAGAGAGTGAAACTCCAGCTCCTAAGTTGACAAGGAATATATCAGAATTTTTAAATCATAAGTGCTTAAATTTAATGCCCCTCTGTAGGAGTTCTAGGAACAGCACCCAAAGACTGGAAAACAAAAAAAACCTACCATAACTTCTCGTGTATAATGCGCACCCATGTATAATACGCACCCCCAAAGTTGACCTCAAAATTCTGGAAAACCCTTCTACCTCTGTATAATGCATTTTTACAATGCATGATTTTGCTTCTACCGATATGATCAAAACATGAAGTATTATCTGTATTTTGTTAGTTTTTTTTTCCAAAGAATTATTCTGAAGTTAAGCACTTTATTTGAACACATAATAATTTGACATTTTGGAATGAAAGTGTACAGCTTTTTCATAACCACTAGACGGCGGCATACATTTATAAAAATGTGGAAGTTTTTTGCCATTTTCCCCTACACCTATGTATAATGTGCACTATTGACTTTTGACAATTTTTTGGGGGGGGAAATGCGCATTATACACAAGAAATTACAGTAGTTCCCCAGACCAATTCAAAAGATTAACGATACCAGCTACCGGAAATCGGATTTGGTCAGAATACATTCTAAATACCCCCCAGGGGAAATATTTTCCCTCAGTGGTCAAACAGAAAAAAAACATAATCATTTAATTAAAAAGATTTTTTTTCAATAGGAAATTATTGTTTCTTCTGTGTGTACTAGTTTCTGTAAAGCCCTTTAAATGAGAAGACATTCGTTTATTGTGTTTTGCAATGTTCCACATTACTACATGCATGAACAATTAAAAATAAAATAGTGTAATAAAGGAGGAATGAACTGTGTACTGTACCAGGATCTGGTGATCTTGTGTTGTGAGAGTAACTATGCGACTCTCCACTGAGCCTTCCTTATTGGACTGCTTAATGCTGATGTCTATCACCTCTGGGAAATCACAGTATGTCTGCAGCTCCTAAAACAAACAAGTCATTCAAGGAACACGGGTATTATTAGGAAATTAATCATAATGACCATCTCCTAAAGCTCGATTTGCTGCCCCATGAGAGACTGTGACACACAGTAAGTGACTTAACATTATGCAAATATTTCACATTACCATGGCAACACAAAACCCATCTCCTTTTCCTCATCCTTACCTCCTCTGCTCCCTCCATTTTCCCTTTTGACCACTGGATGCCCTTGTTGCCCATGACGACGATGGTAACATCATGTGCAGACAGGTCCTTGACGTGGAAGCGCTCCGAGTAGAGCGATGGAAGTAGTACCTCCAGGCTCATCAGATACTTGAGGCGAAGTTTACACACCGTGACTTTGCACTCGCTGAACTGCTGGATGAACCTCTTGAACCGGAAGCGGATTCGCTTCCGAGTCAAGATGTTGTATTCCTGTATGCGACTTCGTATGCAGCTTGGCAGCAAAGATTTGTAGCTGAAGCACAAAAGTTTAAGAAACATTACTGTCGGAAACACTGGCCTAAATTCACAATGACCAGTGGCCATTATCATAGAGTTGACACTGTATTGGGTGAATAACACAGGAAAGACAACCTACCTGGTATCATTGTAGATGGCCACAGGTGACTGACCACTCTCTTTAGCCAAACGCATCATGTCTAGTACTGCCATGCCCAGACACTCCTCCTGGGCTTCGTGACTCATTGGAATGACAACCCTACCATTAAGAAAGTCACGACGCCACTGCCAAGGAAAATATCAAAAACTTCCCTTTAGAAACCCAACGTCCCTATTAAATATGGAAATAATAATCGATAGTGAGATCAACATTTTGTTGATTAATCATGTATTGAAGCAAAATGGAGTGAAATCACACTCCCAACTAGTTTGCTGTCCAAAGAACTAAGACATCAGATATGGGAAGTTGAGCTACATCCTCCTATAGGCAGCATTATTCTTTCAATACAACACTGGTAATGAAAAAGGAGTGCAGAACATTCAAAGATTTTCCCATCCTTTAAAAATTATTTATAATAACAATAGCCATTACAATGGCCATCCCAAGTCACTATCCAATGACATATTTATCCAACACTCCATATGTCCAAATATGGTCGATTTAATATTTTTTCACAAATCAATACTACTACTGGCGGCACGGTGGCCGACTGGTTAGAGCGTCAGCCTCACAGTTCTGAGGTGCGGGGTTCAATCCCCGTCCCCGCCTGTGTGGAGTTTGCATGTTCTCCCCGTGCCTGCGTGGGTTTTCTCCGGGCACTCCGGTTTCCTCCCGCATACCAAAAAACATGCATTAATTGGAGACTCTAAATTGCCCGTAGGCATGACTGTGAGTGCGAATGGTTGTTTGTTTCTATGTGCCCTGCGATTGGCTGGCAACCAGTTCAGGGTGTACCCCGCCTCCTGCCCGATGACAGCTGGGATAGGCTCCAGCACGCCCGCGACCCTAGTGAGGAGAAGCGGCTCAGAAAATGGATGGCTGGAATACTACTACTTGCCTGAGCCCATGTGTTTTATGTGTTATTTTTACATATTATTAACAAATTTAAAGTGTTGAGAATAGCTTGAGAACAAATCTATTAATGCTCCTGAACGCTCAACTGTCTGAAAAGTGTTGTAAAACTCCACTGCTTCCCTCACTCTGCAGAGCCGTACAGCAGAACTATCGCGTATACTGTACATTGAAAGTCTAGATGTTTTTACTCACGAAAATAGGTTAGATACAGTTGAAAAGGCCTGTTTTAATCAAATCAATCGCTGTAATGCTTCATTGTAACACAGTCATTTGCTTTTGTTAAGTATTAAAGACTTTTTGTGTGGTCAGGGGCTCGGCGTGAGCACAGACTGCTATGGATGGCTGGCGACCCGCGACGTATTCCTCCATTTTAATTAATGACAGCGTGATGAATTAGTGATTTTTTTTCATTAACTGAATTAGCAATTGAACAGGATTTTGGGGTGGTGTTAGTTGTTAGTTGTTGATGTGCTAGTGCACAACGTTATATGATAGCAGGTTACATAAGGTATGATACGAACTTGACCGAGGCAGTGTTCGGTAACTCAAGCAAGATGGCGTTCTTTTGATTTCCTGAAAAGTAGTGATTTTGGTGATGTTACCAGCTACCGGTAATCAGATTTGGTCAGAATACATTCTAATTCATTTACTGTGTTTGTGTGTGAGCAGAACTGAATTGCACCCCGCTGTAATAACGTGGCTCAACATGCACACAAAGACGGCAAAGCGAGACAATGACGAAACTTTGTTACCCAGTTTGCGTGGTGTGAAACCATCATTACGATGCCATTCCTTGAGTGCAACTTCAAGAGAAAAATGTTAGGATGGTTGGCTAATTCTAATCACATTTTAGTACAACCAAGATGGAGATATTTTGTTGCGTCCATTTGCTGATAACCACAGCTCCCAGTCATATCAGCTATTTGGTAGCTCAAAGGAAAATGTGACTTCGGTGTGACGTATGTACTTACAACTAACCTGGAAAAATTGATATGCCATAACGCACTCATCCATCACAGGGCTCTCCATGGCCTTGGAAATCCCACAGCGGTGAGCATATGAGGAACTACTACTGTTGTACCAGCCAGGGAAGTAGTACCTGGTTGGAGGTGTGAGTAGAAAAGAGTCATTATGAGAAAGCGTACTAGTGAATGAACACTAAAGAACGTAATGAACGTCTACCTGATTCTGAAGTGTAGGTTCTCACTGGCCTCTTGGTGCAGTTTAAAGACATGATTGGCTGGGAACCACATCTGGTCACTTTCCCTCATGAGGCTGAACAAGTTGAAATACAATGGTGTAATACCTGGAAGGAACATTTTATAAGTCAGGAGTTGATATGGGGCAGGTATTGTGATCTTTCTTATTGTACAATTTAAACACTGTTATTCTGGCACTTCAGAGTGCACCCCCTTTACACAGAGATTATATAAAATTGACCAACAGAGACATAATACAAGGTATGGAATTTAACTGCCTGTGCCTTTTGTTACATAGAACCCAGCACACAGAAATGGGATACAGTTGGACTAAAAACACTTGTTGGAAAGCGACAATAGCTTTCAACACAACAAGGGAGGATAAGTGTGAAATTTCACACCCCTATCCCAACATTAGTGGCGGTTCTTGGCATGTTCAACATTTGCATCCGCACAGGGCATCATTGATGGGTGCCATTGAGTGCCAACCCAACCCCGCCTAAAAATGTTTTATATCACGTTAAGGCATGATCTGTTGGTGTTTATATGGGGAATTTTTGCCTCCTTGTCGAGGTGCCACCTGTAAGCGCATTTGGAGAGATGCACATTAGGAACGTTCAGAATGAAGGCGAATCCCAGTATTGATGTAAAATCATATGCCCATTCTATGTACAAATTATTCGCTATGACGATTCAGAGTAAGGTTGGTATTCTGTTTAGTGACCACCCATTTGCACCCAACCGTGACAACGGGTGATCACTAAACAGAATGCCAACCTTACTCACGGTACAAATAAAATGACGACATGACCTAAGAGAAGAATGTAAAACACACACATACACGACTACTACAGTGGAAGAAAGGGGGGGGGTCTCGCACAGGGCGCCATTCAAATCAAAGTCCTCACATTCAGGAGTTATCTCTCTTATGACTGAGATACTACCTGGAAAGTTGCTGGTTTGACTTTGTCCCCCATTCTGTGTCAATTGCTGTTTTTACAAAACAGAGACATGGATAAATAGTAAATATTCTGGTTTTACAAGCAGTGTAAAAGGGACTTATGACTAAAAGTCCTATATGGGGGTTTCAATCAAAAAGCCAGACCTGAATAATAAAATAACACTTGCCTTTAAATAGTGTTGAACAATGATCTTTTTATTTTTATTTTTTATGAAGTAACGTGCATATTTGAATATAAACAGAAAATTCACAAAAAGTCGCATGTGTCTTTTGTTTGTCGTTGTAACATCAGCGTAACATACACCACATGTAGGAAGTTGTAGAGTCAGGTAATTCGGAGACAGAAGACTTTTTCAACAGGAAGCACTCACAAGAGTGAAGCAACAACCTCACGATGAGAACGCTGCCTTGGTGGAAGCACACTCAACCACAAGCGGAAGTGACAGTTCTCTTCAACATTCATTAATCCACAGCTGGGCAATATAGCATCACCTGTTGCTTTGCCATGCACTTGACAACCCTGAAAATGCATTAAATGTGGGTATGATTTTCTTAAACCCAGAGCAAGGATTTATTATTCCTTTTTTAAAATGTATTTAGTTTTTATAAATACATTGGTCAAACAGCATACATAAATACATACAAAGGCAAACCACACCATCAATTGTCCAATCCGAAGTTCAACCAAAATTTAGGGGGAAAAATTTCTCAAATGCCAAACTAAATTATGTCAGCAAATTTCATGAGATTTCAGCTCAGTCAGCACCTCATCGTCTTCAAGGGGTGAGTAGTTTTATTGTAGTGACAGATTGATCTTGAAATAATTTAATTTGCTTTACATGATGGAAAACTGTTTCGAAATTAGAACAACATGGAAGTCACCCAGCAGTACTGAACAGATTGTGTACAACTATAGATGTTGCTACATTGTCAAACCAATTTCACTTACAGTGGGTACGGTAAGTATTCAGACCCCCTTAAACTTTTCACTCTTTGTTATATTGCAGCCATTTGCTAAAAACAGTTAAGTTTTTTTTCCCCCCCTCATTAATGTACACACAGCACCCCATATTGACAGAAAAAAACGGATGCCGTTTTTGCAGATTTATTAAAAAAGAAAAACTGAGATATCACACAGCCATACGTATTCAGACCCTTTGCTCAGTATTTAGTAGAAGCACCCTTTAGAGCAAATACAACCATGAGTCTTTTTGGAAATGTTTTTCACACCTGGATTTAGTGGTAGAGCTATAATGCGTACATGCACAGAAACTATGTACAGTAAGTTAAAATGGCGACTGGCATTTAGTCTTTCTTCAATGGGCGCTGAAACAGTGGCAAGTTGCAGAATAAATATTTACACTTGTGTTTTCATTATATTATGTGTGTAGTTGGATATTGTGAAGTTTAACATACCCACTCTGAAATAGTGAAATATCAATTGACATAAAAACCTTTCAGAAGTTCACAATATATTTGTTAAACAGTACACAGCTAGCTTGCTAATTGAATCATGTTGCTAAGTTAAGGTTCACCATGTCCTCATTAAATGACAAACAGCAGCCAAAAATGTCCACCCTGTCAGCAAGCTCCTAATTTTTGCAGTTTTCATGTGCATTGTCTGCTTGCAATTAGTTTATCAAAAATAAAAAGTGAAAAAGTGATGGCCCCTTAAACCTAATAACTGGTTGGGCCATCTTCAGCAGCAACTGAAATCAAGGGTTTCCTATAACTGGCATTGAGCCTTACACATCTCTGTGGAGATATTTTTGCACACTCTTCCTTGCAGAATTGTTTGAATTCAGCAAAAATCAAGGGTTTTCGAACATGAACGGCCTTTTTAAGTTCATGCCACTGCATTTCAATCGGATTAAAGTCTTGACTTTGACTAATCCACTCCAAAACCTTCATTTTGTTTTTTAAGCCATTCAGAAGTTGACTTGTTGGTGTGTTTTGGATTGTTATCCTGCTGCAGAACGCAAGTGTGCTTCAGCGAGGTCACAAAATGATGGCCGAACATTATCCTTCAGGATTTTCTGTTAAAGAGCAGAATTCATGGTTCCATCAATCACAGAAAGTTGAATGAGCAAGCAGCCTGAGACCATCACTTTTTATTACTTTTCTAGTAATTTCTTTACTAGTTTTTTTCCCCCTGAATAAACGAAATCACCATTTAAAAACAGAATTTTAAGTTCTCTTGGGTTATATTTGTCTGATATCTTCGATGATTTTAAACATTAAAGTGGGGAAACTATGCAATAATATAAGAATTTGAGAAGGGGGCCAATATTTTTTCACAGGACTTTATCATGCAAAAATGTTTTCTCAAACTAAATGTGTTTCTATGTCTTAGCCCTCCCGCTTCTGGCTTAAAGTCAGCTGGGATAGGCTTGATCATAACCATGACCGTGAACAGGATGAGTGGTAGAAAATGGATAGATAGACATCTGGGGACTGTGGAGTCTAAAGCATAACAGTACAACTTTTTCTTTGTGACTCACCACAAGTTTTGGCTGCGAGGATGCAAAGCTCCTCTGCTACGTACTCGCCAGGCGGGTATGTGAGTATGCACTCCTCTCCTCCACCACCCTGACCCACGTAGTAAAGGTGGACACTTAGGCATGTGCTATTCTGCTTTGGATCAGGTCCAGACGGTGCCTTGTGGTCAGGGGGGAGGCTATTATGAGGTGCTTTGGTTCTGGTCGTGGATGGGTTCATGTTTTTCAGCAGAATACAGGCCATTTACCACCACCAACATCCACCTGGCAGAGGACAAACATGGGGCAAAATAATGTTTACTATGATGATAATAATAATAATAATAACAGGGCTGCAACAAATACTTTAATATTTCGAGTGCTTCGAATACAAAAAATGCTTTAGGAATTTTCTCTGCCTCGGGGATTTGCTTATTTAACTCATTCACTGCCAGCCCTCCAAGTTTGATTGTGTTTGATACTGTATCTGTAATTATTTGTGTACGCCTTTAAGAGGGCAGCGGGTGTGAGTATTGTGACTTAAGACTAAGAAAAAGTCAGTCTGGGCTAAGTCGCCGTTGACATGAGTTGTGGCCCACATCAGCTCGTAAGCTTGTGATGTTCTTGTGTTTCCACGAGTTCAATAAAGCGACTGAAAGTGCATTGGCGACTCCCTTCGTCCTTGACCACTTCTGAGGGCATTACAACTGGTATATACAGTAGCTGCCTGTTAATGGCAGGAAAGAGTTGTCAAGCTGAGACACATCTCACAGTGCTTAATAAGCACCCTGAATACGTTACATCAGGTTATAGTCATCACAATGTAGTTGTACATTATGGCCAGTGTACTTACATCGTATCTGCAAGTCATGTACTGTAGGTGAAAAAAAAAAAAAGATTACGAGTGTCAAAGTTTGTGAAAAAATTTATTAAGGTAATATTTGTGTTTCTTATCACGGTGTCTTTATTTTCATCTTCATTTTAATTTAGTCTGGTCTAAGATAATAAACGCACAGCCACGAACGTATTGTATTATGATGTCACATCCTAAAATGCTAGCTGCTCAAGTGAAGTTGCACAACATGCTCCTTATGCCTTTTTTATAAATGCCTTTTGATTTTTTTATATTTACGAAAAAATACTAAAAACGACACGGTGACAACTGGTTAGCACATCTGCCTCACAATTCTGAGGACCCGGGTTCAAATGTTTTCTTGCTTCACTGAAAATATTTCTAGACATCAAAATACAGTTTGTTGTTCAATGTGAATTTAAGAAATAAAACAGTTGATTATCTAAAAAAAGAAAAACAATTGGCCGTTCATTTTTAAGTGAAATGGCTTATTTTTTCTTCTGTATTCATAATTGTTATTTAACCAAGCAAACATATAATGTATTCGAATACTCAATTCTTCGATTACATTTTTAGTAGGATACTCGAATATTGGATAGCTGCAGCCCTAAATACCAATAGAAATAATAATAAATAATAATAATGCATTACACTTACGTAGCGCTTTTCATGATACTCAAAGACGCTTTAAAATTCGACACATTATTCATTCGCTGCACAGTCACACCATGGTGTGGGTTAGCTACTTGTGTAACCCCAGCTGCCCTGGGGCACTTCCATGACACTGGTCAATTTGAAAGCAAAATCTTATTTCATTCATTATTTGAGACCAACAGTCTGTGACTAGCTTGCTAACGGCTGGTGTGAGAAGCTAACTTAGCAGAATATTCAAATCAGAGTCCTTTGTTCACAAGAAGCTTGACAATACTAGTGTCCTATCAAGCCAACAGGAAGTAGAAATCTACCAAAATAAAACCAGTAACATTGCTAAACATGGCTTAACAAAAGCAACACTCAACTCTGCTCAGTCATCCACCTGACTACTGGCGATTATCTTTAACTACAGGTATAATGACAGTCTTTGGCAGTGGCATAAACACTGCAAAATCTTTATGCTTTTGATGAGTCTGCTTACTACACAGTAACTTGAGGTAGATAGCCTTCAGTCCTTCCTTCAGGAAAAATGTGTCCCAAAATGCCACAAAAACACACAGACTGCTGAAATGAGTTGAGTGAGGTGTGCTGTCTGCTCGAGTGATATGCTGACACCATGAAGACTTAAGACATAAACTCCCCTCCAAAAGTATTGTTAGAGTGAGGCCACTTCTTTTTTTTGCTGTAGACTGAAAACATTTGGGTTTGACATCTAAAGATGAATAGTAGATCAACATTTCAGCTGCTATTTCCAGGTATGTATTCATTTATATGTGGATTAAGATACACAACTTGGAAGATAACACTATTTGTTTGGCTCAAATTTTCATGTGAGCCAAAGTAGTGTGACTATCAAGTGTTTTGTGTCCTCTTATGTCACTGAGAGAAAATCGGAGCCATTGCACAAATATTCCCAACAGTCAATACAACCGTTTGTGATGGGCTGAAAGAGAAGAAAACCGTATAGTAAGTAGCGAACATTGAACAGGTAGCTCGAGGAAAATCACAGCAGTTGTAAAGAAAGAAAGCCCCTAAAACAACGGTCAGTAAAGTTAGCAAGAACCTCCACAGGGCAGGAGGGAAGTAAATCACGATCAAGTGTTCACAGAAGACGTCATGAACAAAGCGCAGACACTAAATCAGCAGATAAACAACAGTCATTAGCAAGACGAATCAGAAGAGTACAGAGACTTTTTTTGTGGACTGATACAAATATTAACATTCACCTAAGTAACAGAAATTCTCAAGCTTCAAGAAAGAAGTGATCTGCCAATGATCCCAGACAGAAGAGCTCATCATCCATCCATCCATTTTCAACACCGCTTATCCTGGTTAGGGTCGCAGGGCGCTGGAGCCTATCACAGCTGACTTCAGGACGAAAGGCGGACTGCACCCTGAACTGGTCGCCAGTCAGTCGCAGGGCACATATAGACACAAACAATCATTCGCACTCACATTAACACCGTCATTGAGTGGGAACTGAACTCACGCTGCCCGCAACAAAGTCAGGCGAGTGTACCACTACACCACCAGTGCCACCTGCACATCAAACTCAAATAAAATTTAGTGAAAGTTGCATAACTTCCCCTGGGACGGGCTCATTTATCTTCATGGACCTTTCCTTGCATTTAATTTATTTTAATGTCGTTTAGGTCTGTTATAATACGGTTGCTTATCTAAAAATGTGGCCTTACAAATAATGATATCTTCTAAGTTTAGTATCAAATACAGATCTAAATACCATCCATCCATCCATTTTCTGAGCCGCTTCTCCTCACTAGCCAGCCAATCGCAGGGCAATCGCAGGGCACATATAAACAAACAACCATTTGCACTCACATTCACACCTACGGGCAATTTAGAGTTGTCAATTAACCTAGCATGCATGTTTTTGGGATGTGGGCGGAAACCAGAGTGTCCGGAGAAAACCCACGCAAGCACGGGGAGAACATGCAAACTCCACACAGGCAGGGCCGGGGATTGAACACCAGACCTCAAAACTGTGAGGCAGACGCTCTAACCAGTCTTCCACCATGCCAGATGTAAATACCTTGAAATAAAATCTGAAATATTGGTTTAATATTCACCTTTTGACATTAAACCCAAATATCTACAGTAAAAATAAAGGAATTGGGTTCACTGTTCCAATACATTTGTAAGTGAGTGCATCTTTTCCAAAAATCTTGAGTGAAGTTGAACTTTAGAAACCCCGAAGTATTTTTAAATGTTGTCTAAGTGAACTTCATTGTTTGACTGGTAACAATGAGCTAACAATCATAAACAGTTCAATGAAGTCCGAGTCTACAACAAGAAACTAAACAGGATAAAGGTCCCGTGTTTCTCTGCTGAACTGCTGACACACATCATCGCAAATCACTGTACATAAAATCTAAACTACAGAACACAATCACTTTATCGTGTCTTTAAATTAAGGATATGGGAGCCCAAATAGATGATGGAAACAATATTCATTTCCCTAATTAAAACAACAGATAAAAAAAAAAAAAAAAAAAAGGAATATGTGTGAATCACCGCTTACCCTGGTTGTAAGTATGTGCCCTGCGTTTGGCTTGCAACCAGTTCAGGGTGTACCCTGCCTCCTGCCCGATGATCGCTGGGATAGGCTCCAGCATTCCCGTGACCCTTTTGAGGATAAGCGGCTCAGAAAATGGATGGATGGATGTGTAAATCATCAATTTTTAATATGATTTATGTCCCTATGACACAGCTCGAACTACAAAGAGGCAACTGTGACGAAGGAAAGTGTGACCAAGAAGAAAAAAGAGCTACTATACTATTTGATTGCAATGAAAGCACATGACTGCAATGGTCATTTCTCACATCCTGGATTTTTCTTTTGGATGAAATGGAAAAACTTTGCATACATATGTTGCTACGGCACGGTGAATGACTGGTTAGAGCGTCTGCCTCACAGTTCTGAGGACCAGGGTTCAATCCCCGGCCCCGCCTGTGTGGAGTTTGCATGTTCTCCCCGCGCCTGCGTGGGTTTTCTCCGGGCACTCCGGTTTCCTCCCACATCCCAAAAACATGCATGCTAGGTTAATTGACAACTCTAAATTGCCCGTAGGTGTAAATGTGAGTGCAAATGGTTGTTTATGTGTGCCCTGCGGTTGGCTGGCAACCAGTTCAGGGTGTACCCCGCCTGCTGACCGATGATAGCTGGGATAGGCTCCAGCGCGCCCGCGACCCTAGTGAGGAGAAGCGGCTCAGAAAATGGATGGATGGATGTTGATTACTCAGAGTAAGAGTCAAGTCACTTACTTTACAAATGTTAGGCTGCTGTGCACTTAAAAAAATTTCGTCAATGTTCGCATTAGAACATCCACATTGAAAAGAATGGCCAATCTAGCAAAATATATTAATGAATCTTAATTTGCTGGACATATACTGTCAAATAGATAGTTCCCCCATCTGCAGTTGAATTAATAAACAAATACAGTGAAGCTTTTGGAAATATTTCACATTCATCATGTTATTGCTTTAGGATCAAGCATTTAGGATATTCCTTTCTATATTAATGCTGAATATTGTGAAGGCTTGCAAGACCACTACAGGTTACTGCTAAGAAGTTGTGATGAGACAAAGATTCACATATAACTTGCAGAGGAAGTTGAGCACATGTTTAGGAACACGGGAAAACACTGCCCCTGTGTTGTGTCCCCATGTTTACACACCCAAAACATTTATCACACAGCATACAGGCAAGTTCTGCACTCATGTCTTATCAGGGCCTCCTCGGTTTGCTGCTGTAGGTCCCTGTTATCACTCACAACACATTTTTACATTTACTACACCAAAGACTGGCTCTGGACATTCAGGCTTTCACTACGTACTAGGTACCTATTTTAATAACGCTGCAGCGGTGACATTTTTAATTTATATATATAAAGACTGTACTTTATTATTTATTTGATTTACTCTAGTTTTCTGGTATAAAATGTAAAACATTGTTGGCTATGGACATTGGATATCCTTCAATAAAGCATACAATTTACATATAATGTATTAAGAAATATATAATTTAACCATCAAACATGGCACAAAAATCCAATGTAAGAAGCCAGCATGATGTCACAAAGCGCAGCGTATAAGCCGCCATATTAGTATTGGGGAAAATCAGTGAGTTGAGTATTAGGGGTAAAAACTGAGAGAAAATTTTAAACGATTATACAATCTTTCCCCTTCTCCGGGCACCCCGGTTTCCTCCCACATCCCAAAAACATGCATTAATTGGAGACTCTAAATTGCCCGTAGGCATGACTGTGAGTGCGAATGGTTGTCTGCCCTGCGATTGGCTGGCAACCAGTTCAGGGTGTACCCCGCCTCCTGCCCGATGACAGCTGGGATAGGCTCCAGCGCGCCCGCGACCCTAGTGAGGATAAGCAGCTCAGAAAATGGATGGATGGATGAAGTGGCAGGGGGGGGGGGAATAGGGGATAAAATATCTAAAATAAAATATTTTTAAGACCATATTGCTATCCTTGGCAAATTTGAGCAAATCAGCAGTCTTAAAGACACAAGAAGGTTGCTATGTAATTAATTGTAAGGCAAACCAGCAAAAGAATCCAGAGGAATTTTTTCATCATACCTAAAGACCATTCTTGAAAGAAAAGGTGGCTCAAGAGACAAAATGCTTTATGTGCACTTCCCTTTTTTTTTTGAGGAGCCTTTTATCTTCAATGAGGTAAAAGAGCCATCATTGTACAAATGCACATATTTTACATGAGAAAAATCTCATGGCACACCACCAGACAAAAATGTCACAATATAAATATACACTGATCCGCCACTATTCGTGGAGATTCGTGGAATCTGTGACTAATTACCACCCACCCATAAAGGTTTGTAATTGCCTATAGATGCCACAAGATTCCGGCAAAGCACTTTTTTTTTCTATTAGGCCTGGCTAAAAAAATCTCCTCCCCTCAGTTCAACATAGTCACCTGGCACCAAAATTCCATCAAAGCAATAGTTTTACATCAGCCAAGGCTTTGGCCTGAGCACAAAAACAGGTGAGTTTTTCAGTGAATAAGGTTATTAATGGCGCACCTGATTATTATTCGAAAACAATTTCTCATTTGACTAATAAATGAACTATATATGTAATATATGAACTATAACACCATTCCCCATTATGTAATACTGTATGTACTACTACTAGTAATCAAACCCTTCCATGTCATTTCACCAAGGCAGAAAGATTGAGAAAACTGGGTGAATGGCTTGAATAAGGATTTAAGTCTTTTTTTCTGCAGCAGTAGCTTGAATGCGTGAAGCGCCAGTTGAAAAGATGTTACGTGAGGTAAACTATTTGAAACGAAGATGGAATGCTGTTTGTACAACCCCAATTCCAATGAAGTTGGGATATTGTGTTAAACATAAATAAAAACTGAATTCAATGATTCGCAAATCATGTTCAACCTATATTTAATTGAATACACTACAAAGACAGTTTGAACATGGAAGATGTTTAACACAACGTCCCAACTTCATTCAGTGTCCTCAGTTCCCAAACTTTTATTGAATGTTGTTAAAGGAAAAGGTGATGTAACACAGTGGTAAACATGACCCTGTCCCAGCTTTTTTGGAACGTGTTGCAGCCATAAAATTCAAAGTTAATGATTATTAGCTGGCGGCACGGTGAACGACTGGTTAGAGCGTCTGCCTCACAGTTCTGAGGACCGGGGATTGTGGCCCCGTCTGTGTGGGGTTTGCATGTTCTCCCCGTGCCAGCGTGGGTTTTCTCCGGGCACTCCGGTTTCCTCCCACATCCCAAAAACATGCATGGTAGATTAATTGACAACTATAAATTGCCCGTAGGTGTGAATGTGAGTGCGAATGGTTGTTTGTTTGTATGTGCCCTGCGATTGGCTGGCAACCAGTTCAGGGTGTACCCCGCCTCCTGCCCGATGATAGCTGGAATAGGCTCCAGCACGCCCGCGACCCTATTGAGGAGAAGCGGCTCAGAAAATGGATGGATGGATGATTATTATTAGCTAAAAACAATCAAGTTTATCAGTTTGAACATTAAACATCCTGTCTTTGTAGTGTATTCAATTAAATATAGGTTGAACAGGATTTGCAAATCATTGTATTCTGTTTTTATTTATGTTTAACACAACGTCCCAACTTGAATTGGGGTTGTAAAAATTAAAACTGGAGGTACTGTATGTACCGTAGTTAACATGCATTTTCTAACTTTACTACGTATTAAAGCTTACTTTCAAGTGTTCCGGAAAAAATGGACTTGTATGGACTTGGTAACTTGTTGGCCTGAGTCTCTTTCTTGACAAATGTTCTTTTCTCACCCTGATTCTAAATCGGTGGCGGTAATGAGTTATTCACCATTTTCTGATGCTGGCCATCTAATGTATTTATTCAAACACTCAATAAGCACCAGACCAAAACAATAATTCGCCCTCCCCCATGGCGGCTGCAGCCGTGTCCAGAGGTGCGAGACGTCATAGGAAAACTGTCTACTGTGTGCACACATTATGCAGCAGCTACTGTCTACGAAGTAAAAATGTGTCCCTATGTAGTAATTAGGGAGCATAAGGAATGAGTGAGTAAGTCCTAACAAAGTCATTATGTTTTATGCCTGACACATCATTCAACATGTTGGACTTCATCCAACAAATGCTGTTTTTACGACTTTTACATCATCATTATCGCCCTACATTATTATTATTATTTTTTTTTTTTTTGTACATGGACACCTGCCAACCGAACACAATACTTATTTCATATCTCGTCAACATAGTAATACTTTGTATCAAAAATACCGAGCTCCTACGGAGAGACAGACACTAAAACAACACTTACCGTCTGTTGTTGTCGAGTTGTCCACACAACAGCTCGGTGGACCGGAGCAACGCTGTTAAGTCGATGATGCTAATATGCTAATATTGTCACACGACCACCAAACAGCCGCGCCGCATATTTCAATGTTCACCTTCAGCGCTCTCGTCCGGGCCAACTGTCAACTGTCAAGCGAGCCAATAAGTGACCCAGGACCCTCTCGCTCCGAGTGAAACACGGGAACACCCCTCGACTTGCCCCCTTACGAGCAACTCCGTCGGAGTGGACGACAGCTCGGGAGACGTTTGTGAGTGCGGCCAAGGACGACCCCTGGTGGACTTTTGTCTCATAGCAGGCTGACCAGCCCGGCCGGAAAAGGAACAATCCAACAACATAACAGAAATGCAGTTCGAATACGGTTTCTATTCTGAAATATAAAAACCGCAGAGGCAGCACCAGTGCAACTCAATGGATTAAAAATAATAATATTAATAATTTTTGAGAGTGCAAGTAATAAACAACAACTGGGATGATGTGGAGGCACAAGTATGCACACCATCTTATAACTGCGTTGTGACTGTGTTCAGAATTAGCCAGTCACATTCAAACTCAACCATTTAAAGCGCGTGGGAAAATGTGTTTGATAAATTTAGTGATGGCTGGAAGGATGGAGGGATGAATGGATGGATAATAATGCTCAGTTTCAATAGCTTTATTTGTGTTTGTAGCTGAAAGGGCTTTCTAATATGTTGCCCGGTTCATAGATCTAAATATAGTGTGTACAGTATATTGAAATATACTCAGAGTAAAAGTTACTTAGTTTTTAATGAGGGTGTCTTGTGTACAAATATACAAATAATGAAATAAAACATCATGAGCCAACATCAGACTGCTTTGTCAATTACTAAGGCCTAGTCCCTCGCTGTTGTCGTTACCACAATGAGATGTTTGTGTTCTTGGTCATGAACAGTAGGCATCCCATACACCAGCACGCAATCGCCTTGTGTAAGGGACCACTTCTTCTCATCCACTTTTGATGCTATTAACTATTCAGCAGTAAACATTTCACATTCTACTCTATATTCAGCGCCCCAAACCACTGTCATGTGTCTTTTAAGTCAACACCAATATAAATACATTTAAAATTATGAAAAGAAAAGAAAAGAAGGAAAAAAAGAATAGCCGGGGTATAGCGTGTCTGCCTCACAGTTGCCAACTGAGGTTTGGTTTTTGAATCTTGGCTGCGGCATTCCTGTTGGGAGTTTGCATATTGTCTGTGCTTGCGTGGGTTTTCTCTGGGTATTCTGGTTGCCTCCCACCTTTGAATAGTTTGTTGCTCCTTGTGCAGTAACAGGGCGAAAACTGTGGGTGCTGAAACCTTTCAATAGGAAAAGTGTAGGTGTTGAAAGATCGGCCTCCCCCACATGTGCAATGAAAAGTGTGGGTGTGGATTTATTTATTTTATATGCTTGGAATAGTGCGGGTGTTAAAAAACCCACATTCTCAGTCGAGGCACAGTTGTAATGAATGTCGATCATTTCAAATTGGAACCTCTCCCCCATAAAATAACATATTATAGTTATTACAGTTCAAATATAGCTGCTCATTTTCCCACCTCTTCTTTCCTTTTCTGTCAAAATTGCTCATCTGATTGTTTTGACCTTTTCCTCTCCATGTTTATGATAAATGACATCTCCCATTATTCCCAAATAATGAACCCCCACCCCCCCCCCCCCCACCCCCCCAACCCGCCATCTCTTCTCCCTCTCTTATGCCAGTCAGCAATAGTATTTGTATGCATCCATCCATCCATCCATGAATCTCCTTGTCGGAGTGAAAGAAAAGAAAAAACGAGACGACATGGAGAAAAAAAATAAACAATGAAAGATATAGGACGCTGTAAGAAAAATAAACAAAAAGAAGCATGATATGCAGACTACAATGTCACATTGGATTCAAGTTTTGTACGGGACAGTAGTGCTACACTTTGTGAGGAAAGAACAGGACATTATAGGATAAGACAGGATAGAACAGGAAACTCCTGGCTCCACCAAGCCTCTAGCTCTTTTGTTCGGCCACAGGATACCCTAAGCCCCACCTGTCTCATCACTGTTGGAATATCAACCCAGTGTGCAGTACGGTATGTGCAATACTCCCAGAAATAACAACAATGCATTGATTTTAATCAATGTGCTATTATCAGTATTAAATATGATACTATGCTAACATAATAATTTTCTGAGAATTTAAATTTGGAAGTATTACACATAATGCACATGATACTGCTAAAGATCCATCCATCCATTCATTTTCTACCGCTTATCCGAGGTCGGGTCCTGGTGCCAAGTGCACGTGTGGACACCCCTATGCTTGAACATGGTGTTTGTTCTGGACAATCGATGATGAGCACAGAAGTCCAATAACAGAACACCGCTCGGGTTCTGATCGAGGGGGCCGTTCCTCCCAATCACGCCCTTCCAGGTCTCACTGTCATTGCCCACGTGAGCATTGAAGTCCCCCAGCAGAATGATGGAGCCCCCAGCGGGAGCGCTCTCCAGCCCCCCTTCCAAGGACTCCAAAAAAGGTGGGTACTCTGAACTGCTGTTTGGTCTATAGGCACAAACAACAGTCAGGACCCGTCCCCCCCAACCGAAGGCGGAGGGAGGCTACCCTCTCGTCCACCGGGGTGAACCCCAGCGTACAGGCGCCGAGCCAGGGGACAGTAAGTATAGCCACACCTGCACGTCACCTCTCACCGTGGGCAACTCCAGAGTGGAAGAGAGTCCAAACCCTCTCGAGAGGACTGGTACCAGAGCCCAAGCTGTGTGTGAAGGCGAGCCCGCCTATATCTAGTCGGAACTTCTCGACCTCACACACCAGCTCGGGCTCCTTCCCTGCCAGAGAGGTGACATTCCACGTCCCTAGAGCCAGCTTCTGTAGCCGGGGATTGGATCGCCAAGGTCCCCGCCTTCGCCCACCGCCCAGCTCGCACTGAACCCGACCCCTACGGCCCCTCCCACAGATGGTGAACCCACGGGAAGGGAGACCCACGTTACCCTTTCGGGCTGTGCCATGGGTGCAGGCGCTCGCCTTCGAGCCCCACCTCCAGCCCTGGCACCAGAGGGGGGCCCCGGTGACCCGCGTCTGGGCAAAGGAAACCTGAGTCCATTGTTTGTTGTCATCATAAGGGGTCTTTGAGCCGTGTTTTATCTGGTCCCTCACCTAGGACCTGTTTGCCATGGGTGACCCTGCCAGGGGCATAAAGCCCCAGACAACTTAGCTCCTAGGATCATTGGGACACACAAACCCCTCCACCACGATAAGGTGACGGCCCAAGGAGGGGTACCGCTAAATAAAATATGAAAACTGGAATCAAATGGTAAAGAGGTCTTACACTACTACGGAAGCATATAGCTGCCCCACCCGAAAATACAAACGTTTCAGTATCACGTTATAACATGAGAAGTTTCATGTTACAACGTGATGGATACAATATAGATGGATACAAGAAACGTATGGAGGCTGTCATCGCTGCCAAAGGGTGTGCAACCAAATATTCAGGAGGGGTGCCAATATTGCTGCACATGCTGATTTCTGTTTTAATTTTTTTTTCTTTGAAATTGCAATAACTAAGTTGAAAGAAAAAAAATAAAAATATATCCATAAAAAGATCCCGATTATGTAAGTTTGGTGCATTTCCAGTTATTATACAGGTTATGCAAAAAAAAAAAAAAAACTGAAGGGCTGCCAATAATGGTGACTGTGCATTGTGTCACTATCATGTTTTTATGAATACCATTACAATAATAAAATAAGAATACTCTCATGGGAATCCCAAACTGTATTTCCCCAGTATTTGATCGAGTGCCCTGTAATGGGTTAAAAGGTCGTAGTGTATATACAGTGCTATGGTGACAGACGCACTTGTATGGGGGCGTTTCACTGTTGCGCCACACGCACACGCGCGCACATTCAGTAGTGTAGTACATATCAAGAAATATTCACGTCCTGTTCCTTTAAAAGCAGCCAGCCCACGCCTCTACAAAGCGGCTTGTTCCGGCTTGCATCTTTTTTATGCTCGCTCGCCACATTAAAATAGTGGCCAGCCGCTCCTCTGTGGCTCACGCAGTCGTTTTCCTTTGACGTTCGACTATCGGCGATAGGACCGCGTCTTGGGCCAAGCGAGGCCGCCTGCGAGGCACCGTGGCCGGCTGAAGAGGTTCCATCAGCGGCGCAGTGATACGCCACCATCCGCTCCTCCGAACGCTGCCTTGGCCGTGGGAGGGGAGCCAGTGTACCACCTGAACCAAAGTGGTGTTCCCTGCATCGAGACCGACCTCCAGTCCTCCTTCTGAGTCTTTTTATTTTTGCCATCTTGATGGAGGAATGTGAGCACGTTTGGGCTGTGGAGGTGTGCGTGAGGTAAGATGTGACCCCCTCCTTCTCCTTCAACTTTGCTTGCCCTCAACTTGTTTTGATTGCGCTGTTTGTTCGGTGTGAAATGAGTTTGCTGCCAGCTCAGCACTAAACGTCGGCAACTGGCGCGGAAGCAATAGAGAAGAAGAGGAGGAGGAGGAGCAGGAGGAGGCAGGTGGTGCGTGGATGTTGTTTGGCTCCATAAGCTCCTCAAAACACGAAACAGAATTCTCAGCAAGATGTCCCAACTTTTTCCACCTCAAGAAATTAGAAATAAGAAACTTCCATTCTCTGTGGCTCTTGTCATCATTAGTGGATGACTCTGGGGTGAGAGGCGGGGTATACCCTGGCCCGGTCACCAGTCCACTGCAGGTCACTACAGTAAACAAACTTAGTAAAACATAACATATTTCCCAAAAACTGAATATATACTGTATTACAGAGGACCCTCAGTCATCTTGGTCAAGTTGTGTAATACTTACCATTTACCCGACAAAACTGGGAAGTGGCAAATTTCGGAAAAGTCCAATGACATTGCTCTCAAGTCAGAGTTCCTACATGCACTTCATTAAATTAATGCCAAACCACAAATAGACCTTTTTTTTTTATTATTATTATTAAGCCAGGACACTGGTTGTAAGTTTTAGCATCGAAAATAAATATTGACACTGAAAACAAAAACCTGCACTTCAATTAATAAATACCTCACCTCAAATCGACGACTCCTTTTCCCCCTGAAGGAAACAATAAAAGAGGTGGGTGTGAGAAGCCTTACGGTGTCTAAAGTACCAGGCCTGCACAGCAGCTATGGCATTTCCATAGCTGAAGTTTACAGTGGAGCTTAAGGACAACAAGGAAATGCAAGTTGGATAAAAAGAAAAGAAAAAGAAAAGATAAAAAGAAAGCAACATACTGTAGCTCTACCAATGCCATGGATTGCTACTGAAAGCAAGTGTTCCTACTGACACCTCAGCTCAAATAGAGGACTCCTTTTCCTCCCTGAAGTAGCAAAAACTTAAGGTGGCTGTAAATCTATATTTTGACGAATAAATACTACCATGTTTCACGATAGACATAATTATCATGAGTTTATAGGACACTGCTGCACCAGATCCAGCGGAAGACATCTTTCCAAAAATGTATTTTATATTTAATACAGAGTGGTGATTTACATACAAAATGAATGTGTATAAAGAAACTAATCTCATTGAATCCTGTACCTACTGATGCTCTGCCCAGGGACACGGCATTGATTGCCTACGACAATACTATTTTTTCCATTGACCTTAATGGCAATTGTGATCAATCACTTTGAATTGTGGTTGTGCAAATGTGTGATGTAACCATCCATCCAATTTCGATAACATTTGTCCTTGTGGGTGAGCAGGAACCTCTCCCCGCTGATTTTGGCGAGAGGCGGGGTCCACCCTTGATTGGTCGCCAGCCAATTACAAGGCAACTATGGGAACGTTCGCAAAACGTCAACGTGACGTAATTCTGGTGCATGCGCATTAACATTGGTTAGTAGAAGTCCCATTCACCTCCATATGATTTTGCCTAAGAAACCTTGTTCTCGTGGCATTTTATCGCAGTATGCAAGTTTGGGCCAGCTGATGGCAAGCAAAGTTATGTAGCAAAGCTTCTGTACAACAGCAGCAACCAGAATTTGCCTTAAATACGAAGTTACACACAAATGTGTCCCAAATCTGTTCACCTGGCCTGATTGAGGGGATATATTTGATCGACAACTTTTAATTTCGGCCTACACAAATGATTTAATGAAAGTCACTTGACGCATAGAAGTTAATGTCAGTTATTCAATTGTTGATTGGAAAATGTTCAGACAGCGAAACGTTTCATAAAATATGAACAATATATCTATGATCATAATATTATATTGCAAAAAAAGGTATTACAAAGTTAAGTGTCTTACCGTTACTATATAAAGTGCCGACAGCAAACATGGTCGGTCAGTATGATTCCAGTTGTGTCACGTAATGTGCCTGCACGTACGCTTTCAATGAGCTTCATGTGTCTTTAGGATGTTCTAAAAGCTCCAAAAATCCTTCGTTGACAATCTGTATGTACAGCCCATAACGCTACACGACACTACCATTGATTAATTAATGGAAATAAACGTGACAAATTCCTTGTGTGTTTTTTGGACATACTTGGCAAATAAAGATGATTCTGATTCTGATTCTGAATAACCCGATAACTCGTGGTCAGCTATTGACGTCCACAGGCTTTCTGCCAAACGAAACACCACGTGATCATTTGGTGGCGACACAGCGAACGCTCCCATAAACCGTTCACACTAACGCGTTCACATATGGGCAATTTAGAGTCTTCAATTAACCCGACATTCATGTTTCTGGAATGTGAGAGAAACCAAGTGAGATTAGATTCAAACCCAGAATCTTACAACTGAGAGGCAGACAACTAAGGACTACGTCACCACATAACAAAAAAAAATATATTTTTTATTTTTGTTTTCTTTTGTTTTCTTTGCGATTTATAACATTGCTGCTGGAGGAGAAAATGCTATTTAAAGAAAGCATGTTCGACAATAAGAAGTACTGTACTGTAGTTTTAAAACAAATTAAAGTTCTCATAAAGACTGATGTATATATATATATATGTATATATATATATATATATATATATATATATATATATATATATATATATATATATATATATATGTATATATATATATATATATATATATATATATATGTGTGTGTATATATATATGTGTATGTATATATATATATATATTTAGCATTTATTAAGATTACACAACTCCTGTTTGATCCCTTTACCACAGATGTAACTTTATTAAAAATATTCTGCAAGCTTCTGCTTTTCTGTGTAGTGTAGCAGCATGTGAGCGGTACGGTTGCCCTGCCTCCCACTGAGCCACTACCCCCGCACACTGTAACGACAGCAATATAATAACACGCACACGCACAGCCACTCTTCCGCAGCTGTGCACTCATGCAAAACATGGTCCAACGATAATCATCTTAAGGAAAAATATGTCTGTAGGTTTAAATGTTACTGACCACGGATGTGTTTATATTTTGTATCCTGTTGGAGTGTTTGACAAGCAACATCATGTCTTCCTGTTAAATGTTAACTTGTGCTTCACCGTTTACTGGCTGTACATTGTTCTACATACACGCACAATGTTCTAGTGCTGGGCTCACTGTGGCAGTGAGAAGTAGAAGGGAGTCTTCAAATTACTTGACTTTTTCTTGTTCCTCAATTGGATTGACCCTGGAGGATTAAACATTAAGTTTTCATGTGAGTCTTTTATATTTTATTATTTTTTTTATGTAGTTTTTCAAAGCATATTTGAGTCTTTTTTTTGAGTCATTTCAATTTTAAAAAATGTCATAATCTTTTTTTGAAAGAAAATGGAATCATTTAAAAAAATGTTTGTTTTTAAATTTTTCTATTATTAAATTTTGAGCCGACTGGTTAAGCACATCTGCCTCACAGTTCTGAGGACTGGGGTTCAAATCTGGCCTAGCTAGTGTGGAGTTTGCATGCTCTCCCCGTGCCTGCGTGGGTTTTCTCCGGGTGCTCCGGTTTCCTCCCACATCCCAAAAACATGCATGGTAGGTTAATTGAAGACTAAATTGCCTATAGGTGTGAATCTGAGTGTGAATGGTTGTTTGCCCTGGGATTGGCTGGCGACTCGTTCAGGGTGTACCCCGCCTCTCGCCCGAAGATGGCTGGGAAAGAACTATAATATACTTCCTCTAATTGCATTAGATTATTCACTTTTTCATCATTATCACTACCCTTCAATCACATACTGCTATTTAGTGAGGAGTGCGACATCAATTTCAACATGTTTCTAAATACATTCCCTTGTCTCATAAAGGGCTATGTTGAAGGTCTGTTGTTTGTGCACCAGGCTACATGCACTGCGATTGTAATAATACCTTAATCTAATGCAGTATACTTATGTAGGCGTGTTCTGCTTGGATGTGATTTCAAAGGCCGCCTGCTTGTTCCTTCTTTTATGCTTTCATTTGGAGCTGTTTATGAGTTTAACTGAGTTAATACTGTAAGCCAAGTACAGTGAACTCCAGCTATATTGCCACACCACCCTGCTATAGTGTGGATTTTTAAGTGATTGTTTTTAAAGGATTTTTACAGTATAGAGGCTAGTCCCAATTTAAAGCTACACGCCTTCAGTGCAGTAGCATGTTGTGCCGCAACCTGCTGGGCAGCAGTAGGGTCAACTGGAAAAGATGCAGCGTAATAAACTGCAAGAAGAAAAGGCTGAAAAGGTCCCCAACTATTACCGAGCAGAGAGAATATATGCTTGTCAGTAATGTTGTATGCTGTTTGTATGTGTTGTTGCCCGATGTATTTAAAAGCAGTTCTCAAACTTTACACCAAGTACAACCTCAAAAATACTTGCCTTTCTAAGTACCATCATGACCAACATTAAAATACAGTGTCATAGTAGGCCCAGGGGTTCATCAAAAACATGTCAGGCTGTTTTAATTTAATTATTTCTAAGCCACTGTAACATTAGTCACAGTTTGAACATTAACACTGCGCTTGAATACAGGAAAACAAAAACATATTTAAACAGTTATTCAATTAAAATGTATCAGACATAAAGTGAAATAAAATGTTTTCCTCAATAAACATTTCAAAACAAACAACTCTTAAAGATTTAATGCAAATGTATTATACTTTAAAGTTAAATACAACTGAACTGTACTAACTAAATGCACTTTATTGGACTGTAAGCCACTGTAACAATTTGTACAGTTTGAAGTCATTGATTCTTTCATGTACCACTCGAGACTCGCACGCGTTGAGAATCACTATGTTAAATTAGCCGTTGTGTGAAGGTTTATAATTTCCGTAATATTGATGATGATTTCCATTTGTTGGTCAATTGGCATTTCACATCATATGTTAGCATTGACCCAGAAGAATTTTGTTAGAAGAAATTATATAGTTTGATTAAACATTTTGATGTTAAAATATTCAATGTTGAATCCTCTTTTGTTTTATGTATCAGTTTTACAGTAAACTGTAACTGGGAATGACAAATGTTTGCCTCTTATGTGCGAGTGAGAAAGTGAGAACAGGCACTAAGGATTACTTGAAGTGTGTTTTAATAAGTTTTTTAATCATTTAAAATGATTGAAAGCGTGTGGGAGGAGAAAAACAATATATATATATATATATATATATATATATTTTTTTTTATTTTTATTTTTTATTTTTTTTAATACAGTCTATATTGCACATTTTCATTGATCGCGGGTGTGTCTGGACAGTAACTCGATTTTAAACCGACTTGTTTTCTTCTGATGGCACCACCAAACATGTCCACCAAAGTTTTATGAGAGATGCTGCAAATAACGTGAGCCAATGTGTGATGTGGTGAAAATGATCCTCGAGTGATGTAACAGTCCACTCAAAAACAGTTGCTCTCTATTCTTCTCTCGCTGAGGAAACTCCAAAAACCCAGCCCCCCACATACATAGATGAGGACATGTGACATGTCGTCCCTAGCCAGATGACAGCTTTGGCAGCTGTTGGCTGCAAAAACACCATGCACTTATCGTGTTTGCTGGGCATTGGTGGGGGGTTCAGCAGGCCTATAGAACATTTGTCCTCCAGGGAGTTCTTTGCCTCCATAGTTCTGCCCAGATTGTATTTCTCCAAATTCCATCCATCCATTTTCTATAGAATAGATATATTACGGTTGTGGGTGAGCTGGAGTCTATCACAACTGACTTTGGGCAAGAGGTGGAGTACACACTAGACAGGTTGCCAGCCACCCTGAACTGGTTGCCAGCCAGTTCAGGGCGTACCCCGCCTCCTGCCCGATGATAGCTGGGATAGGCTCCAGAACGCCCGCGACCCTAGTGAGTGGAAGCGGCTCAGAAAATGGATGGATGGATGAACTGAGTAGTAATACTCAGGGATCACTCAGGGCACACATACAAAGGAAGCATAGTAATTAATAAATCTTGTGATAGACGTACTGTGTTTCCTCATAATGTGACTGGGCTGTACTTGACTACAGGTAGGGAAAGGTGCCGATGGGAGCTGACAGGAGGTGAGTTTTTACAATAATCCATCCATCCATTTTTATACTGCTTATCCAGATAAGGGTCACAGATGACCTGAAGCCTACAAAAACTGACTTTGGACAAGCTGCTAATCACGATGGACAAAGAGACAAACAACTATTCACACTCACATTCACGTCTAAGGACAATTTAGAGTCTTCAATTAACCTAACATGTTTTTGGAATGTGCGAGGAAGCTGCAGTACCCAGAGAAAACGCACAAAAGCAAGGGCAGTACATGCAGTCACCACCGACCGAGCCGAGATTCTAATCCAGAACCTTTGACTATGACGTAGAAGTGTTAGCTAAATGCTCCACCGTGCCGACACCTAAGTAGAAAAAAAAAAAAAGGCTGGCACAAGCCACAACACGGTCGCCACAAATCAATCATGGAGCCGATATCAAACACGGTCGCCACAAATCAATCTTGGAGCCGATATCAAACAATTGAAAAGTGAAAATAAATACTATTAAATTTGACACTCCAGAGAGAATTGCGCTAGCGACCCTGCCAAATTTGAATGATTAAAAATCCGCCAAAATGAGGCTTCAAAATGGTGAAAAATCAAGCCGTCGTCTCTCATCTGAAACACCGAATGCGTGAAACCATGCACCGCTGAAAAAAGGTTACCCACCGATGCGAACAAAGGCACTGAAGTTCTTATATAGTGGGTGAGGGAGGACTCGTGCCAGACGCCAAAGTACGTCACTGGGCACTTTTTTAGCCATGTCCCAAAAATCAGGAAAACTGAAATGATTTCATGTTATCATCCGCAGAGGTTGAAAACAAGTAATGAGCCTATTCCACAAAGTAAGGAGTGAAAAGGACAGAGAAAAGCTTAGAAAAGTCGAGAGTAAAAGTAAAACGTTGCCAGAAAAATAAGTACTCAAGTAGAGATACCTGAAAGTATTCGTACTTTGTTGCTTCCCACCATTGACTGTACATGGTGATGTTAGTGATTGCGCTTGGAGGGAAGTGTGTAAGCCGAGACACACAAACAGGATATAACAGTTGTTCAAAGCAGGAACAGGTGGCTGCAGTGTCATGTTTCCCGCCAGTGGCTTTGTTCCACCACTCCCCCATCAACTGTTGTCCTCCTTAAACTCTCACCCGGGACTCCTTTCACCACAAGAGCATGACCGAACTCCTCCTTGGACGGTGCTGTTTTCGAGGGGATGGTGGTTAAATTTGGGTGCCACACGGAACGAAACATGAGGCGGGAACAAGGCTTGAGACTGGCCAGGCGTAGTGGCGTGCCACGGAGACCTTGCAAGGTGCGTAAATATCAAGCATCATGTGATATTCAACAAATGTTTTTTTTTTTTTTTTTTTTTCCCCAGAGCTTTTAAGTGCTTTCAGAGAGTTACTATGTGTAATGTGCAACATAGCATGTCTACGGCCTTACTCGACCCTAGTGCTCACAGTTTAAAATGATGTATTACCAGAGGTGGCAAAAGTACTCACACTGGTAAAAAAAAAAACACTGGTAAAAGTACTGATTCAACTCCTTTATTTAAGTAAAAGTAAATAAGTACAGACTCTGAAATGTATTACCAATACCCATTTTGATACCTTTTCAAAATGAAGAAAAACAACAAAACAGTCGTACATACTTCTCACAAAGTAGTTTATCTTTTACTAACTTGCATTGTCCTGTACTAAGAAGAAAAATAAATCTCTGGACACAGATTTGCTGCAAGGAAAATTGTGATAGGTTAATTCAAGCTGAACTGATAAGAATTTGGTTTTAAAAGCTTTGTTTCTGCTACATTAGCTAATGGTAGCGACTGAAAAAAATTACACATACAATAATATGTGTGTGTGTTTCAGATCAGACATTTTTTTTAACATAAGATACCGGTGGTTTTTAGGCTGGCACAAGACACAACGTCTTTGCCACGAGTTGTTGCAGGCTCTTGGAGCCTGCAACATGAAACAGTTCTCTTAACTAACTGGATGGGGAATATCTTGCATCTCCATGTTTTATGTGCCCTGCGATTGGTTGGCAACCAGTTCAGCGTGTACCACGCCTCTCGCCCGAAGATAGTGACCCTTGTGAGGATAAGTGGTACAGAAAATTGATGGATGGATAAAAACCAGTACTGACAAGTGTTCTTTATTCTCTGTGAAGAATGACTAATATTACTTATTACTTAATATTACTTCCTGAGAAGTTTTGCGCTACTCATTCCTCTAGCTTTATTATACTGCCTTCTGGTGGCATAGGCATGCACACCAGGAGCAGTGCAATGTACATTAAATTGTAGCAGAAAAAGAGTTTTTTTTAAATTATTTGCATTCTTTATAATTATGTCATTACTTTATGATTTTAAAAAGTGCAATATTATGCAATGGATTAACCGCATGTCTGTTGGAGTACTAAGACTGACCTGTGAGAGGGAGCAATGTGTCACAGGGCATCCAGATAGCCGGAAAATCTTAGACATTAAACCGTTTCACATTTACGATTCTCAGCCCTGACCTTTTTCTGAGCAGATCGGGAAGGTAAAATCACTATTATGGCACCCCACAAAACAGGATCATTAATAATTCGGAGAAATCCGATAATTGGGCCTTTGCTGACTTCGCTTGGAAAGGGGGAATCTGACTCAAACGGGTTTAAAATAAAATAAGATAATCCTTCAATGATTCTCATACGGGAAAATCAGGCATTACGACAGCACACAAGACACAGCAGTGTTTAAAAGATAAGAATAACAATAAATAAATAAATTGATTAAAAATAACTCGTATTAAATTCTTTAATGATAAAGTGGCATGTGATTTTTTTTAAGCCAAAGATAAACAGAGAGCAGTAGGTACAGGGTTTAAATATTGTTATTCAATTAAGGGTGATGAGCTTGAAATTTCACACACAATTCCAGCTCGTCTTGCTAGAAAATGGCCTGTGGTCTGTGTGTGCCACAACTATCAACAACATTTATGAAATTTGTAAAATGTTTCTTTCTTTATGTGCATTGACAAAGTTGATGAAAACACTCTTTGGTTTTAAAGCCTTTCATGCTCTTTGTGACTGTTTTCTTTACATGTCTGCTTTAAGATCAGTGGTGTGTGGACTTCTTAAACCCTGGTATGCACTAAAACCAGCATGTCTTGTTCCTCAAGTCTTTTCCAGCACTGGCCTGCCGCAGCTCGTTGAGATGTATTCCCCCTGAGCCCGCCGGTGCCTCCGCCTTGGAGCCGGGATGCCGGTGCAGGCCGCCCAATGGACGGACTTCCTGTCCTGTCCCATCTGCTACAACGAGTTCAACAGCAGCGGCCACCAGCCCGTCAGCTTGGGCTGCTCGCACACGGTGTGCCGCACCTGCCTGCACAAGCTGCACCGCAAAGCCTGCCCCTTCGACCAGACGCCCATCAGCACCGATATTGACCTGCTGCCCGTCAACTGTGCCCTGCTGCAGCTGGTCGGAGCTCAGGTAAAAAGAAACTACCTGTTTTGAAATGTAATGGATAGTAACATTATCATAGGCAGGCAACAACTTTGTTTATTTCTCCCACAAAAATATGCATGTTAGCTTCATTGAAGACTCTCAATTGCAGATGGTCAAAGTATGCCCGTTTTATTCATTAATCTGGAGCATTTACATGATCGAGAGTCCTGTACTCCCATCATCCACTTTCTATTCTGCTTATCCTCTCCCAGCTGACTTTGGGTAAACTCTGGACTGGCCGCTACTCAATCACAAGGCATATACTGTACAGTCGAGACAAACAACAATTCACTCTCACATTCTGACCTATAGACAATTAAGTTTCATTGAACCTAACATGCATGTTTTCAGGATGTGGAAGAGTACCCGGAGAACATGCAAACTCCACACAGGAAAGCCAGATTGTAACCCCCAACCAGTGAGGCAGATGCACTAACCACCCAACCAACGTACCGCTGAGTCCTATAACATATTTGTTGCATTCATTTATTTTTTTCCCCCTATATTAATTTTGTTGATTAATCAATCCACACTGTGGGTGAAATTGTTTAATTTTAAAATTCCAGTTTAAAAAAAAAGAAAACAAATATTTGCAAACTGAAAAAAAATATATACTTAAAATATTTATTCCAATTATTTTTGAATTTTTGAATTCACATGGTATATTTAACGTATTTACCTAGGACTGACGCTATGGACTAAAAGTAGGGCAGAAATGTCAAATGTATACACTTTTTTTGTTGTTGTTGCAAATATGATACAACTTAAAATTTATGTGATTTCCCCCCAAGCAAGCTCTTTTATGATTAAACATACAGTGGATCATACTGAACCATGACAATTTTTGTTGAACCAAAGAAAAAAACAACCAGGGTTAAAAATCATTGATAAATAAAATAAAACATTAATTATTAGTTAAAAAAAAAACAAAAAACAAACAAATTACATCTAATCTTCAAATGGACTGGTCCATCTGTCAGTTTGAATTTAAAAAACAAAACAAAAAATGCAGTAGCCCAAATATTTGCCCACCACTCCTCTAAATTGTCCAAAGGTGTGAGTTTGAATAGTTGTTTGTCAATGTGTGCTCTGCCATGGGCCACTCTAGCTCACCCGCGACTAATGATGACAAGCGCTCTAGAAAGGGGCTGGATGTACAACAACAACTGTGTCTTTGTGTCGTTTAGGTTCCAGACGTGCAGCCAGTCAGCCTGAGCAGTGCGACAGATGTTGGACACTATGAGGCCTGCAGGGTGTGTGTGGAAGAGCTGGCTCTATACCTGAAACCAATTAGCTGCACTAAAGGTATGACTATTGCTTCAAAAGTAACAGTTTCTCATGTTCAATCCAAATTATCTTTTAAAGGTTTAGCAGATAGAAGAACACTTTCATCATGAATCCATATTACAGCGGAACCTCATAAATTGTACACAATCTGTTACGGGATGCAATTATCAAATTGAGAGTGTATTTTTCCCGTAGGAAATAATGGAAATTGACCTAATGTTTTTCAGTGTCATCATAATACCCATTTTTAGCTGTACCAGCATTTTTTAAGTAACTGGGTCACAGGTGGGTTGGAGGCTATCCCAGCTGACTTTGGGCAAGAACTGGTGTACAGCCTGGACTGGTCGCCATGCGGGACACATACAGACACACAACTATTCATTCTCATTCAAACCCACAGTACAGACAATTTACTTTCTAATTAACCTAATATGCACTTTTTTTTAGGGTGGAAGCTGTAGTACCAATAGAAAAGTCAAGGATAGGCTCCTGCTCACCCGGAGTCCTAATGACGACAAGCGCTATAGAAAATGGATAGTTATTTCCTCATATAGTGGATTTGGTCTATGTTACTCAACTTTAGAGAGTACCAGGCATCCAATACGGGTGTGGATGGCATTGTTTTGTTCAATTTGGTCTGGGTTGTTGGTGGAAGTTACACAGCGTTTTAGTCACGTGCATTTACACACACACACGTCTGCATTTATTTGTTTGACGCAAACCATCGTATTTTTTAAACACAATATAAGATTAATTTGAAATGATAAAGTGTTTTGTGAGTACAGTTTGTGGTATATGTGTGGTTTAAACTTCTAGTATTATCTATAATGAAAATCTTTAAGGGGGGCATCAATTGCTCAAGTTTTTTTTTTTTTGCTATTCGTGGCAGGGCTCGGTCCCTATCTCCCATAGTATAATATGTAATTGAATATGTTTAGGGCATCACTTCCTCTTTAATCTCCGCTGTAAACCTCAGGGGTGTTGTGCAGTATAGAAAATGGATGGCATTCTACAGCAGTTATCAGGTATTTATGGGTTCATCTTACGTCCCTATTTTTGCAATTCATATCTACCACACATGTTCTGGTCTTGACGATGCCGTCACACTTTGTCAACACGAAGCTGACGCCCCCTCCAGGTGTGGCGCCACCGAGTCCGGGCGCGCTCAGCCGACCCATGCAGAGGAAGCTGGTGACGCTGGTCAACTGCCAGCTGGTGGAAGAAGAAGGCAGAGTGCGGGCTGTGCGGGCGGGCCGGTCGCTGGGCGAGCGGACGGTCACCGAGCTCATCTTGCAGCACCAGAACCCCCAACAGCTGTCCGCCAACCTCTGGGCTGCAGTGAGGGCGCGGGGATGCCAATTCCTGGGGCCTGGTGAGCGTACATCAGCATTTAAACTATACAGTGTCCCACACTATATCACGGTTCATCGTTCACGCCCCGACTGTATCAGTCTTTTTTTTATTTATTTTTTTATCGGTGTTTACAATAAGTTGTGATCCCCTGTTTATTGTGGGGATATGTTCTTGACAAACCTGTAAAAGGTGAAAATGAGCCATATCAAAACCATGAGGGCAGACAGGCTCTTGGTGGACAGGAGGAACTTCCAGAAGACTGGACCACACCACCCAAGGTGATCAGAGAGACAGGCAGGAGAGTACTTGGTGTATCTTCTGGCAGGACAGGAGAGAAAGAGACTTGGTGGTGGAACCTCAAAGTACAGGAAACCATACAAGGAAAGTGGTTGGCTAAGAACAAGTGGGACATTCAGAGGACTGAGGAGAGGAGAAAGGAATACATTGAGATGCGACATAGGGCGAAGGTAGAGGTGGCAAAGGCCAAACGAGGCATATGACGACATGTATGCCAGGTTGGACACTAAAGAAGGAGAGCAAGATCAATACAGTTTGGCCAGACCGAGGAATAGAGATGGGAAGGATGTGCAGCAGGTTTGGGTGATTAAGGATAGAGATGGAAATGTGTTGACTGGTGCCAGCAGTGTGCTGGATAGATGGAAAGAATACTTTGAGGAGTTGATTCATGAGGAAAATGAAAGAGAAGGAAGAATAGAAGAGGCAAATGTGGTGGACCAGGAAGTCTCAATGATTAGTCAGGGGAAAGTTAGAAAAGCACGAAAGAGGATGAAAAATGGAAAAGGAGTTGGTCCTGGTGACATTCCCGTGGAGGTATTGAAGCATCTACGAGAGGTGGCTGTGGAGTTTTTGACCAGCTTATTCAACAGAATTCTAGCAGGTGAGAAGATGCCTGAGGAATGGAGGAAAAGTGTGCTGGTGCCCATTTTTAAGAACAAGGGTGATGTCCAGAGGTGTGGGAACTGTAGAGGAATAAAGTTGATGAGCCACACAATTAAGTTATGGGAAAGAGTAGTGGAGGCTAGACTCAGGACAGAAGTGAGTATTTCCGAGCAACATTATGGTTTCATGCCTAGAAAGAGTCCCACAGATGCATTAATTGCCTTGAGGATGTTGATGGAAAAGTATAGAGAAGGTCAGAAGGAGTTACATCGTGTCTTTGTGGATCGTATGACAGAGTACAAAGAGAGGAACTGTGGTACAGCATTCAGCAGTCTGGAGTGGCAGAGAAGTATATTAGGACATGTATGAGTGCAGCAGAACATCAGTGAGGTGTGTTGTAGGTGTGGCAGAGCAGTTTATGGTAGAGGTGGGACTGCATCAGGGGTCAGCCCTGAGCCCCTTCCTGTTTGCAGTGGTGATGGATAGGCTGACAGATGAGGTTAGACGGAATCCCTGTGGACCATGATGTTCGCAGTTGACATTGTGATCTGCAGTGAAAGCAGGGAGCAGTTGGAAGAACAGTTAGAAAGATGGAGGCATGCACTGGAAAGGAGAGGAATGAAGATTAGCCAAAGTAAAACAGAATATATGTGCATGAATGAGGGGGGTGTAGGGGGAAGAGCGAGGCTACAGGAAGAAGAGACAGCAAGGGTGGAGGACTTCAAATAATTGACGTCAACCGTCCAGAGCAATGGTGAGAGTGGTAAGGAAGTGAAGAAACGGGTCCAAGCAGGTTGGAACGGGTGGAGGAAGGTGTCAGGTGTGTTATGTGACAGAAGAGTCTCTGCTAGGATGAAGGGCAAAGTTTATAAAACAGTGGTGAGGCCAGCCTTGATGTACGGATTAGAGATTGTGGCACTGAAGAGACAAAAGGAAGCAGAGCTGGCGGAAATGAAGATGTTGGGGTTGTCTCTAGGAGTGACCTGGTTGGATAGGATTAGAAATGAGCTCATCAGAGGGACGGCCAAGGTTAGATGTTTTGGAGACAAAGTTAGAAAGAGCAGACTTCGATGGTTTGGACACGTGCAGAGGAGATTGAGTGTGTATATTGATAAAAGGATGATGAGGATGTAGCTGCCAGGCAAGAGAGCTAGAGGAAGACCAAAGAGAAGGTTGATGGATGTAGATGGGACAAGACAAAAGGAAAAAAAGTGTCGGACCTTCTCTGTCTGTTCTTCTTTTTCTTTCTCCTCTGGTTCTGTTTATTACGCTGCATCCAGTAGACATCACTGATGCTACCTGGTGGTGGCTTGTGATGATTACTCAGGGAAGATTCTGACTGAGAAACCGGTTTCTCATCATGATAGCAAAATGAGTGGAAACATCTACCCGCTGGCTAGAATCTGCTGTGTGTGCTACATATGATAAATAATAAAATTAATTAATTATTAAATAATATTAATGTAAATAATTGTCTCCTTCAGCCATGCAGGAGGATGCCCTAAAGCTGGTGCTATTGGCTCTGGAGGACGGATCTGCTCTGTCCAGGAAGGTGCTGGTGTTGTTTGTTGTCCAGAAGTTGGAAGGGCGCTTCCCTCAGGCCTCCAAAACCAGCATAGGGCATGTGGTGCAGCTCCTCTATAGGGCCTCCTGCTTCAAGGTACAATTTAACTTTTTGAAAGCCTTCCAAGTGGCATAAATATATATATTTTTTTAATATTATGTAACAACTGAACAAAGGTTTATTATTGTATATGGTGATCATTTGTGGGTTAAATATTATCAGGCTTTATTCAACAGTTTCTCTGCGTTTTTTGTTGATGGTTATGTTAGAAGGTGCCGTAGACCAGGGGTATCAAACTCATTTATGTCACCGCCCACATTGTAGTTCACGTTTCCGTCAGAGGGCCATTATGACTGTGAAACCGTATGAATGGTTAATCGCCTTCTATTACACACTAAATTTATGGATAGCCAATTTTGAAATCAGAAGTCAAGATTAATAGGTTATTCATTTAATGCAAACAAGGGCGATTGGTAAAAAAAAATGCTTGCAATATTTTAACATTATTACATATATCAATTTGAAATGTTTGTACAGATTTTAGCAAGAATCAGTTGATGCACATGATTTGCTTTCGCCGGCCACAAAAAATGATGTGACTGGCCAGATCTGGCCTCTGGGCCTTGAGTTTGACACCTGTGCCGTAGACTAATCTAAAAAGTCAGTCATAAAAGTCATAAATATGCTTGAAGAACTTTCACACATTTGTTATTTTGCAACAAAATTCTTTATTTATATTATTATGACCCTGATCAACTCCTTACACATTTCTCCACCAATTAAAACCATCCCAGTGTTAACATACTCATTTCACTCAGGACATCCTGTGAAACAGTTTACTTTCTGACAATTCCACATTTTCCATGTAAATAATTTCACATTGAAATGAATGGAGAAATTTACCTTTCATATTTCACAACTCAACCTTTCCAAACCATTCCAACTTAAAACTGTTCAATTTCGGACGTATTGGGAACTTGTTTTCACAATCTCCAAATTCCCACATTTTTCGTTATCCCAAATTTTCCCAATCATTGGAGACATTTTATACACTTGCCTCGCAAACTGTTCAGCTCTTTCAGGACATATACGGAACTAATTATCACAATCCTAAAATTCTATATTTTCAAATTTTGAGCTATTGTGGAGCCTCAGGGCAGCCAGAAAACGGACCACTGTGGCAAAGTGGGAAGCATAAAACTGCAGCATCTGAAGTTAATAATTCAAAGCAACAGGGTACACAAATGCGTGTTTGATAACACGCCCTTCGTCACCTCGAAACGTCATAAACCGATGACGCCCTGTAGTTGCAGGCTTTAGGGTTTGTACGAGTAACTAATATGCGGACCTCTGTGGACATGCGCATGTATCTCCGTGCCTGTTAGCCGATGAAGCACATTGCTGGCAGGGCACAAATGTCAAATATTTCCCGGTGATGTAACAGCATTCTATATTTGCACCATGTCACGGCCTGGCTTGCAGGACAGACGAGGGATGCACAAGTAGGTCAAAATAAGGTTGCACAGCAAAGACGTGAGATGATGACGACGTTCTTTCATGCTGAACTCAGCAGATTTGTGTGATGAGGTCTAATGATGATTACTCATAGGGCAGATTCTGAAAAAGGGACACTCCCTTTTCTTGATCTGAATTTGAGTTGACATGTCTGAAGATTCATCACACCGCCTAATAATACACAATTTAATAAATGTATTATCTGAGTCGTATACTGTGGAATTCTCAAAATGGAATACGGAATACAATCCATTACAGGAACCAGTGTGTTTAGATTTTTAAACAGTTTTTCACACAACAAATACAATTAAAATTGAATGACTCCTTTCCAGAATCAAACAATCGTCGTCATAAAACATTTATTAACTGTCAAGGAATGTCTTAACATTATAACCAAGTTAACCACTGTAATATTAATACATTAAAAAAATAAACACTATAAATACTGTTGATTGTCAAATAAGGGTGTGAATTTCACTTTATATTGTAAACTCTATAAACTGTTAAATACAGATAAAATGTTGACGTGTATAGCAGCGAGCCAGTCAGCGACTAGCAAGTTATATCACTTAACTGTCCTTTTATATGACAGGTCTAATTGACACTGCATAGTTTAAAAATAAAAATAAAAATTTAATAAGTTAAAACAAGGGATAAAACTTTGTATTCTTCGAGCTTCTGTTCTTTTCTCCTTCTAATGATATTTTTTAATATGCAGTGGGCGGCATGGTGGTCGACTGGTTAGAGCGTCTGCCTCACCGTTCTGATGACCGGGGTTCAAATCCCGGCCCCGCCTGTGTGGAGTTTGCATGTTCTCCCCGTGCCTGCGTGGGTTTTCTCCGGGCACTCCGGTTTCCTCCCACATCCCAAAAACATGCATGATAGGTTAATTGAAGACTCTAAATTCCCCGTCGGTGTGAATGTGAGTGCGAATGGTTGTTTGTTTATGTGTGCCCAGCGATTGGCTGGCAACCAGTTCAGGGTGTATCCCGTCTCCTCCTCGAAGATAGCTGGGAGAGGCGCTCCCGCAACCCTTGTGAGGATAAGCGGCTCAGAAAATGGATGTGGGTCACAATGACCTGTGAACATTTTGGGTGTATCGAAACAAACATAATAGGAGGGTGGAAAAAAAATGTGTACATGGTTAATTTTCATACAAGTTAAAAAATAAGTTAACTCCATGTTGATACATCAAGACACCCTTTACAACTACTTTACCGGCGAAGGAGGAGGCCTCCTCGGCTAATATTTTAGGACTATTTTTCAATTATTGTTCAAATTTGAGGGTGATTTTGGTCCCCTGGATTCATAATCCAGGTGACCAAGCGGGATGAAGATTCTTCGCTGATGCAGCTGAAGGAGGAGTTCCGCACGTACGAGGCTCTCAGGAGAGAACACGACGCCCAGATTGTGCACATCGCCATGGAAGCCGGCCTCCGCATCTCCCCCGAGCAGTGGTCCTCTCTACTGTACGGGGACCTGGTCCACAAGTCGCACATGCAGTCCATCATTGACAAGGTCTCATTCATAGGACTCATCTTATAAAACAGGGCAAGGCTGGGCAATATGGCGTGAAAATAAAGTTTCAGATTTTTGTTTTTGCTCACAAGAATCTGATTTTTAATCGATTTTCCCCCCATGACAAATGACATTCAAAACAAATGTTGCTCTTCGTTTTGGTTTCCTTTAGTTCTCCTGATACCAAACGAGCTTTGTTTTGTTTTTTTTAGTGTTAACTTGTATCAACTTCCACAGAAATAATGGGAATTGTAACGTGTAATTGATGCTCCCTAAAAAGGTTTATAATTGCCTATAGATACCACAAGATGACAGCAAGATCGCAGCAAAGAACAACATGAACTTCTTAACTCATTTCAACATAGTTTCTTGGCACGGAGAATCCGTAAGATGGAGCCCAAGCAACACTCATACAATGCAAGGGGGTATTCCAGCAAGCAGGTTATGTGTAAACTCGGAGGAACTTGACCCTGAGATGAGGGAAAGCCTGGTCATTACGTGTTTCAAAGAGCTGGGGAAGACGAATTCTGACTCAGTTACCGCGGTAACTGATTCCGTGAGCTCTGTAAAGCTCTGTAAAGTTGTCTATTTTCCTATATTTAAATGCAGTATTCGTGTTAAAACAGTACATAATACTACAGTGGCTTATAATGATATTAAACATACTTTTTGGGAATAAAACCTCTGCTAGTTTTTGATGAATACTTAGCTCTACGATGCTACTCTATATTAATGTTGGCCATGATGCCGCAACTTGGAGAGCTCAGTATTTTTATTTGTACTTGGTGTAAAAAGTTTAAAAACAATGGTTTACAGTTCCTACCATGAATGAATACAGTGCATGTCGATGTTATGGCAATAGCTAATGCATTTAGAAAAAGTTTGGGAAACCCTGCTGTGAGAGAAAGTACATTTTTATGTTGATTTAAAAAAAAAAAAGACTGCAATGAGCATTTATTATCGTGTAGTTGCAGTCTCCAGAGTCATTTGCAAAGAGCATCCAGGAGCTGACCATCGTCCTGCAGAGGACAGGAGACCCTGCCAACCTCACGAGCCTCAGAGCTCACCTCGAACTGCTGGCCAACATAGACCACAATACCGGTAGAGTACAGTCACTTGGTTAAAATGTGGAATAGAAGATAGATTTGTGTGATGGGCTAGAGTGATGATAACTCATAGGCCAGATTTTCTGTATCTGAGTTTTAGCTGAAATATCTGAAGATGCCTCACACAGCTACACAAAAAGATTGCACACAAAGGAAACTCTGTCAACAGCTATGACTCATCACTGTGTAGCATTAAAAGAGACAAATGCTCGGCCATAGCCGGTTATGGTAGTAATATCTCAAGAAGAAAAACTTTATGGTAATGCAACATGAGGATTGATTTGAACTGTATGTGTAGATGATGCATCACCACCATGGGAGGAGCTGGAAAATGTCATGTTGGCCATAAAGTTGGTGGTTCATGGCCTTGTAGAATTCATCCAAAGCTTCAGCAAGAAGAACCACGACTCTCCACAGGTAGTCATTTCAGTATGCGACATGCAGATTTTAGTCTTTGAACAGAGTTCCCATTTAAACAGTGATGAAATACATATTTGTTTGTGGTGTCTGCAGCCTCAGGTGAACAGCAAGTATAAGACCAGCATGTGCAGAGATCTGCGTCATCAAGGAGGATGTCCAAGAGGAAGCAACTGCACATTTGCGCACACACAGGACGAACTTGAGAAGTGAGTGAATGACACACACACACACACACACACACATATATATATATATATATATATATATATATATATATATATATATATATATATATAAAATAATATGCTTAAAAAGATGCCCGAGCCGGAGGAGCAGCGGCTCGAGTCTGAGCCCCACCTGGATGACCGAGCTTCTCACCTTATCTCTAAGGGAGAGCCCGGACATTCTGCTGAGGAAGCTTGTTAGGATTAGCTGTAAACTGTAGTGTTGTACTGTGCCTTTAAGGGGCGTGGCCAAGTGAGTGAACTCAAGTACATGGCAGTTAGTCTGCGTTTTGAGCGTTAGGGTTAGGGGCCATGAGTTTTAGTGTGCGCTCTTTGCTCATGTTCTCATTTTGTGTTTGACTGTTTGTTCTGTTCAAATTACCTATTTGAACAAATTACCTATTTCCCAGGACTTTCGTGCCATCTTGTGGCATTTTAGGGCGTTAATTTAAAAAAATACAAAGCGATGAATTCGGAAATAATGAACTATATGAATAGGCGGGGGTTCCTTGTATTGTCAGTGCAATCGGACGTTGCAGTAATGCAGCATCGTGTCATGAAGCGATGACAAAGAGTGCAGGCCAAATGACGAATGACACGTAAGGGAAGCACAGTATAGAACTTCCCCAGTGTGCGGTACATAAACCTGGACATTTTTCCACCGTTTCCTACCTTGTTTTTCCAGATTTCGTCTGAGGAACAAGAAGAGCGGCAGTGTTAGCCGTGCATTCCCTTCACCCGGGGGAAAAACCTTCACGGTGGAGGACAGTATCCAGACTGATGGGTCTGCAGGAGTTGGAGAGGACACCCTGACAGAGGGCAGCCCTCACCCACAACTCATTTCCAGAGGAGCTGACACCATGGAGGGCATAAAGAGGGTTGTGTCCAGTGAATCTATTTGCGCAAGTGGGAACAACGGGCTGAGTGACACCAGTATGACCTTACTGGACTCAGCTGAGCAGTAAGCATATTTCCTATTGCATATGGCAAGCTTTTGCTCATACTTGAATAGTATAAATCTGCGGATAATTGACGGCCATTAGAATTGCATTGGGAAAAACAAGGGGGGGGGGGGGGGGGGAATATATTTAATAAGCAGAGAGTTTATCCCTGCTTATGACTAAATGTTTGCAGGGTTGGTTGACCCCCCCCAAAAGAAAATAATATTTATAGGATAAAAAAAAAAAAGAATTGAAAAAAATGAAAACATTTTTTTTTAAAATTAGCAGATAGGTGAATTCATGGGTGCCGGACCATGAGTATGCGGAGGTCCACTGTTGTGTCTCAATTATTCAACTGGTGCGCTGTCCACTGGGAGAAAAATAAGCACCATGTATTGTATTCTGAAGCTCATATGGATTCACCTAATTTATATATATATATATTTATCATTTTGATGATATAATAAGAAAAACACACCAAAATTCACCATCTCATAAGAACATTTAAAAATTATATTTAATAAAGAAGTTACATGGAAATTGGCTTTCTGAATAACAAATGGAATGTACCTTTTTAAGTTGAACTTCTGAAATAGAGTGGGCACGACAGTGAACGTTTGTCAGCAAGGTGTCTGTCGGGTCAAAATCAGGCTACATTCGTGTAGTCTGAGTTTGGCAATACTGTCCTTGTGAAGCACAATTTACCAAGCATTGGATTGTTGTCCGGCTAATAGGGAACGTGTTCTGAAAGGGGACGTAGGTGAAAATGAAAAGATAGGGGGATACTGGCCACTCATACCAGAGTAGCAATGGGGCAGCCATATGCACACTGACTGCGGAGTATCTGCAACATTTGCACAATCAACATTGTCCCAGATTATCGCACTACTCGTCACTTTAAACCGCATACACTCCTTGAAGTCTCGGCGCCCTTTGCACAATGGTCATTGCACCGGACTATTCCGAGATTAGTCATTCGAACTGCTCTAAGTGCTAGAGGACTCTGCATCTTTCTGTCAAAAAAATAATAATAATTGTACCGGCATTACCGGACAACTAGCAACCCTTTATTTCTCAGTTAATGTTTTTCTCAATGTCTTTATGTGTCAAAAGTGTTCTCTATCAATTGACTGTCTGTTGTCGTATGAGAGCGGCTCCAACTACCGGAGACAAATTCCTTGTGTGTTTTTTGGACATACTTGGCAAATAAAGATGATTCTGATTCTGATTCTGATATGTTGAAGTTTCGGCTCCATTACATTCCTCGCTCACGCACATTTTGGCAAAAATGACTGCAAGCTTCTCTGTTTCATCCACTGTTACATGATAAATTATGAATATCGTTCAGTATTGTTGTAATACACACTGAAAAGGAACTTTTCTCTAATGTTGCAGATGAGATGCACCTGTACTGTATATGAGATGTTAAAGTATATTTGTCTTATAGTCCAAATTTTAATTAGTTCTTTTTATTGCTGCTTTCTCCTCGAGGGAGCCCGTGTCTCCGCCCAGAACTCACGCCAGCCACTCCTCAACGTTGTCTCCTTTGATCGCCATGGGACGGGTGACTGATGGTGGCGGGGGGCCCGTGTCTAAACATGGTGGTCCCCTCATGCTGCGAGTGCCTCATCCTTCTCAGCCCTCAGACCAGTTCTACCAGGAGCAACAATCTGCGTACGACACGGCCCACCACCAGCCAAACTGTGAGTCTTCAAATACTGTATTTCCTCATATCGTGGCTGTTTTTTTTAAATAAAAGGAGATCCAAGTGTGTATTAGGGGTCGCTTTATTTTTATATTTATATCGTATAAAGTATTCATATTTTGATATTGGTAATCGGCGGCACTATGGGCGACTGGTTAGCATATCTGCCTCACAGTTCTGAGGACTCGGGTTCAAATCCGGCCTCGCCTGTGTGGAGTTTGTATGTTCTCCCCGAGCCTGCGTGGGTTTTCTCCGGGCACTCCGGTTTCCTCCCACATCCCAAAAACATGCATGTTAGGTTAATTGAATACTCTAAATTGCCCGTAGGTGTGAATGCGAGTCTGATATATTTGCATTTAATCGATTACAACTGTGTGTTTTCAAGTGCTTATTTAGGTACACTTTTTATTTCACTTTTATGTGCAATATATTTGAGTTGAACTATTGTTTAAGTGCAGTTTTTTTTCCTTTTCCTATATATAAGCGCAGTCTTAATGATCAAACTGCATAATATTACAGTAGCTTACAATAATATTGAATATACTCTAGGAATGAAACCTCTGCCTTGTTTCTGGTCAAGACTTGAGCCTACTATCTTACTGTTTTTAAATGTTGGTCATTACGATGGTATTTAATGACCCAAGTATTTTTGGAGGTGTAAAATGTTTTCGAACCACTGGTTTAAGCCTTAAAATCCCCTACAACACATGCTTCAAACACATTTAAACTTATTTAGATAAACGTTTTAAATACATTGTTAATGTATTTCAACCTAATTGTTTTTGTTTGTTTCACAGAAAATCTGTGATATAGTGGGATCGCAATAGGTGACCCATGAGATAGATTACAGTGTTACCACGATATAGGTTGACTGAAACCAGATTTTAAAACTGAAGAAAAGTTGTGATATCGATAAAATGTGGAGAAAATTAGGTTGGCTGGACAGAAGCAGATGGATCTTTAGTCTTGCAGCTCCCAGTGACCCCGAAAAGGGCTGCACATAATATTGTGGAGTTACCGCACATGAGAGTGGAAAGCAAATCACAGGAAAAGACGCCATCTCTGCATAACATTATTTTATTGCTTCAGGGAAGTCCTTCACAACATCTGAGTGACATGTGGGGGGACTCCACACTGAGGCTGGATGTGTTCCTCGGTATAGGGTGCTGCTGTTTTGATTAGCAACTATGATAAATTGGGCTCGCTGGCATCTATGAGCTGAAGTAATTACAGTTACCACATGGGTTTTTAAGCAACTAGAGAGGCGCTTATGTATTTTCTGGCAAGGAATTGAGGCAGTGGGCAGCATCGTGGACAAGTTCTTTAGCACGTCTACCCACCAGTTATGAAGTTCAGAGTTTCTCCTCTTCAGAGTTTGCCTGTTCTCCACGGGCTTGCATGGATTTTCCTCAGCTACTTCTTCCAAAAAAATATGCACAGTTAAGTTTATTTAGGACTCCAACTTGGGCATGGGTTTGAATATTGAGTGTGAAGGTTTGTTTGGCTATATGTGCCCTGTGATTGGCTGGTGACTCGTTCAGGGTGTACTCCAGCTGTTGCTCACAATCAGCTGGGATACGCTTCAGCTCACCTGCAGCTCTAATAAGGACGAGTGGTATAGAAAATAGATGGATGGATTTAAGTCAGCATCAAGTGGAGGATAGTATTTGAATAAATACAATAAATGCCTCAATCAAAATGCAATTTTTTGACGAGAAAGTTGAATATATTATTTTGTTCATCCTCCAGCAGGTTCCTACTACCCATCTACTCTCCATCCTTCACACAAACCCTGCATGGCTCGCTTCCTCAGATCTTCCAACGTCCCAGAATCCTTTCTGCCGCCGTCCTCCTTTCCCAGTGACCCTCAAATATCCCATCATCCCCCCTCCTCTTGTTCCACGGGATATCCACCTCATCCAACGAGGGACCGCATGGGACCTCCCATCTTCCACAACAACCCAGGGCAGCCTCAGTATGGACCTCTGGCCTCTGCCCATGGGGTTTATGCACCTCTCTATGACAGCAGAAGAGTGTGGAGGCCTCAGGTTGAGCTTTCTGTTCATTTTTTAAAATGTACAGGTGAAAATCTTGAATGTCTCCTCTTAGGTATTGACACATTTACTTATTTCCATTGCAGCTGTACAATAGAGAGGATGCGAGGAGTAATTCATTGCCTCCAGAGGTGCTGCATTCCTCTGTCTACCAGCCTCCACTCAGGGAGAGATTCAACTCGCTAGACAGCAACTACTACTCTGCCTCAGAGCACCGTACAGCACTGCACAGGGTGAGTGCAAATGTAGTACAAGTGATCCATTACGAATACAGAGCATTGCTCTGCTGAGATTATTTATTAAAATGTATTGTGTCTAGGATCCCCAAATCTGTATTCATGTTATTCTAGTTTTCAAACTTAAAAAAAAAAAATGTTCTTGAGTTTTTCTTCCTACGCCTTCATATGTCACCTCTACCTTCACTGCCAGTCGTGGAGCCCTCAACCTCCTCTGTATGAAGTCCATCCTCCTACTTGTACCTACCTAAATATGTCTGCCTCCCCCACTCCCTGCATTTTCACATCGTCTTTCTGCACCAGCACTGCTACTGCTGAAATATATTAATGTATTATTGAAAACAAGGACAATTGAACTCTGATTAAAGTGGAAAATAATAAGCATGCCACTTGCTGTAAATGTTGTTATCTCATATGCGACAAGAGCAAGCTTCAAGTGTTGCCACATCCATCAACTTTTAAAAATCACGCATTGAAATACTTTTTTTTAATTATTATTGTATTTGTGTTTTTCTTACTATTTAATATCATTTACAATGGTGACAGTAAAAGAAAAAAAAATAATTGTAAAATTTTTATGTTGATTGGGGCCAGTTGGGAGCCAGTTCTAGGGGGTTGTAACAAGTAAAAGTAGTTTGAGTAAAAGCATTGATTGTAATATTAGCCTTCATGCTCGTGGACACAGTTAGTGTGCAGATCCTTATTTGTTGCAGGTAGAGGACACATTAGCAAACACAAATATTACAATACTTACAATTTGGCAACATTCTAAACGGCTTGCTTACAGACACATTTTGGGGAAATAGGTAGCACACACAAGATTTACTTGGTTGTGTAATTTTGCACTTGATGGGTGGGTTGGCACTCCAGAGATCCAACTATTCGTACGAGCAATTAAAAAGTGCATTTTCCACAGTATTTCCCCTATAAGTTACTAATTATGTTTCTTTGTGGTATAAAGGGATACAATAAAAGTTACATTAAGTACATACAGTATACTGTACGGTATAGTGTCACAAAACCTGAATCAGACACAAATAACTCTTTATTTATTAACTTCCTTCTCACTTCACTTCACTTCCTTCACTCTGTATCCAATGTTGTTTTTAGGAGTACGGCCACGTTCCTCTGGTCTACGATGACCTGTTCCGACGTAAGCAAGAACAGTGGGTGCATCACCACCACCATCATCATCATCACAGCACCAGAAGGCCCTCCCAGCCCTCTGCCATCTTCAACATTGATTTCGGACCTGAGGTATGCAGCAAACCACAACCGCAGCATGGATTTCAATTACAAATCAGTACATGAAGCAGTAATACTTGTTGAGTTAACCTCTTTATGCGTAATTGAATTCCCCGCTCTGAGAGCATCTGCCTTGCCCGCATCCACTGTAATACTATGCGAGTGGGAGATAGTTGCTTAGGAACTGTGGATGATAATATCATGGCTCAACTGTGGGGTGCGTGGGTGCATGTGTGAGAGAAAAAGCGTCATTTGAGGCTTTAACAAGCAGCAACTGTGGAATTGTGCTGACTAAAGTTTTGCTAAACTGAGGGGAATATTTCCACTTATCCATACAGACAAATACTGTCCATCCTTGTAAGCTCTGCAGACTTTCTGTTGGTTTCTCCTAACTTGATGTTCCAATGAGCGCTTGTCTTTATACACGTTGAAAATACATAAGAACACCCAACAAAGTTGAACTTCAACATACAGTATATTGAACTCCGGTCCTCAGAACTGTGAGGCAGACGCTCTAACCAGTCGGTCACCGTGCCACATGCTAATGCTACATGCTAATGTTCATGTTTTTGCTAAAGAGTACATCCTAGCTGTGTCAGCTTTTCAACAACACATGTAGCTAAATAATAAAAAAAGAGAAACTTTGATGTTAATATATTTTTCTGATAATATGAGTAAAAGGGTTGCATTGGTTGGAGTAACACTCAATTAGAGCTGAAAACAAATAAAAACAAATGACAAATAGAAGAGAGACTTACCTAACGTCTACCTACCCATGGTCTACTAAGTCTTGTAACTCACTTTTTTTCTCTTCCTAAAAAGCAACCAAATAAAGCACAATAAAAGGTAATGGGTGAATTAGCAGGCGGCACGGTGGACGACTGGTTAGAGCGTCAGCCTCACAGTTCTGAGGACCCGGGTTCAATCCCCGGCCCCGCCTGTGTGGAGTTTGCATGTTCTCCCCGTGCCTGCGTGGGCTTTCTCCGGGCACTCCGGTTTCCTCCCACATCCCAAAAACATGCATGAATTGGAGACTCTAAATTACCCGTAGGTGTGTGAATGTGAGTGCGAATGGTTGTTTGTTTGTATGTGCCCTGCGATTGGCTGGCAACCAGTTCGGGGTGTACCCCGCCTCCTGCCCGATGATAGCTGGGATAGGCTCCAGCACGCTCGCGACCCTAGTGAGGAGAAGCGGCTCAGAAAATGGATGGATGGATGGTAAATCATAGAATAGCCAAATCGGGGATGTCATTTGACTTAGATATGGGAAAATGAACAAGTAATTATTCAAAGAATTATCTTTTTAAAATATTTGTAATGTGATGAGAGAATATTTGAATTTTCTGAGCTCCTATTTGGATGTCAGTGTTCAACAAGTAATTCCACATAATTATTAACAATTATGTCAGTTCCTGACTTCACTGCAGGCAGTGTGGGATCAGTTCGCACCCAGCGGTGATATGAACTGGTGACCAGTCCAGGGTTGTCTGCCTTTTGTTCGAAGTCAGCTGAGATGGCCTCCAGCTCACCCGTGACCGCTAACAGGATACGAAGTATAGAAAAGGGCTTGATGTCATCAATGATGACAATCACAAGATTTTTTTTGTCTCTTGCAGCATGTGGAGAGCAGTGCAGGTGCGTGTGTTGGGTGCTGCTTCAGAGGTGAGGAAAGCTTGGCGCGCTACACGCCGTGGTCCTGCGCCGCCACCATCGGGCCCTGTCACAGCCCTTTTGAGCCTGAGGTGCTCACGCAAGCTGCGTCTCACTCTGCCTTGGAGCAGTCGGTGAGTTTAGTTTAGTCTCACAGCCATGCCCCATTCTTGCAGGAATAAGGAAAATTAAAAGGAAATGAAGATGAGGAAGATCTACCTACCTACCTACCTAAGTAACAGGGAGGCTTTTCCAGCTGGTTGGTCTAATGATGTTAGCACTCTGAAATAGCCCTTCTCCTATTGGATGCGCCTTTTGCCATCACCATGATGCGGCGTTTTGGCTAAAAGCGCCCCCTTTCCTCTGATTGGTTGCATCCGTGTAGAAGACCCAACTCTCACTACTTGTGAGAGCACACGTTTGTTATGTTGACAGCGCTGGCTCAGGAGCGGAAAAGGAAGGCGGAGATCTTCGCTAGTGATGTAGATAAGCTTGAGAAATTCGAATGACCTGATTTCAGGCCTCTTGGCAGAAAAGCGTCTGGAACTTAGGACTGCATGGATGATTTTCATATTTCACGTTTACTGAGGCACCATAGAGACAATATTACAGAAGATAAAGATTTGTCCCCTTTAAGTGTGGCAGTGTTAATACATTTCCCACTAACTCTAACCCAACCTAATTCTAACCTTAACCCATCCTAAACCGCCCCAACCCTTGCCCTAAACCTAACCATAACAAACTTCTTTGTTTTTATTTCGTACAATTGTGATATGTTTGGGATGGTCATCTCGTTACATCTTGCGTAGCCCGTCACCCTTCCTGCGACACAGGAGCCAATCATGTTGCAGCGGGGCCTGTCCCGCCTGCAAACTATGTGCGAATCCTAATAACGCCAGCAGGACGCCACTCATGAATTTAACATTTTTCACTTAGAGAGTGGTTCGCGGCAAACGACAACCTTGTGCATGGCCCTGTGATGCGACACGCCTTTCCATTCTTGCCCTTGCAGCACTTACACAATGAATGGGTTTTTCGACGGCGTGCTGTGCATTGCTAAGTGCATTGTGAAAAGGCCTTACTGTACTGTATGTGGGAGATGGATTGCAAGAGACTGGACAAGACTGACATTTATGCTTTACTTGTTTGTACTGTAATTTGTTGACAGACCATGTCAATGCAATACAGAAAGAAAAAGACAGCACTGCATAGCACAAAGAAAACCAAAACCAAAAAAAAAAAGAAATGTGAACATAGGACATTCCTTAGGGAAAACTGTACATGCAGTGCTGTAGGAATTACAATGCAGTCTTCCTAAACTACGCCCATGATTGAGAACCTGGTCTACTAGTGTGGCTCCTATCTCATCGGCGACTGAGAAAAACTGTATAATCCATTATGTCTCAATTTCTTCAAGACGGAGCTAACTAACCAACATTATTTTGATGATAGGAATGTTAAATGAACCAAATTCCACATGCTCAACAAAATTCTTATACAAAAATTAAATTATACAGTTTCTTACTAAGCAGTTGGACGGCTGCAGCAGTGGCGGCAGTGGTGTTAGCAGCAACGGCGGTGTTAACAGCGGTGGCGTCACAAAGCGTTGGCTGCACTCGTTAGATCACTGCAGGCGCCTGAAAGAAGAGGACCCCATCATTCCTTTCAGCGAGGGACCCATCATCTCCAAGTGGGGGGCCATATCCAGGGCGTCCCGCTCGGGCTATCACACCACCGATCCTGTCCAAGCAACCGCTTGCCAGGGTGGCGCTAGTACCACGCCCATTAACTTTAAAGGTAAGCATGGACAACAAGTACTGAAAGTTTTGATGAGCTGGAGTGATCTGCTCATCTTTGAAGTACACACGTCCATTTTGTATGTCGCTTATCCTTATTAGGCTTACAGGTGAGCTGCAGCCAATCCCAGCTGACTTTGGGTGTAAAAAAGCACTTGAAGAAGGCTTAAATGTAATCATCAATTATCTGTAGGGCATTTCACCATGATGTCACACATACTACACTTCTGGGGGGGGGGGGGGGTCAAAAGCCCAAGCAATTTCTAATGGCAACACTAGTAAACAAACCCGAACATGTCATTTGACCAAGGCAGACCCATTGAGAAAACAGTGTAAATGGCTTGAATGATGATTTTAGCTTTCTTCTCTCCTGCCATACTTTGAATATGTGAATTATCAGTTGAAAAGACTGAGGTAAAATGCTTACAATTATGTCACGTGAGCCCCTCAAAATGGAGATATTCTGCATAAAATTGCTATAATTCATAAATGGTAAATCGAGTTTGTGATACCTCTTATATCAAGGCTAAAATTCTACACTTCAATCCCATGTTGATTGTTTTATTTCCGATCAATTGTGGTGGTGTATAAAGGCCAAAAAATAAAAACGCTGTAATTGTCAAAGTACGTCTGCACCTACAGTAACTGTGCTCCTTGATATTTTAGTGAAAATTCTGATTTGTATCATTATATTTTCCAGATTACAATTGCCACTTGGATCGTGATGAGTACAGGTGGAGCTCCAGGGGATCCAACTCTTCCAGCCACTCCAGTTTCCTAGAGAGGTACAACCAACATTCTATGTTTGCATATTTGTTAACTTATTTCCATGTATGTTTGACTGGTTCTGAAACAATGGAGACACATACTACTATACTGGTTGTGCGCAAAAAAAACTTAAATTGTGCACCACTGACACAGTTTTATTTTGTCACCATGCATTTGTTGTTTTAGTGAGCAGCTTTGTCAACATTCGTCAAGCGAGAAAATTGCATGTGATCTGCAAATCCACCAGACAGCCTTCAGCCAGGATCGGGACCTTGAGGAGAGTGAGCCAGGCACGGAACGGGACATTGAGCTTGAACTGTGCGCTCTGGACATAGAGGACTCGAACATCAAGTCTCAGGTAGAGCCTGAAAACCTACAGAAGATTGTTATTATCCAAATGTTCATACAAATACGGTGGAACCTCTCAAGTAAAACGCACACTATTTTGGTTCCAGTTTTTTTTTGGGCCAATGTTACCCATAGCAAATAATAGAAATTGTAACCCATTACTAACCCATCACATCACATTATTCACTAAAGAACAACACTAATTTGCTGTTTTTGTGCTCAGGCCAAAGCCATATCTAATATAAAAATAGTGTTTTGCATCAGGTCACTGATGGTGTAGTGGTGCACTCGCCTGACTTTGGTGCGGGCAGTGTGGGATCAGTTCCCACGCAGTAACAGTCTGAATGTGAGTGCGAATGGTTGTCTGTGTCTATATGTGCCCTGCGACTGACTGGCGGCCAGTTCAGGGTGTAGTCCGGCTTTCACCCGAAGTCAGCTGGGATAGGCCCCAGCGACCCTAACCAGGATAAGCGGTGTTTAAAATGGGTGGATGGGTTTTGTATCACAGGTCCGTGGAACTATGTTGAAGTGAGGGAAAGAGCTTTATCTAAGCAGTCCATAGTCTTGTCTAATAGAAAAAACAAAGTGCTCTGCTGTCATCTTGTGGCGACGATTGCCAATTACAAACCATTTTGGGTGTGCGTTAATTTCTCGGTTATTCTCAAACAATGAATTGTGTAACCACCATCATTAACTCTGATGACACGTGACATACACTTGACAAACTCTTGTAAATGGGAGGCAAGTCTCTTTGCGTAAAAAATAAAAACAGCCAAAGAATGCAGTGTATATTGGGTTTTTTTTTGTATCAGAGATTGTACCTTGCAGCCAGGACAGAGCTACGTGTAGGATTTGTGTGTGTGTGTGCGTGTGGTACCTTGACTCATGAGGGCCCCAACCTCTTGAGTTTTCCGAGTTACAAGCCGTCACTGGTAATCTTTTAGTTGCTCACTGTCTCCAATGGCATGTTCCGCGTTCCATTGTACTAGCGAACCTCTTTATTCTCGTGTCATTTTTGCCTTTCAGGTTTCTTTGGACGTGGCCACGCCATATTCCGAGGATGCCTCCCACCTCCTCCCACTCTCCTGCTCCTCTTCACTCCTGTCATCCCCGCTGGAGGAACAATACCATGCTGAGGACCCTTCAACGGATAAGATGGACACTTACCTGCTGAAAAAGATGGCCTTTAGGTGACTTGACATGTAACTTTAGCCTCAAGTGTGCAGACATCCTCTAAATTAGCTGTTATGTTTGAAAATATCACCTATTTGATTAGGCCTCACGCACGCACACACATACACACACACACACACACACACACATACGAGGAGGTGTTAAAGAATATCCCTGTCTTAGATCCCTGTCGGATCTAACCAAAGCAATTAGTTTCTATACTAAAGTCAAAAAATTTTGAGAATAAAGCCATAATGATGAATAAAAGTTGTAATATTTACAGGAATTTAATCCTCATATTACAGTGAAACCTAGATTCAAAACACTAATATGGAGAGGGGTCATCCTTTAAATCAGATTGTCCGTTAAATTGAAGCACTTTTTGGTGGCAAAAAAATACACCAGTTCAGTACAAAATTATTGTCTTGTACATTTTTCATGGGCTAAAAACACCCAGCACAGTACAAGATTATTGTGAATAAATATATATAAAAAAAGCTTCAAATGTTTGAAAAGTTTCAATGTTTATCCAAACTTACCTCACTGGTCCATGAAAGGGGTGATTTTGAGTTTCAACTGGACAATCTATTCCGTTAAATCGTGGTTCCACTGTTCTTGAAAAAAAGTTGTAATTTTTTACTTGGGAAAAAAATCATGACGAGGTAATTCTGTATCATGATTTAAAAACTCACAAGCATCCGGCAATATTATCGTAGTATTACGACAGTAAATTCAGGATTTTAAAAGAATTAGGTAATACTATAATTTTTTTTATTTTTTTTGCAATAGTATGACTTGCAAGTATCTTTTTTTGAAAAAATGAAACACTTTCTAATAATACTAAGAACCATTATTGTGAATTTTTTTTGAACTTTTTTCCCCACATTAAATTCCAACTTTTTCTTGTCGTATAACCATTTGGTTCTTGGAAAATGTCACCAAAATTATATATACTGAAATAACGATCATTTTATTTACAGTGTGAAATGTGGGCCTGTTTAGGTGAGCTCAACACTATTATTATTTTGTTTAAATGGCAACAGGTGGCTACACAAGTTAATTGGACCGCCTGCCTTCTAGTGGAAGAGCATTTAATTGTTCTGCATGTCAGTGTAATTTGCTGGCATAGATAGATGAACAAAGATGCATTGTTTGTCGTAAGCAGATCATGCTTTTCGGCCCAATTAAATGAAATAGGACAATTCCGCACCTGATAATCTCTCACTGGTGTAAGGTACTAGCGTAAGAATTTTTTAAAGTTCATTTTAATCCTACCATTGCTTGCCTGCTCCATTTCTTTCCATTTTTTCTTACTTCCAGAAAGTCGCTGTCTCCTGTAGGCTTGGTGTCAGGTGGTCTGGCCGTCGGCAAGCTGGTGCTGCGCACCGGAACGCCTCGACCGGGCGGCGACTCCTCTCCACGCTCTTGTCCCGAAACTCCCGGGGCGGAGATGCTGCTCAGTGGAAGCTAAGGGATATTTCAAATCACATCTTCACCCTCCACCCACACCTTGTCATGTAGTGATGCAGTTTACACACAGTTGATTCTGTTGTGGTTTAACACAGCAGTCCCCCATGTTAAAGCCATGTAAAGGCAAGTACTACAAATTTATAAGCATCTGTTTTTTTTTTCTTTATGTGCTATGAATGTAAAATTACCGTGCATACTTTGTGTATTGCTTGTGCCTTGGAAAAACATTGCATCCCCAAAGTTTTCCCATCTGTCATCTATACAGGCCTTCCATGTATTAGTGGTTTTATTTACAGTGGAACCTCCGAAGTCCAACACAGTCATTTGACTTTCAAGTTGTCCTAATATCGAAACAATTTTGCCATTGGAAATAACGCAAAATGAAATCATCTGTTTCAGGCTCAAACTCAAATTGTGCAATAAAACTACCGTAATATGAAGTAAAAACACTAGGCCTTTGCAGATTCCTAACAGACACAATGACAGCGAACAGGTCTAATTGGGAAGACTTACTTACTCATATTGTACTGAGGAGCCAGACCTTTTCTGGTTATTATGAAACATTTTTAAAAGACAAACAGCTCACATCCTGAAGACGCTCACTGAGCTGATGTCGCACACGATTTGCTGACTTTTGTTGTTTTTAACTTTTGAGGCATTTTCAAAGACATTTTGTTGGTTTTTTTCGAACATTTTGGTTGAACTCTAAATTCAACCACTTTTGGGGATTCCACTTTGGACGTTTCACTGTATCTTAATGCCACTGCTTTTGCTTTCTATCTACAGTATTGTAATGCTGCACGGCACATTTAGTTTTGCTCTCAGAGAGCGCAGATCATTTAGGACCTCAGTAGCTACAATGAGGATAAATGTTTATCCTTCATCCTAAAAACATGAATGTTAGCGTCACTGAAGACTCTAAATTGTCCATAGTTGTGAATATGAGTGTGAATACCATACGTTCCCTGCGATAGACTTGCAACCAGTCCAGGGTGTACAAATTTGACCCGTGTCTACTAAAATGGATTTTAGATTCACCAGCGTGTTAAATCACAGAAAATGGTGGTAATGGTGGGAAATCTTGAAATTGTTAACCTGTACATGCCATAAATAGACAGTGGTAACAGTTGTCAAGAGGCAGCTTGAAACAGTCGAAGAAATTCCTATGTTCCCGCCACATTTGCCCAGGTTCCCACAGAAATGTGCAACTGTTAGTCTCTGAAAGGTCACGGTGAATCTCGAAACAGTGAGAGTGTAAAACAGCATTTTAAGAATAACCATACAGTACATACCAAACGTAAGGAACAAAAGTCATACAGAGGGTCAGAGGGTGCCTTGACACAGGCACAAGATCTGCACCTGGAAAAACAAGTACTTGCAAAACTACACTTTCTATTTTCTCTCAAATGTTGATTAAGGATTAATCATTCATTTATTAATGTCAGACAGGCTATTAATATATTTTGAAATGAGCTGTAGCCCATAATTTGATATAGCCCAGTGGTTCTCAAAGTGTGTTTCAATTGCAGCTCCCTCTAGTGGTATGTGAAAGAATCACTGAATTAAATGTTTAAACTGCATAATGTTACAGTGGCTTAAACTTTTTCTAAATCCAGTGCAGTACACTTGTCAAGTACAGGTCAGTTGTATTTGACTTTTATGTTCAATAGATTTGCATGTAATCTTTTAAACTGTTTATTTTCAAACATTTACTCAGGTACAATTTCCATTGAACTTTTTGTGTGCACTACAATTTGATTGAATAGTTATTTAAGTACATCCATCCATTTTCCGTTCTGCTTATCCTCACTCGGGTCGCGGGCATGCTGGAGCTTATCCCAGCTGACTCTTGGCGAGAGGCGGGGTACACCCTGAACTGGTTGCCAGCCAATCACAGGGAACACATAAACAACCATTCGCATTTAAGTAATTTTTTTCCTATATTTAAGCACAGTGTTAATGGTAAAACTGTGCAAAATGTTACAGTGGCTTGCAATAATGCAAAATATCATTTGTAGGTATAACACGCTTCTGTTTTTTTATGAATGCTCACACTACTGTATTTTAATGTTGGTAGTGATGGTAGTATTTGTAGAGCCATGTATTTTTTGAGGTACTACTTGCTGTAAAAAGTTGAAGGACCACAGATACATAGACAATTACGAGGATGCTCTTGGCCGGTATAACTAGTATGTAGTATATAGTATAACTTAATTCTAATTGTGCTTCCTTCCACTTAAGTTTTGCAATGCAGAAATATTGGGAAACAATGAAGACATGATTATGCCATCAAGGTCCATATTTCATACAAACATGATGCAACACATTTGGTGGTTAGGGTTGAAATCTCAACCCCAGCAGCAGTGGGCAACAAATGTCTTCTCTATGCCAATACTCAAAAGTATCTGATAACATATGATGCTTTGAACCAGGCGCCACCAATGAAAAGCCAACGGCGCGGTCATGAGATCCCATTCCACAATGGTTAGTCATGGTTTGTGTGGTTAGTCATTGCTGCAATCGACACCAGAATTGAAATGTAATCAAGGAAATTAAGGGTGGAGATCCTTGGTGTTGTATATGACAGACTTAAAGGGGTGGTGAACCAAAGGCCCGTGGGCAATTCTAAATACAAACAACCTCAGAGGCACGGTTCTGAAAAAAAGCCCTGAAAAAAATGTAACCCACCTGAACGGATCCTTGTGTTTACTTGTGCTCCGTCCGTGTTTTGTTTGTGCATTTCGTGCACCGCTAACTTCTGTGAAGTTGTTTGTCTGAGTATTTTGTATCAGGACTGCAGTCACTATGTTCGATTTAATAGCGGTCATGGTGTCTTAAATATTTGCCGGTCATCCGATCTGCTTTAGTCAGTAATATGCTGTAACCCTCCATAATAGAACACATTGGTTCTTAGTGGTTGATGTGCATACATCCTCTCTATGTATGCATATAAGAGTCATATTTCGTCATGGAATATGAAAACAGCTTTGGAAACTAATAATGTGTACGTTTTTGTATGTCTGGGAAGTTCAGCTCTGTGAGCCACTGTTGCATTTGTTGACAACGCTATCCTGTGTACTGAGCAGTAGTCTATACACTGTAATCCAGGTAAATATCATCATTAAATCTTCATCAACTCATTTAATGAATGATTTGCAAGAACTCTTAGATTATCTTCCTGTTGTCAAGATTAGCTAGAGGTTTCCTCGGGGAGAAATTGTGTTGCTTTACTATTACAGTCATGATGTTAAATATTCTGTGGAAGTACCATATTTCCTCATAGTACCCATGGGAATTTTTCCTCAACAGCAGAGTACCAGGCGTCTATCGGGGGAAGTGTGTTTATTAACAGGGAGACCTCTATTCATACAACACGTTTATAATATTTTACTTGAATACTTATTCACAAATAATAAATGAACAAATAATCATGAAATTAAATGTAAAAATGTGTAATTAGTGTTTTTTTTAACGATAGGAATATAATTCATGTTATTTAAAAATTTGAAAATAATTGTTTTCTCCAATCCCTGATTTTTTTTTCTCACATCATTGTTGAAATGTTTACCAACTTTTACTTTGATAAGCTCAATGCTGCTCCACTTTCTTTCAACTGCACCTTAACGACACCTTTACAGATGCCACATCTAACATGGCACATGGTGATATCAGTCGTAGTAAAATAAATTACAGTCAACTAGTGGTACCGACCTACTGTTGTTTTTTTTTTCGATAAATGGTTTATTTCAAGGGTGAGAAACGTATGGTCCGACTGGTTCTTTAATCAGGCCCGCCGAGCATTTACATTATCATAAGTACTGTAATATTTTTGTGTTTTCTTGGTTTTTATTTATTTATTTAGTCATAAATAATGAGTTAGTTGATTTATTTTAACTAACACAATAGAATTGAATATTAATATAAGAATATTAGTAGAAGAAAAAGTACATTTACTGTAGATTTTACTTTTGATTAATTGGTTAGTTAATTATAATTAAATTCATTAAAAAATACAATTAAAATGACAATGTATTCATTATTTAATAAAATAAAAACAAATTTGCACACACAGTTTAACTATTTTCTTTATCTCGTCTATGAATGACCTGGCCCATGTGTCCCTTTTACAAAATCTAACGGGGCCCTTGAGCACAAGTACTTAGCCACTCAGATTTATTTGTCCACGTGAACGACATACCGCTCTTTGAGGAAATACTGTGTTTTCATGACAGATATTTTTTTGCCTGTTTTACTTCTCAGTATCATTGATGACTTTGTTTTGGGGTTTTTTTTTGGACAGTGCTGCATTTTAAACATGGCTTTAAGCTGTAAATTAAACTACCATTTCCTTTAAAAGAGTCTGGTTCACATGTAGTACCTAATGCGCTGCACTACTTCCTTGCCCTTTCACTTCCAGTCGATGCAGTGTAGGCACTCTCCTTCAAACGCCCCCGGCATCATCCTGCATTCATTCTTTGTCATGCATGCAGTATACAGTATTGTGGCTCTTGTGATGGCAGAGCAGTATCAATGTAGTTGTGATACAACACACACAAGCACGCAAACACAAACACGCGCGCGCACACACAACTCGCTGTAAGACTTCTGCACATGCCCACTGTGTGGCCACATCAGGTGCAGAAGTTTTCCCACGGCTTGTTTGGTCAATGATACTGGTTATTATTAATATTATTATTATTGGTTGTTGTGATTGTATGCTTTGTTTGATTCTAAGAATTTGTGTCTCTTAACTCTCGATGTATGGGGGGAAAGCCTGTTTGTTCATTGTGAAACATAAACAAATGAGCTGAAGTTTTTCTTTTACTCATGTCTGTATTAAGACGCTTTATTCGCAAATCTGTTGCTTAATCGAAAACTATTGAAGACATGGTACACATCAGTCATTTGATGAATTTATAGGCTTATTGATATAACCCGATCAAATTTGGTTGAATTTTAAAGTTATTGGGACAATTGTGTAATGTTTCAGAAGGAAGAAAATAAAAATCCTTTAGAGACAGCATAATGTATCATGTCCCCTCATTGAAATAATACAGTTATGTATTCCATTTATTTCCTTGGAAATGTCACTGTGTGAAAGATTTTCCCTTTTACCATAGACAAATGCTTGGCTTGACTAAAGTCCATGTGTATATGAAGATGGACTTTTAAATAATTAATTTCTCTAGCTATTGAGTGAGCAGCTGACTATTGTGTGAGTGAGTGTGTGTGTTTTCTTGTATTTTTATTGCATAACACACCGATGTTAAGCAACAAAGTAGAAAAGTACTTCTGTGTTGCACTGTGAGATGAGACTGGATGCATGCAACAATAAAGCGACAGTAAAGTTCATGTTTGTCATTTTTTTCTTTATTTTCAAATGCCATCACAAATTAAAACCTGAAGTTTATTTTTATATGGTAATTGGATACATCCGGGAAAAGGTTTGCAAAATACTTCATAAGTGTGCAATAATTTATGGTATGGTATGGTTGATTTTATTATCTGTTTTGTATACGCAGAGATTGGCATAACCAGGTGTCCGTGTGGGGGTGGGGGGCTCAGCTTTTTACCCTAAGTGCCCCTATGTGTGTGATGTGCCCCTTTGGTCTGCCAAAATACCCTTTTTCCGGAACGGAAAATATCGAACAGCACCCACCCCCACCCCCAAATATAACAATATAAAAACAACAACAATAATACAATCATGACTAAACCCCAAATCTTCTTCTCCATTCATATATAGTTTTTGTTGTTTGAGGTGGTTATGGATTAAAGAGGAGCTACTGTATGTATAAATCAGGGGTGTCCAAACTTTTTCTTCCAAGAGCCACGTACAGAAGGAGGCAAGGGTCACTTTGATATCTTTAATTTATTTAACACACTAAACCAATACTGTATATCAGTGTAGGAAAAGCTATGTGAAGCTATATTTATTTTTATCAATACTGTATATTTAAAAGAAACAAACCTGCTGGGTCGTAAAGCAAAAAGTCATGCTTTTTCAGGATTTTGGGGTGGCCACTGGGCAGGGGCCTGTATCTCACGAGAATACAACCACCCCTGCACTGATCAGCACCAGAATCACATTTCCACATTCAGAACCAAAACAAGAGCTTTATGTACTAAGTTGACCTTGGCTTCACATCTTACCGATTGATGTGTGATTGGTAAGAAAAAAATAAACTGAGGGATGGGAATGAACTTCTTCTCTTCTCCTGCATTGCCATTCACTGTAGAAAGTAAGTACTGTTGTACTATGCAGGTAAACCACACGAGCCGTAAAAATGGATGGCGGGCCAGAATTTGGTTATAAACGTATTAATGTATATGTATTGTATTAATAAAACACAAGGTAGCGCTAAATCCCAGCCTGCATCTGAGAGGAAGGGTCCTAAACAAAAGTACTACATTGAAAGTCAGGCTTAAAAAATGTAAAAATTCCTCTTGATACCTCTAGAATCCCTTTACAAAACACATTTGAGCTGATTAAATAGCAGTTATACACAGTTTAATTGATAAATATAACTCAGTGTGTCCTCTGCGTTTTGAATCTTACGCGTTCCCGTCTTCCACTATCTTCGGCTATTTTCGCTAAAAGCATTCACACTTATGTTATTCTACGACAAAATGTTATTATTGTTCTACTTTATTCTCCACACTTTTTCGGCGCACTACTCCTCCCGCATTTTTCATCCGATTTACACCGTTCCAACTTCAACGTGTCCCAAAAATGTATGCCTCGCGGGCCACATTTCCTACAATTCCACATTTTACACCCATTCCCAATGAGACATTCAACAAAATGCTTTCATATCATTCCCTTTCACGTTTAAAACATTCATCTCATTCAGAACACATTGCCATATTACTCACATTCCACATTTTTCACCCACATTTCACATTTTACTATGTTATAACACCAACATTCTCCCCCATTCCACTCTATTCTGCCTTGTTACCCACTGCTTCCACATTTCTTCACCATTCAAACCATTCCACTCACTACATGTTTTCCACTTCCCCACAGTCCCACATTACCCACATTCTGCACTGTGCAACACTAAAATACCCACATTTAACCCACAATAAACAAGTTCTACATTATTTAGCTACAGTTTCCTTATTTCTCAACCGATTCGCACCGTTTTAACTTCGACATGTTCAGCTCATTCAAACCAACCAGTGAACAACTCCCATTCCCCAAATTTCACAAAATTTCAAAACAAAACCCCGAAATTGGATATTTTTACACATTTTTCTTTAGTTTCCTTATTTCTCAACTGATTCGTATCCTTTCAACTTCTACATGTTCAGCTCATTCAAGCCAACCTGTGAACAACTCCAATTCCCAAAATTTCAAATAATCTCCAAATACAAACCCAAAATGTAACATTTTTTCCCACCAAAAATGTAACTTTTTTAACCAAACATTTCCTTCTTTTTGACCCAAATTTCCCATATTATGACACATCCTACATTATTCCCTCATCCTTCAACATTTCTCGACCGTTTGAAACCATTCTAACTTCTCACTGTTCAACTCGTTCCGCTTCATTCAATATCATTCCACATTATTCAACATCATTCTACATCATTCCACATGATTTCAATCAGCATTTCAGCATTCACGCGCAATTTCTCCAGAAATTGCACAGTCTAGTTCACAATGATTTATTGTGTGGCAGCTGGTTGTGCTAATGTTTCGGGCAGTGGCAAGAGCTTCTTTAGCTTTCCAAGTGATGAAGCCATACGCGACCGGTATATCCAGGAAAGTCAATCGGGGGAAGCTACCAGCTGGATTATTTGTGGCTGCCAAGCAAGTACAGATAACTTTCGAACCAGTGTGTTTTCAGAAACATTTAGGGGAAATAATTCGAACTAAGTTGAAACTAGCTGCGGTGCCAAAATTTTCCCTTCCACAATAGTGTCTTCAGCCGTCATGGTAAAGGGAGAAGCGATGCAGGAAGGAGGTGAGGACTTCTTTGCATGTACCTACAACTGCATTATTGGTGGTGATTATGCACTGAACAGTACCAATTGATTAAAATCATTTGCAGGTACAGTTTACACCAGATCGCCATTGTTTTTGCAACAGAATTAAATACACAATAATTATGATGCATTTATTTATATATCACCTTTAAAAACATGTTTACAAAGTGCACAAGCAGAAATACCAAAACGAACAAAGATACCAACTGTCATATGAGAATATCATAAAAAGGGGCATGTTCTGTCCATGACGGTAAATGGACTGCACTTATATAGCGCTTTATCTATACCATCACATTTACCCACTCACACACACACATCCATACACCAATCAGCAACTGCTGCCATGCAAGGAACTGCCAGGCCCACTGGGAGGGTTAGGGTTAGGGTTCAGTGTCTTACCCAAGGACACTTCGACATGCAGACAGTCAGAGCCAGGATTTGAACCGGTGACCCTTTCGTTACTGGACAACCCGCTCTACCAACTGGGCCACAGCCACAACTGATCTTCTTGGGAGGTGACCTTGAGGTCTACAGAGGTCTGGAGATGGGCCGGACAATCCTGTGCAAAGATATGCCTGGTACGGGTGTTCCTACAAGCTGAGCGAGAATGTGCTGTGAAGATGTATGTCATTACCGTTCGTAACCGTTCGCTGGCCAGGCACAAATTCCTTTGAGCTTTTTGGAATCAACGGAAGTCCTGCACCTTACCAGATGAGGACTTGTGCCGGCACCAGTTAAATGGCAAGGAGGAAAGCAGTTTAGGGAGTTAACACTCAAGTGTGTTTGGATTCGCCCCCACTCATTGAGTCCAATGACATCATGAGCGACAAGACATGAATCCCCTCTCCAGAGGTTGCCGACGCTGAATCCTCTCAGCTGCCTGAGCTCCCTTTGCTCTGCTTATGTTTGCTAGTCTTATGCTGACTTGTGGGCGGGATGGACATTTATGGTGCAGCAGGCAGCCAATCATATTGAAGCGGGTCGCTTTTAAGTCAAATGTTATTCATAACAATGATTGACACAGTTTTACAGCACTCTCTCTCTCACTCTCTCTCTCTCTCTCTCTCTCTCTCTCTCTTTCACACTCTCACTTCCCCCTCTCGCTCTCTCTCACGCAGGAGGAGGAGATTGCAGTGGGAAAAAAAGGCAACTTGCAACCATTAAAGCATGCACTCGTGCAAATGCAGCAAGATGAAATTTTTGATCGCACAAGCTGAAAAAAGGTAGCATATGCGACCAATTTGATCGCAGTCTCGAACCCTAATATATATATATATGGTAAATCTTGCAACTAATCAGATGCGTTGCATTGCATTACATTGTGACTTTATGTCAGACTGGGCAACAATATGGCGCACTCTCCTGTTACTTTCCAGATTTTATTTTATGCGGGTTTGCACTATGTGTGTGCCCACGAGTAGAGAGACAGAAGGCGTGAGGTGACAATCGTGTTATTAGGAAGGAATCCAACTTGTGTTTTTGGCAGGAATTAATGTGTTATTAGGAATCCAACTTGTGTTTTGGGCAGGACACGCCCTGCTGCAACATGATTTGCTCCTGCATCGTGGGAATGGTCATTTTGTTACATCTGCGTAGATGTAACAAAATGACCATTCCAAATATGTATCACATTTGTCCAAAATAAAAAAAAAAAGTTTGTTATGGTTATGTTTAGGGCAAGGGTTGGGCTAAAGGCGGTTTAGGATGGGTTAAGGGTTAGGGTTACTGGGATTCATATTAATGCCGCCAATCTTAAGTATAATACTGTAATTTTTTTTTCTGTCTGGGTGCTGTCAGGTGTGTTCTACCGGGATACAACAGCCAATCTTATTGCAGGGGCGCGTGTCCTGGAGCCAGTATTATTGGAGTGGGGCGCGCACATGATTGTCGCCTCACGCCTTCTGTCTCTGATTGGCTGTTTTTCCTGGAGCGAAGGGTTTCTTGCAAATCAAATTAGAGGCACAAGATTGGGCCAGAGAGGGTTTATTTTCCCCCCCCACATATCATTTTACTCATTTACTACAGCCAGGTCATAATGACATTTTTAAAAAATATGACGAAAACTTTTTTTTTTTTTAATTGTAAACTCTTATGTTGGAATAATTTTTTGGATCACGAAAACCTTGCATTTGAATAGGGGTGTGTCGACTTTTTATATCCGCTGCAACTGTGTCGCGCATGCGCGTTTGCGAGAGGCTGTAAGACGCGCAAGCGCAATGCCGGTGACAGTGGGTCGCTCCAGGCTTGTGTTTACAGCTCGCTCGGATGCTGGTCCCAGTAGTGCTTCCGACGAAACTGGCGAACTACAATGTTACGCCAAATGCCATTTGAGAACATATAACCTTCAGGGATGTAAAGGTAAACCGACGTTAATGCGCATGTGTGTTGACTGCTTCTCCAGTTTGCGGCAAACAAAGCATTTTGTCGCTGTGAACTGAGGTTAAGAGGCTAGCTTGTCAGTACACTGTACTGTAGTGGCCTGTATCCAGGATTTTCCTCCTGCCTCTCTACATACGCGACAATGTATCTCCAACAGCCTCGCGTGGGAGTCCAAATAAACACGGAGTAGCTTAGCAAACTGTTTCCCTCGAAGTCAACGAGGTTTAGCCGCTCTTTGAATGGACGGCCGCTCAGACGTGGCGGCTAACCTTACTCAGGTTGACGCTAACTAGTCTTAAGTTTAGAGTTTGACAATTCATCAGGAGAAATGCATCAAGATAGACTATCAATGTAAACGGAGTTTCAGTTTGGAATGAATTTTCCAGGCCGTGGGGGTATTTGCGTGCATCACTCGGGGTAGCAGGTTTGCTCGTGTACGGATTAAGTGGGGGCCAGAAAGCCAATTAATGTGTAGGCGTTAGCAGTAATGTGTGCTAACAAGGCGTGACGTCTACAAAAACATTGCATGAATCCACATGGCCTTCCTCTGTGTTTTGCTGGCACTGATAAATGATAGTGGGCTGGATGAATCCATGTTTTTCCTCCACCAGGTGTGTTTAGGCATGCATTTCCAGAGCTGATGTGCCCTTGAGCAAGTTGTTTGGCTTTCGTGAGACGGGGGGTGAAGTTGGAGGAGGTGACGATTTGAGGTGTGGTGTTTATTTAAGTTTTAGGAAGCTGTGATAATTCTAGGTAGTGCAGCTGTTCAGGTAGTTGACTTGTATGCAACCAGTCTGGGATCCTTTCCCACTCGATACCCCATTCACAAATGCAGATGGCTGGATGAATATAGGGGAGCAGCATGATGGTTAGTGGTAAGCACGTCTGCCTCACCGCTCCGAGGTTTGGGATTCGAGTCTCGGTTCCTGTTTAGAGTTTGCATGTCAAATGTGGATCAGCACTAGAGGGGAATTTTAAAAATGTTTCTACCGCTTCCAACCAATCAAGATTGCCATAATAAATGATACATTTCAGGGTCCGAAATACTCAACATTGTTTTTTGTGTACCAATGATTGCTATAGAAAATGAGTTTTATATCGCAATTGATGAGATTTGTGTAGTAATTTTTCAATGTGTTTTTTTGGGCAGCAATTTGAATAAAAGTAGTAATTTTTCAATGTGTTTTTTTTGGGCAGCAATTTGAATAAAAGTTACACTAAATACTAAATACTGTTCGCCCCCTTTTGGCAATAACTTTGTACCTTTGGATTATTTTGTCACTTTGTGACATTTAAAATGTCAGAAAAGGAATAAAACCAATCTTTTTCACCCAATCTCGATCAGCTGAAATTCATGTGATCAACCCTGTTTTTCAATCACGTGATCGGATCGGGACATCCGTATTCTATTCAGTACAATCAGAAGATGTGTTTGAATGAATTGTTTGTGAATGACACAGCACTTATCCGAATGTCCATGTAAAGGTTGGTGCATCATTATTTTTTTTTTTATTATTAGGCTTTCCATTTTGCATGAGAGCCATTTCTAGTCATGTGAGATGTTTGTTGGTTATACATGTAGCCTGGTGATCTCCATTGCCTCCCAAACAGATCGACGTGTGTTTTAGGGTGTGTGCTTCCTTCATTTGTACAATGAATTGTTTGGCCATTCTCTTTGGGTGCCCTTTCTCTCTGTACAGCATGTGTGCTGCTACTACTGTCTCACTTATTTTTGGTCACTATTATCCTTTTCTGTATGTATTTCACAGTTGAAAGTGGAAAGGGGGCTGTGTTTCAAGCCTGATTGCTCTCAGTCTGCTTCTTCCTCTCTGTTGTGAGGCACTCGCAGGGCTCAGATGGCAGCCACGAACAGCCTGTTCAGCTGCACAGTGGTGGTCACATAACAAAAAGGTGGATGTTTCCTCGCATGCACATGAGCCCCACTTTCACCAAGCTGTATAGCCTTTTTCACTTGTGACATAACTGATCTGTAGCAACTATATCCTTTTGGCACCTTTTATTTGTAATTAAAGAAAAGCAGATTTCCTTTTTTTCCCCATGTTCTAAAATACCGAGTTGCATTACTATGATGGTTCTGAAGTGAAACATTTAATGCCTACATCAGATTACAGCATTTTAGCCCCAATATTGGTCCAATTAGCTATCGCGGGCGATTTCCCAGGTCAGGCCTGATATATTTTGTAGGGAGCGACAAAACTTCTTGTAGTTTGACATAAACCACGACTAACGATTTGGCCCTACGATAGCACTGCGACTCCAAAATGAAAATTCTAGCATGTTTGATTATTTTATTTTTTTAATTTAATAAAAATTTTTTTGGGTGGGAGGTATCTTCCGTGTAGTGTGACATATCAATGACAACTCTCCGACAGCGTACCTTGACATCGATGAATAGGATTGTACATGACCTATTTTACTGCCTCCACTGCTCTTCTCACAAATAATGTTAAATTTGCACTATTTATGTTAAGGTTTTAGGGCAAGCGATGCCGTTTGAATCGTCACCGTAATTTTGTTGCGTCAACTTGGAGAACCCCATGGAATTTTATGAGTTTATTGTTTGATATTTTTAACTGAAACTTGTCACCCATTCGGAGAAGGGCTTCTCTGAGTAGCAGACGAAATTAAGGGATAGAGGCAGGGCAGGACAATATGCCCCCCCCCCCCCCCAAAAAAAAGATTATTTATTTTTATATTGTCCGATATCGAGTCTTACCATACATCGAGTATTTTTTTAAAGAATTGTTTTTACTAGAGAGTAGTAGTCTAACCTGAATCACTATTTTGACTTTTTGTCTGAAAAAAAAGAAACAAGACTTTGAATATAGACAACAATTATGTCTCAGCCTTGGTTGTGAGCTGACTGAATATGTGAACTTGTACGGGGAAAATCAGACCTGCTTCTGGCGCTTACATCACAGCTCAAGTAGGTTTAAGATCTGTTAAAAACTATCAGAAAAGATGCCTAAAATAATTACTGTCTATTTTGGGGGGTAATTCTTTCTGCAGACAATGTTTTTAAGTCCAGAACTATGGCATAAGTACCAATGTTCACAGCATTAATTATAGGGATACTTTAAATGTTAATTCTAACACAAGTGTAAAGGGAAGTTAACCGATAAAAGATGTCAAAACAATGAAACAGACTATCTGAAATTTGATGACAAGAGACAAACTGTGTTGAGTACAAAGTCTTTAAATGTGAAACTGTCACAGTTGTTTTTTTTTCTTTTATTTTTTTTGGTAAACTGTGGGCCTGTGAAGCCCTTTGAGACTATTTTGTGATTAATGGCTACACAAATACAATTTACCTGACTTGAATCTGCTTATTTCACATAACTACAGGTGTATATTCTTCTGTTCTCAAGTTCTTCCCTTCACAATAGTGTAGTGCACTGTTGCAAACAGAACTGAACTCAAACCGTTTAGTTTTTTTACACATGACTTCTTCAAATTCTGATTATATTTGTTTTAGATAGATTCAACATTCTGAATATGGTCACTCTCATTCATTTGCTCCCAAACCTGCAACAACACAACATAAACGTAGCTTCAGTTATCTCCCAGCTTGGCTCGCACTTGAAGAGTCTAGATACTACACTTATGTTTGTCTCTCCATTAAAACGGTTGAAGTATCCAGACAAGTGCCAGAATGTAGATCTCTCTTTGACACATTGCTGTGATAGTAACTCGGCCATAAGAAAGGTGTAATAGCCACCTTTTGACTGAGCTCTTGTTTAATTTAGACGTAGTTACGTTTACCACCTCAGAAGCAGGGTTATCGACATCACGTTGTGTGTGTGATTTACTTCTGGCTTTAGATACTAACAACTTGAACTAGCTCCAGGGTGTAAATTGTGAGGTTTGTGTATGTATAGTAGTGCGTACTGTCGTTAAAGGACAGTGCAGCTTGGCAGGAGTGGCTAAGGTTGATGCTGATGCTAATGCTAGCCAGCCCGCAGTGACAAGGCGTTCTTTGTAGCCATGTCAGAGTTGCCAGTTAATGTTGTGTAGGTTCTCTGTGTGCTTAATGTTCTTCCTCTTGTCTTTGCAATTCAACTGAGATAGTACCCATTTGTAAACCTAGCAGGTTCAGTTCCCAGTTTTGGGGTACCATCTGAAAAGCTTTAACTGGTCGGATTATACTGTATGCCTGTCACTCTAAAATTGTCTCTCCATGCAAAATGTGTCTTACTTTTGCAATCTGTGCTTTTAAAGCCAACTTGTATTGTTATGAATAACAAGAGCAATCAGTGCTATATTCCTCCCTCTTTTGCTGCTAGTGTCATACTATAGGTCAGTGAAAGAATGCATAACATCTGATCATATTGTGGGTGTTCTGATCGAAACATTTACATCAGTGATTCTCAACCAGTGTGCCGGGGCACATTAGTGTGCCATGAGGACTCATCAGGTGTGCCATGGGAAATTATAAAATTTTACGTAATTTATTTACAAGAAATAATGTATCTTTGTTCATCTATGAACAGGTATTTTGACCGACAGAACAAATAAATTATCTTCTATCAGATGACAGGAAGTACATACAGTAATTAACGTATCCACTTTTTGTGACATTTTTGTTTGCTGGTGTGCTGTGAGATTTTTCAATTGTAAAATATGTGCCTTGGCTCCATAAAGGTTGGAAATCACTGATTTACATTTAAATGGTAGTAACCTGTGCTTTGTGATTGACTGGCGACGAGGTCTTGGTAATCTGCAAAGATTGAAGAGAGGCAACTGTACTCTTCTTGTTTGTTGAATTTTTTTTTTTTTTTCTTGTTTTCTGAAAAAGAAAAAAAATGACTGAGGCTAACAACTTGTTTCTTAATTCTTGATACCCAGACTAATTGAACCAGTAGTAGCAATGAACAATATCACTTACGGAAAGTGTGGAAAAATAAGTGTAAAATCAAAATGTTAACATGTTGTCACTTTCTAACCACTGTTCTGCATCGCAGCATCTGATAAAATCACCACACACACGTCATTTAAAGCCAGTGGTTGCTGGAGATTTTAGCTGTCTTCACATAGAAAATATATCCATCCATCCATCAATTTTCTGTCCCGCCTATCCTCACTAGGGTTGCGGGCGTGCTGGAGCCTATCCCAGCTATCTTTGGGGGAGAGGCGGGGTACACCCTGAACTGGTCGCCAGCCAATCGCAGGGCACATAGAAACAAACAACCAGTCGCACTCACATTCACATCTATGGGCAGTTTAGAGTCTTCAATCAACCTACCACGCATGCTTTTGGGATGTGGGAGGAAAACGGAGTACCCGGAGAAAACTCACGCAGGCATGGGGAGAACATGGAAACTCCACACAGGCGGGACTGGGATTTGAACCCCGGTCCTCAGAACTGTGAGGCAGATGTGCTAACCAGTCTGCCACCATAGAAAATATATCCATCCATCCATTTTCTGAGCCGCTTCTCCTCACTAGGGTCGTATATATTTAGAAAAATATTATAGCAGCAAAAAATAAACACAATATTAAACATTTGATAATTGCACACGCATACGTTTCCTTGCTTGCATCACCACGATGTTGCATTGCATCAAACTGTTTTGCCCTATCATCTGTTTAGCTCAGGCTCAATTGTATGGAGTTTTCGGAGCCGCACTAAAATTACTACACTATTAGAATAAAGTTGTAAACTTACGAGGAAAAAAAAGCATCCATTCCTAGACGGCCTATTTACTCAAAGACACTACTCATTGATTCATCACCTCATGAATATCTCCCGTTTCTTTTTTTTACTATAGCACATTTTTTTTTCCTTTTTCCAGGTGATTTTGCACATCATCTCCCACTGCTTCTTCCTCTTCCTCCTCTTCGCCTCTTCCATTCATGAGCAAAGTGGCTGAGTGTAAGAGCGACAACCATGGATGACAAGGGCTCAGTGGGGAAGATTAGCGTGTCGTCGGACTCTGTGTCCACTCTCAACAGTGAGGACTTTGTCCTCGTGTCCCGGCTGGGGGACGAGACGCCGTCGTCCACTAATAATGGTAGTGATGATGAAAAGACAGGATTGAAGGTAAGGATGGTGAGGCTCAGGTATGGATGCACCAGGAAACATTGAATGGCAGGCTTTTATTTTTGTTTCACTTAAAGGGGACATATTATGGAAAACGGACTTTTTAATTGAATGCTCAGGGGAGTTGTTGCGGTGGATTGGTGTTTTTTTTTTTTTTTTTTTTGCGCAGGATCCCGAGATGGATCCCTACACTAATTGACAAATTGATGAAGTACAGTGTATTAAGTGCTACCTCTACAAATAAAAAATGTTTTTGTCTCCACACTCTGGACTCTGCTTTCACAAGCCCTAGCTCCAACCCCACTTTCATGGTGACGAAAGCAGGACCCGCCATTGGCCTAGCATGATTATGTATGGGGCATAGCCACTCAGCCACTCACTTGCATTAGACAGAGCACAAAATCAGTCTAATTTAAGCAGAACAAAAAATGTGTGCAAAGTTTACTACAATTTATTACATATCCAGTATTCAACAAAGACTTATTGTTATGAAGATGTGAAAAATGCATAATATGTCTCCTTTAAGTTACATGTAGAGGTCTACTTAAGAACTTTCCAGAGCATCCTCATACTCCGTCTTTTTCCATCTTGATAGTATGCTAAAATTACACATCAGTAGTGGCAAATATTTTTTTCATTTATCACTCCTTCTTTTTCACATTAGCTATTGACACACTAACCATCCAGCTAACCATTTGGCATTTCACTTTTTCCACACACCAACACTTATTTTCTTACCCTTATTTATGTTACATGTGTATTGGGAGTCATTCACCTGAGTGTTGATTAATCACGTCTTGAAGCAATTGAGACAAGATGGAATGCATTACTTGGTTAACTACCGGTAATTTATTTTCAACTAAATTGCTGTCTAAAGAAATCCAACAATAATGCATCGGCTATGAAAAGCTGAATTACACCTAGGAAAATCTCCACTATGGTATAACCCATCCTCGCAGCCTTATTCCGGTCAATGGCATTGAAACAAGAGTTCAAAACGTTCAGAGAGATACTAGCAAAAATAAATTAAATTCACTTTTCCCAAAAGATGATCAAAGAAATATAGTCAGATGTCTACCTAATTGTCAATATCTGTGGCTGTTGGAAATCCGTACAAGCTGATTGATCATGACTTAATTTGCTAAGGAGCTTATGCTGACATTGTTCTTTATTTGTTAGTTGTTGGTGTTGACGTAAGCATATTTGGATGCTAAATATCCAGTTACAATTGCCAGCCCCAACAGTTTTTTCTGACCAGATTGTGAATGATAAATCACTCTTAACACACACATGGTAACACATCAAATAGTACCTAGTCAGGATAATGGTACCCTTTGCTGACTTTGATTGGAAGGGGGATGCTCAAATGTGGTGACTATCAGTGAGTGTGTACTCCCCTTCAAGAAATATATTTTGTAAAATTGCATGAATTATTTGAGGGATAGTTTGCTGTATTTCTTAGTATATAGTGCTTAAATATAAATAAGTGAAGACATATCTGTGATAGCGTTCAATTTTTGGTCCGGGTCGTAATAAGATTGTTCGGCCTTGGAGATTTGTTCCCTACTGAGGGGCGTCTTTACCATATGAACTGTCGTTCTCCTGTTTCCATTAAAGGCCTTGAGACTGCATGGACAAGTGATTGACACAGTCACCAAAAAAAAAAAAAAAACTGAGAAAGGAGAATGTGTAGAGAAGTAATAATAAAGTAAAGATTACTCTTCGTCATGTGAATCTCCGTATTAATTACATTAGCATGAGGTACAGTGGTCAACTATGCTGTATGCCTCATAGCACATTGCGGCCTTCTGCTGTTCAGTCACTTCAGTGTGCAAGTTCTTTTTCTGTGACAAGGGTGTGTCGTGTCATAAAGAGAGCGAGGACTTTGTGAGGAACTGCAGCAGGCAGGCACCATCTTGTGTGTGTCCCATAGGGGTTCGGGTTACCCACACTTCTCCTGTCGCTCCTTTTCCTCACATTTTTGACTATCATTACATTGACTGTGTAGATTTAATTGACCCAATCACATTTCCTCCTGGTCACTATTTCCTGCCTGTGACCACTTCTAAACCTCGGCAAAAGTGTTTATGACAAGATACCAGAAGATGGCGCCACCAGAACATGAAAATTGTGTAGACTCAGACAAGCCGACGAGAGTCAATGCAAGAGCTGTATGAAGGACAACAGTCCTTGTTTTTTTATTTTTTATTATTGATACCATCGGAGAGGTATTAATTTAACCATGTTTTTATTCAAGTGGTGGTGGGTTTCAGTGTTGTATAACAGTACTATAGCATACTTAACTGTCAATATTTTGGTTACCTTATTTAGCTACGTGGGAGTGACAAAATATTAGAAACACCACTTGGGCATAGTTCTAGTTCACTATAACAACATTGAAATATTTTTCTGTCTTATGCCATTCTCATAAAGAGGGAATTGCTAACTAATAAACTAATAAAACAAATACAGCACAGCACAAATATTGAAAATTAAGTGAGAGAAATTCAGCACGGTTCCAATTTCTTAGACTACCTTAAAATGGCAAGAAGAGAAATAAAAGGACAGACTTGACATTGTACAGTTTGTTGTATTTGTAATTTATTTTATTTTATTTATTTTTAAACTTTGCTTTGTTTCTGTAGCCAAGCCGGCATTGCTAATGAGAATCTTTCTCAATTACCCTACCTGATAAATAAAGGTTAAATATAATAAATACAGCAATAAAAAAAATTATGCCAAAAAACACATTTACATGAATCTCGTACATGTGCTTAGGAAGAAAGCATTTTGTCGAGAAGCTGGATGAAATTGAATATACAGGAATTAATGTATTTTTAGTCAGTATGACATCAGTAGAAAACTCCACTCTCCAAAGTCATGAGGAAGTAGCCTGCTAACTAACAAAGAGATGGACAAACCAACATAAATGCAACATCCATGATTTTTGTTCTCCTGCTTTGATGGTTCAGCCTTGGTGGAGGTCTATGTTCAACTGACTGACCTTGTTACACTGTATGTCGTCATTATAAAATTGCTCATGCAACAAATATAATGGTGTGAAAGACATTTGCACAGTACTGAATAGTTCCTGTTTTTGTCGTATGAGTCATGATGGAACGTTTCACCACACTCCTGAATCAGATATGGTCCAATCCTGTTGTCTTGCATAAGTAGCCTGCTAAAGCGGGGTACACACATACCAAATTTTAACATCTTAACTGATTTTTAAGACATGATAGACCCCCCACATGAAGAAAAAAAATTGTTCTTACAGTGTATGGTATACTTGAGCTGACCACCCCATCGCACCACACAAAATGTGTCCACTGACCATCGCAAGTCTCAATTACGAAGAAGAAAGAGTAGTAATAGTAGATTAAATGGAAGAAGCTAGGCTAACTGTTAGCTTATCTGGCAACTAGGTCACAGTTGCAAAATCAGGATAATCTTTCAGAAACATACGATAATCGATTCTTTGCCGACTTTGATCGGATGGGAGGGAAAATGCTCAAATTGGACCGATGGTCAGTATGTGTGTACTCCTTAACATTTGGATGGGCAAACGAACAACAACAAGAAATATGGTGCCCATTTAGATTTACTTAATGATCTGTGTGTTAAGTCCATTCATTGATGTCTATAAAGACTTGACTATTTTATTTTAGTTGTCAACTTCATTAAATAGCGTTGCAAATTATGGTCTGGGGATTACGTTAACAAGCTGGATTTTGGTTGTTTGCACTCTTAAGTTACTTGCAAGGTAGTCAAGAAGACGGACCTCGGCTATTATTTGAAGGGGTATAATAGAATTCAGAGGCAATGTTCACATTTAATTTAAGTCAAAGGTTATTGTGGTGGTAGCGCGTTAAGGTGGTGGTTTGACTGCACATCGTTTGCGACAACTGGGTGGAAATCACCTCATTCACTTGTTCATCTCGACATCACAATTTGGTTTTCACCAGCACAATCTCTCCACTGCCCATGTCAGAGAGGAGTCAGTCTGTCTAAACTTGTTGTCTGTTATGCAGGTAATTTCTGAGGAAGGGGTCAGCTTTAAGGTCAGTCTCTTTGCTCACTCTCTTTGCTTTTCTCCTTCCTCTTCCTGTATCAATTTGCCGCTTGTGTCTCTCTCTTGCTGTAATGTGATCCCATGGTGTCTGTCTGTGATTTGTGCTTGTATATTTGCTGGCTGTTGAGTGACGCACCTAGTCGGTCGCTGCCTTGCTTTAGCCAGACAGCGTTAGACATTCCCAAATGTAGTGTTGCCTGAACATTAGCACAGGCTTTTTAGCACTACCTGTGTCAATACAATGTCCAAAACTTACGATAGACCAGTGATCCCCAACCACCAGGTACTGGTCTGTGGACCATTTGCTACCTGGCAATTTCAATATTATTTTGACTAATGACCTTTACATTGGACTGGAATTGTGTACCTTGTATTTCTTTATTTCAATTCCTTGATTTGTGTATGCTGTGCAAGAAGATTTGAAGAATGTGGATTGCAATGTTTGAATAACTATTGCTATAACATCAACCTACTTTGTGATTCCCACCTATATTGTGTGGCACATTTTCATAGTAGGGATGGGCATAATGATAGATTAATTAAGCCTTAAAAAATCTATCTGTGTATATTCGTGTAGCTGTATTGAAGCTACTGAGGAAATATTGAGTACAGTACAGCGTGTCCTTGGTTTACGACTGTGTTCAGTTTCCTATGATGGTGACTTCATCTGAATTTGCACGTAAGACGCTATGCGTATTCTGTCACAAACCTACACTAACGCAGTAGTGAAGTCCAATACATGTATGAAACCCCCTTCTAGGCTATAAATATAAAATCATTTTCAAATGAAAAACAGTAAGTATGGCAGTAACTGAGCGTGCCTTCTTTTGCCAACAATGTATTCTTACACCTTTTGCGCAAACTATTTCATTGCTCGTCGTTTGTAACTTTGTAACATTGTGCGTTTCAATCGTTGTAAACTGAGGAGCCCTGTACTTGGCTATGAGTTACCCCCAGAGGCTCTGTTCATGACGGAAAGTATTCAGACCCCCTTAAAGTTTTCACTGTTTGTTATATTGCAACCATTTGCTGAAATCATTTAAGTTCATTTTTTTCCTCATTAATGGATAAACAGCACTCCATATTAACAGAAAATGGAATTGTTGAAATGTTTGCAGATTTATTAAAAAAGAAAAACTGAAATATCACACAGCCATAAGTATTCAGACCCTTTGCTGTGACACTCATATATTTAACTCTGGTGCTGTCCATTTCTTCTAGCCATCCTTGAGATGGTTCTACTCCTTCATTGGAGTCCAGCTGTGTTTGATCATACTGATTGGACTTGATTAGGAAAGCCACACACCTGTCTATATAGGACCCTACAGCTCACAGTGCATGTCAGATCAAATGAGAATCAGATCTGGCCGAGGTTACAAAAACATTTCTGCTGCACTTAAGGTTCCTAAGATCACAGTGGCCTCCGTAATCCTTAACTGGTGCGCACCTTTTCCAACCACGACTAATTTGCTAGTGCAACAGTGCCCTTTTCAGTTTGATTCTTTTCAGCCTTCAGACTATAATTTTGGTCCTTTTTCTTTTTTCACATGCAGTTAGCGGTTTGTATAACTTGCATAATGCACTTACTGACTTATTAATCACTAAAATGGAATAAAGAGGATGCTTGCTGTAAGTAGTCAAAAAGGTTTCTTGTTCACATGGCGATCACTTGATGGATATGAGTCCAAGAATATAGTGAGCAGCCGGGCCAGGGCAAGGTTACATAAGGAGGACATTGTAATGCACTTATGTTGAATTCCTTATCAGTACCATGGTGGGATCACCAAATATTAAAATATTGTTTTGCAGGCATGGCTTCAGTGATATTTATCAGTTCTTGTGTGTTCAGTAACACCTGGTTGTCCCTAAATGTATCACTTTATTTTGCGTGTCCACTGTGTGTGTGTGTGTGTGTGTGTGTGTGTGTGTGTTAGATTGTGGGAAATGGCAGTGAACAGCAACTCCAAAAGGAGCTAGAGGACGTCCTCATGGAGCCGTCATTGGCCGACGCCAGGCCGGGGGCCCTGGTGGGTGCCGGGGATCTCGGCCTCCCGCCCACCACAGCATCACTCGTAGCACCAGGCACTGATCCCCTCAGTGCACCGCCACACAAGGTGGCAATGGTGCTTCCTGTTCAGACGGCTCAGGAGAGCGAGCTGAATGAGCGGTCATATCGAGGTGAGTGGTCAAGCCAGGTATTATAATTATAATCCATCCATCCATTGTCCGTACCACTTATCCTCACTAGGGTTGCGGGCGTGCTGAAGCCTAACCCAGCTATCTTTGGGCGAGAAGCAGGGTACACCCTGAACTGGTCGCCAGCCAATCGCAGGGCACAGATAAACAAACAACCGTTCAGACTCACATTCACACCTACGGGCAATTTAGAGTCTTTTTGTGTTCAACTAACACCTTCATATTGTGATTAAGTGGAAAAAATACAATTGTGCTGAAGCATCTGCCAAGAAAAATAATTTACTGTATAACACAATGTGTATTCTTGTTTGGTGCAGATTTTAAAGATGCCATATTTTACCAAACCAACTTTTTCTAGCCATTGGGATGTTATATTGGCTCTATGGTGCCTCAGTAAATGTAAAATATGAATGAAAATCCTCCATGCATTCCTGATTTCCAGACGTTTTTCTGCCAAGAGGCCTGAAATCAGGTCATTTGAATTTCTCAAGCTTATCTACGTTGCTAGCGAAGATCTCCGCCTACCTATCCCCGAGCCAGCGCTGTCAACATAACAAACACGTGTGGTCTCATAAGTGGGTCTTCTGCACGGAGTCAGAGGGCCCTTTTCTGGACACCTGTATAACAAAACCAAGGTGTTTTTTTTTTTTTTTTTAATATATATAAATGAAGTTGACACCGATACTAAGTCCATGTTAGAGAGTCAGTCTGTGGAGGTCTAAATTGCCAAAATATGGGACCTTTAAGTACGGTAGTTTGACATAATAAATGCTGCAACCTGCAAGCTTTAAAAACTGTTTCAAACATGTTTTATGTCACAAATAAAAAAATATGATTGCAAAAAAAACAAATCTTGATTTAATACTGAGCCCTAATCGCCTGCTTCTTGTAGCTGTACTTATTTTATGAGAGATATTCAATTTGATTGGAGGAACCTTGAGAAGCTCCTAAAAAGTTTTTAATTTGACTTCCTTAAATATGTAGATGGGTAAAGATTGTGCATTTCTAAGTAGTCTACCCTACAGGCAAAGTTACATCCAGTTTTTTTGATGAATGGAACTCCCTCTCTCCTTCCTTTGTTTGATTTCCTCTGTCAAGCTAGTCTTAGTCTTGTACAGTGCAGTGACCAACATTCTAGCTACAATTTAAAAAAGAAAATATATATATTTTTGTCGGGAGCCTTGGTATTTTTCCAAGGATGTTCTGATTGAATTTTGGTAAGAATTCATACGTTGATGACATACTAAAAATATGTAAAAATGAAACTGGAATAGCACTCGGTAGACCTCAACTGTCTGCAATGGTTAAACTGTTAACAAAAGTAGGAGGTAAAGTTTGATCCATGTCCAGCATTCCATCTTCATTCCAAGAGCAGTCAACGTCAATACCAGGGCTGCTTACTCATTGATATTGTAAATGTTAAGTCTTGGTGGAGGTCTTAGTTTTACATTATGTTCTTACCATTCATGGTGTTCTGTTACTGAGCCTGTTTCCTTCTCCTGTATCATCACCTTATTTTTTTCTATGTACAAGCAAGTCAGTTTATGCCCCCGGAGATTAATCTGCAGGTCTGAAATTACCTGATCAAAGTAGAACTCATGGAAAATCTCATGGTTTCTACTTCACAGGAGATGAATCGTCGTCAGACGGCAGCCCTGGTAGTCCCATCCCAGATGACGACAGCGTAGTCTTCAGCCAGCTGACCTATCTTGGGTGCGCCTCGGTCAACGCCCCCCGCAGTGAGGTGGAGGCCCTCCGTATGATGAGCATCCTCAGGGGGCAGTGCCAGCTCCCCTTGGATGTCACGCTCTCTGTACCTGGCGTTTCGGAAGGCACTGTCAGGTAATTGGAGCAATTGTAGCCTTGTTTTTTTTTTTTTTTTTTTTTTTTTTTTTTAAACCAAGTGGTCCAGTTCAGTTATACCCACTATGATTTTTTTAACAGTAAACCCTGATCTGGTTTCTGTTGCTACGGTGATTGCTGCATCAGCAATATAAACATTATGCCTGTGTGACATGGTGTAACCCCCAATATATACACAAGCAATATATTGATGAACAATTGATTAATCACATCTTTAAGCAATTGTCTTGCATTGGGGGACAAGAAGCTGACCGGTGAGCTAAAAGCCTGGGCTGCTCTTTAAGGATTGGAGAGTGAGGAGAGTAAGCCTAGCTTACTCCCGTTATACAAATACCAGTTTCCAAGGAGCCACACGGCTACTTATGCACCGGTCGTGCATTTTAAGTACTAGTAACTGTTACTGCAAATTTTGTTGTCAATTGAATGAAGACGCATTGCTAGAGAACTCGATTGTGTCAGCGCAAAGCTGACTGGAAAAAGTGAAAGTGACAGCCAAACAACAATGATGAAAACAATGCGGCACCAACGGACCTCTTATTTGATCTGAGGCAATGGTGTCCACAGGAACACTTTTCAAATTCTTATGGGGTGAGTTTTATTAAAGTTATGTAAAACAAAACAAAAAATATTTTAATCCTTAAGCAGTACCTCTCCGATGAAAAGAGTATCAAGTGGATGTAATAAAACCTGATAACAGGCATGTCAAACTCGCAGCCCAGTGGCCACATCCGGCCTGCCACATTAGGTTATGTGGCTGGCGAAAACAAATAATTTGCGTCAACTTCCATGGTTCTTGCTAAAATCTGTACCAAATTTTTTTTTCGGAAAATATAATAAATAATAACGTTAAGATATTGCAAGCATTTATTTTTTTTGTTACCAAACTCCTTTTTACAATAACTTGAACAATAGTTGAACACATTATTATTCTTGACCTGAAAAATAGTTATCCATCATTTTGTTGTGTATATATAATATCATGATCAGGCGATGAAACATTGATATGGTTTCATGCTCATAACGGCCCTCTGAGGGAAACTGTACAAACAATGTGGCCCGTGACAAAAATTAGTTTGTCACCCCTGAACTCAGCATTTGTACCATAGCTTTCCAGTTGGTACATGGTGTGGATGAATTATTTTGGTACCTTTTTTGAAAAAATATCCTTCACCAATTATACTGAACTGACACAAAACTCCACAGCTTTATTGAAATTTATTTAGACGTTTTGCATTGGTGCCCATGGTGAGCATTCTTCACGTTCATGCTCACAGGCTTTTGGACCCCAACAACAGTACAGAGATCGCCAACTACCCCATCTATAAGATTCTGTTCTGCGTGCGCGGCCATGACGGCATGCCGGAGAGCGACTGCTTTGCGTTCACCGAGAGCCACTACAACGCAGAGATCTTCAGGATACATGTGTTCCGTTGCCAAATCCAAGAGGCCGTAAGTCATTTGGCATTTATTTTTCCAATTTGGTTAATTTACTGCTGTATTTTCTCAACTAGTGGGCATCCGTCTATTAATCTCTGTGTCCCAATCAGCCAGGCATATGCCTCCCTTTTCCCCTGGGAAGGCAATGCTTTTAAAGGGCGGCTGCTGCTCAGTTGGTAGAGCAGGTCGTCCAGTGACCGAAGGGTCATCTGTCCGAATCCCGGCTATGACTGTCGGCGATCGAAGTGTTATTGGGCAAGACACTGAAATCTAAATTGCTCTCAGTGCCATGCATGGAAGCATTGGTGTATGAATGTGTGCGTGAATGGGTAAACGTGTGAATGTGTGAGTGTCTGTAAAGCGCTATGATGGTATGTATACCTGTAGTTAAAGCGCTATACAAGTTCACTCCATTTACCGTAAACCCAAAATACAATTATCTTCTACATCTATCTTCTTTCTCCAAAAATATCTGGAACAGAATATACTAATATAACAAAAATATTAAAAAATATGTTGTGGACGAGGTAACACTTTAGTAAATGATTTGTAAGAATATGAATAGACTGAGACGACACACGGCATGCTTTTTTTTTTTTTAATCAGAAAAGAAAAATGTAGAAAAGTGATTTGCTGGAGCCACAGCCAATGTTTAATTCTGTTGGTGTGACATATTTTCTGTATTACTGTGTTAAACAGGGAAAAAATGTATTTATTTTGGGCACATGCACCACTCAAGTTCTTCTGATTTGCAGAGCAGCTGCTTGGGCACATGAGGAGACTGATCATGACAGACGTGACTGATGAATTGGCCTGCGCGGCCCCTCTGCGTAGCTTGACTCGCGCACGGCAAAAATTGTTGCTGCGCGTAGAATGCCGCTGAGATCGTTTCTTGTGATTGGTCTGTTTTAGTCACATGCTGTGATAATGTTATCAGCGTTCCTCATAGCACCTACGCGGCTGCCTTCTCAATCGATTTTGCAGCACAATTAAACGTATTATCTGGTCATCTAGGTCCATTTGGTCTAGCAGACTCTGTTCCACGGTCGCCATTGTTGTGGCTTTGTTCCTTGTTACGGAAAGGAAAGGAAAAACGGCTACCGGAAATGGCCACAAAATGCAGAGGAATCTCCACCCTGTGGCGTCCTCGCCAATACCAGCCATAGCGACACCCCCAACTTGGAGGAGAACTACAGCGCGCGTGGGTTGCGCTTCGAGTATAAAGGCAAACTGCGTGCGGGATAGCCGCAGTGATGTCCGCGCGGTCGCCATCCGCGCGAGTATAAAGAAGCCTTTAGTATGCAACGCTTCTGCACGTCCCCCACCTCCGGGGACTTGTCCTCTGCTTTGCAGATGAAAATAAAAACAAAAAAACTGCTATCAATGATGGCATCTGCTTCTGCTCCAGAGCTAATTTTGGGGGAAAGCGTCATCCGACTTATGGAAAACTGTTTTTTTTTTTGGGGGGGGTTTGGTCATTGTACTGTCATATTATTATTATTTTTTTGCTCCATGCACAATTAAATACAAATACGCACATCGTGCCACACGTTAACACATTCACTTTGGATTCAGCCACTAGAGGATCGGCATTGCCATCTTGCGGTGAAAAGCGGAACTACACATGTAGATTTCCATTAGAGTATTTTTATTTCTCTACCGGAAAACAATGTTTGGTGCAATAATATACGGATGCAAAACTGAATATTAGTTAGTTTTCAAATAAGCATCTTAGATTTTTAATTCCTTAGACCATGACATCATACAGCTCTTTATTTTTGAATAGTATACAGAGTCACAATTCGAATTTCATTTGCTAGTCATTCATGGACGTCCTTACGAAATTGCGAGTGGGAATATACACCCTGAGTCAGGGCACTAGTTTGTACAAATAAATGGTTTCCTAAGATAGCCTCCCTCATCTGTAGCTGAGTAAATAAACATCCTTGGCCACTATTTCTGAAAACACGGCATGTAACATCCAACACATGATGTAACATCCAGCATGTATTTAATATAAAGATTGAGCAAGAATACCAAATGTTTTCCTCACATTGCAGTCTATGCATACAAACACCTTCAATATCGCTAGCACTGTTCTGCCAACCTTTTTTTGGATCGTTGATTCCCCCTGTAGCATGTCTCACAGGGCTCATGTCAGTGTTAGGCGCTTCCCCAGTTCAAAGCTGTTATGTCATACACTCCGGGCTCTTTTGCAGTACTCTTATAACCCACACACAAAATACCAAGAAAAGTCCCCAGAACAAGAGGCGTTGGGGAGAGGATGTGTCACTGCTTATTTCGTTCTGCAGAAGTTTGGGGTGGGGGGTGCAAGGGTTAAACTTCAGAGCCCCCAGTCCAAGTTAAAACTGATTTTTTTGTTGCCTGAACCTTACAATGTCAGCTTGGTATTTTGGCATGTATGAGGTAAAATGAGGATTCTGAGGCCTTCCTGAGTGGAGTTTGCCTCTTCTCCCCTGTCCACAAGCACAGGAGGTTCTCTTTTTTCTCCTCTTTTCATTCACAAAACATGCATGTTAGCTTAATCAGAATCATCTTTATTTGCCAAGTATGTCCAAAACACACAAGGAATTTGTCTCCGGTAGTTGGAGCCGCTCTAGTACAACAGACAGTCAATTTACAGAACACTTTGGGGACATAAAGACATTGACAAAAAACAATTGTGCAAAAAGATGCAGAGTCCTCTAGCACTTAGAGCAGTTCGAACGACTAATATTGCAATAGTCCGGTGCAATGACCATTGTGCAAAGGGCGCTGAGACTTCAAGGAGTGTATGCGGTTTAAAGTGACGAGAAGCCTCTAAATCAGGGGTTGACAACTGAGTTTGGTTCCGGGCCCAATTTATTTCCTGACAATTCAATTGCGGGCCGAAATGACTTTTTCCATCACGCAAACCCTGCCTTTCCGACTAACAAAAACTCTTTTTTTCTCATTCATACCATTTTGTCGTGTACAAAAAAAAATATTTAATGAACTTATTAAAATAAATGAATTTGCTACAGACTGTTATTACTCTGTTACTGCTGTGGCTCCTCACGTTGTCATGAAACGACAACCTAACCTAGTAATAATGAGGTGGCTGTCGTTAATCACTTAACACACACTTAAATAATTGCCATTTCAAATAGTCAACACTTCTCTGAGGCTAATTAATGTTTTAGTCATTTCAATGACATTTAGGCCTACTGTAATGATTTTGCTATCTATTAGTAATGCTGCCTATTTTCGTGTGACATCTTGATGCTGTTGTTTCTTTATGTTGGAATGACAGACACTAGACACACACACACACACACACACACACACCACCCCCCACCCCCGCGCATCCTCCCTGTTGACGAATGTTTTCGGATCGGGAAAAGGTCCAGGCAGCAGTACAACTAAGCACGTCTTTGCAAATTACACTTAAATTTGCTAAAGAGGATTTATATTAACACTATACCCACATCAAAGTAAACATGATTTACATATTCATACAAGCCAGGGTCCGGCGTCACGCTCTCATGCCAGGTCAGTGCCCCTGGCGGCCGTCAATGGCTGCTGGAAGTGGTTGTCATGAGGAAAAAGAAAAAAAAAAAAAGATCCAGCCCTGACCGTTGCGCTTGGCTACTCTTTATTTTTCACACACGTTTACCACAATAATCACATCACTTGGCGACATCTGCCTTATAGTTCTGAGGACCAGGGTTCAAATTCAGCCTCGCCTGTGTGGAGTTTGCATGTTCTCCTCATGCCTGCGTTGGTTTTCTCCAACATCCTAAAAGCATGCATGGTAGGTTAATTGAAGACTCTAAATTGGGCGTAAGTGTGAATGTGAGTACGAAGGGTTGTTTGTTTATATGTGCACTGCAATTGGATGGCGACCAGTTCAGGGTGTACCCCGCCTCTGGCCCAGAGTCAGCTGGGATAGCATGCCCACGACCCTAGTGAGGATCAGCAGTACCGAAAATGGATGGATCACGTCACTTTACACTCACAATTTAAAATTTATTTTATTTTATTTTTTTAAAACATGTCCTGTTCAGTTGCATGGCCTTGCAGAATGGTGGATCTGTATATCTTTTGTGCTGGAACAGTTTTGCTGCGCAACAGGGGAGTTTGAAATACTCCCGCTGCTTATTTTAATTTTTTTTTAAATTATTCTGATGTTTATTAAAAATGTAGCCAGCAGAAAAGGGGTTTAGGGGACAGACAGAGGAACAGAGTAGACAAGGGAAATAGGGGTGTGAACCACAGCAGAATAATAGTTAGACAGTCTAGATATTTCAGCATAAGTAACGTTACAACGGTCAAATCGTGTTCTTATTTGTGGATGTGGGGGACACACACCCGGTGAGGAAATGCAATGCAATAACTAACCAAGAGAACAAGATGATAGAAGGCAGAAAAGGATGGGTTGTGGGAAATGAGCAAGGCGTTGCTACTGACGAGTGGTGCAGAGGGATTCTTTTTAGTGTCTGTTAATATAACCTGTGTTATCATCAGTGGTACGAGCACTTTTTAAAATAAAAAAAAAAAAAACTTTTTTACTCCCAGTCAATTCTGCTCTGATTTTCTCCCTCGGTGTAAAATGCACAGTCCAGTCTGTCTTAGTCACCGTAATAAAAAAACAAAACAAATGTATTCACAAAAGCCATATTAGTCCCCTAGTTTACCAATGTTTAGCTCGATGCTGAGGGAATGTTCCGCTCAGCATCGCCATCATAGTTTCCACTCCCGTCCATTCCCGGTGACTTTGTTTTCATAGCTCCCGATGATCTTTGCTCCTGCTCCTGCCCCTGCCCAATCCTGTGATTGAGGATGAAATTCACTCCCATCTGCGGGAATCCCGCATGATCCTCAGAACAGGTGGGAATCCCGAAAACTGTCAACCTCTATTGCCAGGATCGGACTACAAGACAAATTTGGTCTTTCACAATTGTCATACTACTGCCATAAAATCTTGCCGTATCTCTGTAAGACAGTGGCAAAACTACACGACGTGTATTCTGATACCAAAGTACGCCGTCTTGTCAAATCACACACCGCCGATCGGGCAGGCGTGACCAGAAAACGTGTCACCTTTCACCGCAACAGGATATAACTGTTACCGTGGCGACAACAAGTTGTTGTCAAACAAAGGATCGCTGCGACAATGTTGCGGAAAAAAGAACATAAAGAGGGGAAAAAACATGCGGCATCACTGGGTGCTCCGGAGAATGAAGAGCATTCTGGAAAAGGCAACCTTACCACCGTCTGCCTTGCAACTGTCACTTGTTATCACACTGCTCGTCCCATGTGACATAATGACTGACAAGGGTGAACCTCTGGAGTGTGAACAGTGTGCCATTACGATTGCAATACAGCTGCTGGTTCTTTCATGCATAACGTCTCATAGCCCTCACATTGTATGACAGTGTGCTCCATGTCCTCTGTCCAGGTGAGTAGGATTCTGTACAGCTTTGCAACTGCATTTCGGCGGTCAGCTAAGAAGGCAGCGCTGGCGTGTCAGCCGTCTGCTCCACTCACGCCTGACAGCGACTTGTTTATCTTCACTGTCAGCCTAGAAATCAAGGAGGATGACGGCAAAGGCACTTTCAGGTATAAAAATGTATGTAGTGTTGTCCTAGTGATCAGATACAGACTGGTAGTGTACACTCTATGGATAAAGAAACTTGGCAACAAATCTTAATCATTGATTTCAGGTGTTTGTTTAGCCCCACGCACTCTCCTTTTACAAACGCTATGTGTTACAAACCTCCTCTGGCATTTATGCAGTGCAGAGACAGGGCTGGGTGATAGGGCCTTAAAATCAAACCTCAGACTTTTATCACAAAAATCAGATTACCAATTTTATATTTTCCCCCCTTTGTTTACAGAAACGAAACAAATGACAGCATTATTCTAAACCAGTTTTGCTCCCCCCCTGTGGGATTTGCAATAATTGTGGGTTTTATTCCAAGCGTTAACTTCAAATTTCACAGAAGTAAAAGGAGATTTTTTTTCTTTACATATAATACAAAATAAATACTTTCTCGTTAAAAAAAAAAAATAAAATCAATTTTGTCAAGACGTAGGTAAATAAGATCCTTAAGACATTAAATGGTTAACAATTTGACCTGCCAAACTGCATGACTTGGATGTTTGTCAAAGAGTCCCGTCTCCTCCAGTTCAATTCTTATATAGAGTTTTACAAGTGAGGCAAGGCCACTGCAAAATATTTGCACTTTGGAAGCACATACCTCAGGTCAAAAGTTTCAATCTAAAAGGCAACACCTGAGCAACTAGAAACACCCATCAGTCACATGTTCCAATACTTTTGCTCACTTGAAATGTGGGTGGCTTCAAACAAAAGGTGCTCTGTCCTGAGTTGTTTAACACGTCTAGATGTAAATACTATGAAATAAAAGCTGGAATTAATAACTTTTCTCATATTCATCTTTTGAGCTGAGACCCAAATGTCTTCAGTATACAACAAAAACAAAGGAATTGACCTTGCCATTCCAATACTTTTGGAGGGGACTGTATATCATTGAAGATATACATACAATACCTACTTTTTGCATTTATGTTGGAATGATAGCGTAACGAGTCACTGATGGTCTAGTGGTACACTTGCCTGACTTTGGAGCAGGCAGCGTGGGTTCAGTTCCCACTCAGTGACGGTGTGAATGTGAGTGCGAATGGTTGTCCTGCGACTGACTGGCGACCAGTTCAGGGTGTAGTCCACCTTTCGCCCAAAGTCAGCTGGGATAGGCTCCAGCTCCCCGCGACCCTAACGAGGATAAGCGGTGTTGAGAATGGATGGATGAATGATAGCGTAACAGCTTTTCACAAATGAGGGTATGTAAGATAGGCCTTCTACACATAAAGGAAACTTAAAATTTAAATCATCAAATGTATTACTTCCATTTCTACATTTGTTTTCAATAACACAATAGTTCCCTCTTTCCATGTTAGTTCCTTTCTTGTTTGGGTTTATGCAATTAAGACCAGAAATCACAAGATCTCCTTGAGGCTTATGTCACCCTTTGAATAAGAGGGGGAAAAATATCCTGTTTGCTTCTTTAAAGCGTCTTTTGACGTTTTTAAAATTTTTATTTTATTCCCCCCCACCCCTCTTCCTAAACATGGATTATTTTCAGACAGCACATTTGAATTGCAAGCGAGCAACATTAACACACGGTACACACACACACACACACACACACTGTATATTCAGATCCCTGGATTAGTTTTGTAAGATTAGAAAGAAGAAAATGCAACTCATTCTTATTTTATCCATAGCCTTAAATTTATAAACTAAACTAAATTTGATTGGAATTGACATGCAGGGATGCTTTTTTGTATGCTTCATGATTATCATAACATATGTAAAAAAACAAAAAACAATTGTGTCTTGCATGCATTTGCACTGGCTCCTAATGTTCGGTGAGGAATTTGGATTTTATCATATCTAATTAATTTCTTTGTTTTAAATTTTTTTTCCAGTGCTGTAGCCAAAGACAAGGACAAGCAGAGCTTCAAACTGCGTGCTGGAATGGACAAGAAAATTGTCATATATGTCCAACAGACATCCAATAAGGAACTGGCTATTGAGCGGTAAAAGGAAACACACACACACACACACACACACACGTACAATACATAAAGAAAACTGATGCAAACCAGACCTTGTCGGACCAATTTTGATTGATGTATTGGATGACTTGCATATTTTATTATAATGACAGAGATGGCGTCATCTATTTCCATTAGCGCTGACTGTTTAAAACATGACTAGTCATTTAAAGCCAGAGCATCCCGCCGCTGTCATTGATGAACACTCATAAGTGAACACCGTGTTTTGGCCGCGTGTTCTAGTTTGTGCTCCAGGACAATTTTAAGAGGGTGATTGATGGGCCCTCATTTTCCATGGTCTCATAAATCTGTACCTTGTGGTTTGTTATTGTATGACGTACCCAGAGAGGATGAAAATGCCAAATATCCCCCATGTTCTGCTCAGTGTAAGAAGGCCTGTCCAGGAAGCTATTTGTAGGAAGAAATTGACTTGTGGTGTTGCGCAATGCAATAGTGTAATTTGTTATTGCTTCTTTTTTATTTTTTATTTTATTCATATTTTTGTCTTTTATGCGTGCCTCTTTTCCAGGTGTTTCGGTCTTCTGCTTAGCCCTGGCAAGAACGTCAAGAACAGTGACATGCACCTTCTAGACCTGGTGGGTTACATTGTGTGTCTATAAAATTATTCATACCATGGCCAAAGTTTGAGATTAATCAAAATAATTTTTTTTAATGGGGGTCGTCTGGCTGTAGATTAAATAAGACTGTAAGAAGATGTATTAGTTATTTATTGTAATAACTCTAAAACAGCATCTTACAGGCTTCTTAATAATTATAAACATTGTATTTGTACAAATAAACCACTTCTCCAGAATAAATGCCTTACTGCTAATAAATGCCTGGTGCTCACTGAAAAATAAAGGGTATGTGCATAAAACTGTAAATAAAAATCATAATTTTACTAATAAAAATATAACTATCTTGTAGATGGAATTTATTGGTAAATGAAAATATCATTTTTTAATTTTTTTTTTAACCATTTTCTTCTTATTTTCAGTCAAAAGATACTATTGTTAAAGTAATGTACATTTAAACTGTGTATGAATAATTTTGCATTTACACAGTATGTTTGTAGTTGTGTGTAAGCATTAGCTAATTTCCTCCAATTTATGCCCCTTCAGGAGTCAATGGGAAAAAGCTCGGATGGGAAGTCTTACATCATCACAGGAAGTTGGACCCCCAGCACGCCCCAGTTCCAGGCTGTGAATGAGGAAACGCCCAAAGGTAACAAACACCAGCAACTGTATTATTTAAAGAAAAAAAAAAAAAAAAAGCAGCTATTAGCTCCTTTTGTTGCCTATTTTACATGCCACATGTGTAATTGCTTTATGGTTGCACGAATCTTCAATTTATTTAATAAGCTTTTGATATAGCTTTAGCTGCCCATTGCCTAAAATGTATCACATGCAGTGCATCCAGTCTTGTATTCACAGAGCTTCTTTCCCCCCAACATTTTCCCTTATTTCATAGTAGAAGCTCAAAATTGCTCAAGAAGAAGAATCACCTTTTATGTCATGAACATGCATGCATGCGCACAACATTTGTTCTCTGCAAAATTATACACACAACACCCCATAATGGCAACATTTGAAATGTTTTTTTTTTAAATGTTTGCAAATTTATCAATAATAAAAAACTAAGAAAACACATACGTATTGACAGCCTTTGCTTGTTACATTGTTGATGCACCTTTGCCAATAGCTTGGCACACCTACAGTATCTTTGGGCAGTTTCGCCCATTCCTTTTTGCAGCACTTCTCAAGCACCACCAGGTTGAATGGGGAGTGTCTGTGCCCAGCCATTTTCAGATCTCTCCAGAGCTGTTCAGTCGTAGTCAAGTCTGGGCTCTGGCTGGACACGCCTTCGATATCTTGGCTGTACGTTCAGGGTCGTTGTCCTGCTGAGAGATGATCTGCCTCTCCAGTCTGACGTCAACAGGGCTCTGGAGCAGATTTTCATCCAGGATATCTCTTTATGTTGCTACAGTCATCTTTCCCCCAATCCTGACTGGTCTTCCAGTTTCTGGTACTGAAAAACATCCATCACTTTAGGGATGGTATTGGCCAGGTGATAAGCATTCCCTTTCCTCCATGTATGATGTCTGGTATTCACCCCACCAAAGAGTTCAATCTTGGTCTCATCAGATCAGACCAAATAATTTGTCTCTCATGGCCAGAGAATTCTTCAGGTGCCTTTGGTTAAACTCCAGGCAGGTTGGCATGTGCCTTTTACTGAGGATTGGCTCGTTGGCCTCCGTATGGCCATTCTACCATGCCTGATTGGTGCATTGCTGCAGAGATGGTTGTCTTATGGAAGGTTCTCTATCCACAGAGGAATGTTGCAGCTCTTACAGAGTAAGTTGGTCACCTCCCTAACTAAGGCCATTTTCCCCGGATCACTCTGTTCAGATGGGTGCCCAGCTCTAGAAAGACTTCTGAGGTTACAAACTTCTTCCATTTTCAGATGATAAAACCCTTCCATTTATGTATGATAAAGGGCACTGCTCATTTGGATCTTCAATTCAGCAGATATGTTTTTGTACCCTTCCCCAGATCCGTGCCTTGTGACAGTCCTGCGTTCGAGGTCGACAGACAATTACTTTGACCTCAGACTCAATTTGTACTCTGACAACTGTGTGACCTTATACTATATACAGGTGTGTGC